>NC_045795.1:29452346-29755376 GCF_009873245.2 Balaenoptera musculus
GTATAAAAAAATAAATTAAATTAAAAAAAAATTTATATTGGGCAAAGACTTCACGTCTTTGGACCCTCTTGGGTCTTGGAGCTGCTAGTAGGTTGGCCCCTCTGGTGTATATCCTGCCACCCTGCCTTCTTTATTCTCTTGATGTCTCAGAAAAAGAAAAGGGGGGCTTATCCTCTCTATATAACAACCAACTATGACAGATGATGGCCTAAGTTAACTCTAGATATCTTTGCCTTAGCGAAGCTCTCCTGGTGAATTGCCCCGTCACACACCCTTTCTCCTCTCATACTCATTTCTCTCCTGGCCTCCACACATCTTTCCCATTGTATAGCTCTCACTCTGGTCCCAGCATTGCCAACAAGATTTGGTCCCCAAAACCCTTCTCTTTGCCGTATTCACGCTACTTTCATGCTGTGGACAAGTTCTGCCTTTGGAGTGTAAAAGTGACCCAGATTCAAACCCCAGTCCGCACTTGTCTAGCTGTATGACCCTGTGGAAAATGGCTTTGACCTCTCTAAAACTTGGTTTCCTCATAATTTGGCAAAAAATGATGTGTCCCCTGAAAAAATAGTTTAGAGGGTTAATCATAACATCTGTAAAGCACCTGAGGAAAGCATAGCTGTTGTGATATTAATTTACTTGGTTTGCCTATATTAACTGTTTTCCCCAACTTGATGAGGAAGGAGTGGCTGCTTTAGAATATTCCTTGAATAAATGAATAAGTAAAGGAATGAGTAAATGAATAAGACGAAAAGCTATAAGCCTGTTGGTGGATCCAATTTATTTTTAAAGATAGAGATACCGGAAAGGGGAAGGAAGACAAGGGCTTACACTGGGTAACTCTGGTTCCTTTCTCTCTGATCCTGCCTTTTTATGTGCCAAAGAAATACGGGCATCAAATCAAGTATCTTGTCAGACTAGTATTAGCTTTAATAATTAATTACTAAACAGCTTGTGGACTCTGATTTTTCAAATATGTGGGAAACAAAATTCTCAACTCAGACCTCTTGGAAATATTTTATTCTACTAGAGACTGTTCCCTCAGTTATGCAGTGGCACACCTTTCCCTGAGCAAGTCATCAAGGACTAGAAATACACACGTTACAGTTCGGGACTCGGGCTCACTCTTCTCTGTCCACTGGAAGCTCCGCCCAAGCCCTCAAGACAGAAAATTCCACAGGGTCTATAAAGGTGTCTTCTGGACTCCATGAATATTTTTGAAATAAATTAATAGACCAAGAACAAGTTCAATGGCAAAGATGAAAATATATTTTATTTACTCCCTTCTCATTCTCTGCTCTTTACTAGCTGTATAACCCTGTGGAAAGTGATTTTAATCTCTCTGAAACTTAGTTCCCTATCCATAACACTGGGAATAATGATAACTGCTCCCACTCTGTGACCTCCAATATTTGCCAAGTTGCTTTTGGCTGCAGGTAAAAGAAACCCTGACTGAAAGTGACTTAAAGAGTCAGGACATGTATTATCTCACATAACAAGATGTCCAAAGGTAGATGGTTCAAAACTAGTGGTTGGGGCTTCCCTGGTGGCGCAGTGGTTGGGAATCTGCCTGCCAATGCAGGGGACACGGGTTTGAGCCCTGGTCTGGGAAGACCCCACGTGCCGCAGAGCAGCTGGGCCCATGAGCCACAATTACTGAGCCTGCGCGTCTGGAGCCTGTGCTCCGCAACAAGAGAGGCCGTGATAGTGAGAGGCCCGCGCACCGTGATGAAGAGTGGCCCCCGCTTGCCACAACTAGAGAAAGCCCTAGCACAGAAACGAAGACCCAACACAGCCATAAATAAATAAATAAATAAATAAATAAATAAAAATTTAAAAAAACAATGTAAAAGATAGTCTTTATCCTTAAAAAAAAAAAAAAAAAGCTAGTGGTTACCAGTGGGGAGAAGGAAGGGGGAGGGGCAATATGGGGGTAGGGGATTAACAGGTACAAATTATTAGGTATAAAATAAGCTACAAGGATATATTGTACAACACGGGGAATATAGCCAATATTTTATAATAACTATAAATGGAGTATAACCTTTACAAATTGTGAATCGCCTGTAATGTGTAATGTTATTGTACATCAACTATACTTCCATAAAAAAATTTTTAATGAAAAGAAAGAAATGCTAAAAAAAACCAACAAAGGTTGTTGTTGATGGCTCGGCAGCTCAGTGATGTCTGGGCTCTGAGGTAGCCTCTCTGTGGTTCTCCTGGCTCCTTTCACGGCCATACGATGGCTGCACATCCCCTCGTGCAGCATTCAATACGGGAGGCAAACAGAATTCCCTACAAGCTACCAGCAGATTTCCCCTTAGGTGCCAATGGCCAGACTTCAGCCACTTACCCATACCTAAGCTGGAATAAGAGAAGAGATCACTTGTACCAATCGTAGTTCATCCCCTGGGGCTGGAGGAAAGAGCCCCCCCTTCCCTGAGCACCTTGCACCCCCATATCTGAACAAAATGGGGTGTTGGACATCTAGGGAACAGAGGAGCTGGTCGTTGGAAAATAAGAGCTAACAGGTATAGCTGTTATTTACTGAGGGCTAGCTGTGTGCCAAGCACTGTTCTGGAGACTTTACGTGCATGAATCTCTCATAACATACCTCTATGGGGTAGGTACTATTACCCACAGTTCACACACAGGGAAACAGAAGCCCTGAGAGGTTAAGTTGCTTTTCCAATGGCCCGCAGGTAGCAGGCTGGTAAGTAGACAAGCCAGGATTTAAATCCAGGCCGACTGGCTCTAAAGCCTATGCAGTTAACCCCTCATCCATGCCGGCTTCCCCCACCGGGGTCTGCTACCCTCTCCATTTGGCAAAGAGTCCTGGACTCTCCAAAGTAAGGGCTTTGAGCAAGTGAACTGGGGGCCTGACAAATGGATAAGTCCTTGAGTGTGGTTGCTGGGGCACAACCCTAGAGCATAATTACTGATGGTAACCATGATAATAAACCCAGCCTATTGTACACCAGAGATCCTTGTGATATCATCTCACTTGATCATCTGATTGAGATAACAGTCAGCAAGTTCAGTATTCTTTCTCCCAGTTTAGAGGAACATGAGGCTCAGTTAACTAGTTGGGGAGAAACTAGGTTTGATCTCAGTTTTGCTCGATTACATGGTCCATGCTCTTTCTCCTGCATTCCACAGCCTACTTAAAAATTTAATAAATCAGAAGTTTACATTTGCATTAGTCAGGCATCAGATAGCACCTCCAACGTGGAGGGAGTTCCCCCACTGAAATACCAGCCAGACAGAGTACCCACTGGAGGGGCAGGAATGACGGAGCTGTGTTAATTAATTAACCAGTGCATTGGACCACAGAGAACAAGGTCTTTGTGAGGCTGACCCTTCATATTAGGCTGATAAGAGTTTGTTTCCACTTCTTTTAAGACGTGTATTACCTTCTGGCCAGTTTATAGTAAGTTCATTGCTGTCCTGTTCTCAGAACGAAACTGTAAGCTCTTTGAAGCCAAAGTCCTCCTTTCCTCATCTCCCGATTTTCCACGGTGCTTAACTCAACTTCGTAGTTACCGCATACCTGAGAACTATGTGTGGCCTTTTCAAAAAAAAACCTTTTCATTTTGGAATAATTTTAGAGTTACTGAAAAGTTGCAAAGATGGTGCAGAGCGTTCTTCATACTCTTCACCGAGTTTTCTTCGTGTTAACATTTTGCATAATCTTTGTACATTTGTCGAAAGTAAGACATTAACTTTAGTACTAAATTAACTAAACTTCAGACTTTATTCAGATGTCACTAGTTTTTCCACTAATGCCCCTTTCCGTTCCAGGATCCAATTCAGGATATCACATGGCACTTAGTACAGGTAGCATTTTATTTTGAAGAGCTTTCATTACTTTAAATGTCTAAATGTGGGAAAGGAATCATATATGTATATACAGTTTCTATGTGTGATAATAATCTTAAAAATAACTGGAATTTAAGTTCTTACTCTGTGACAGGCACAATTCTAAGTGGTTTATAGGGACTGTCATTTTTTTCCTCACAAAGACTCTATGAGGTAGGTCTTTATCTCCCTTTTATGGGTGGGAAACCAAGGCAGGGGTCATGCATGTCAGTTAGCTACTAAGAGCCATGATTAAAACCCAGACAGTCAGACTCTCAAATGTCATACACAAATGTAATATTTGAGAATAAGCTGTAAAGAGGTGAAACGATTATTAGGTAGCTTGTTTTATTATTGTGTCGTAGTGAAAGGTAAGACTGAAAAAGTTGCTATTCCTTCCAGACTTAGTTTCTGGGTCTTCAATTTTTCCATCCTCCTCTTATGAATGAAAGAAGGGCATCCTGCCAGGCAGGGCCGTATGACTCAGGAAAACAGAACTGAAGGTTCTGACACCTAGCCTCAAATTCCCTTCCAGTCGAATGAACTAGAGTGTCAGGTCCAAGCCGGGGATACAAATGATAAATGAATGTGGTTCGTCATCATCTTTTCCCATCATAAACCTCTGCCCAAGGGCTCTCACCCTGGAAGAACTGAGGTGTTAAAAGAGAGAATGGAGGTGAGCTGGCAGAGTTCATGGAGAAGCTCGAATGGCAGGCTGGCACCTCCTGACACAGGATGTTCTAAATATGTCTTAGCTACAGCAACACAAGCTCCATGTAATTTACAATAGGGAGACTAATAAAATATCAGCCATGAACAGCCCCCCAATCCAAAAGTATGCAAAACAAAACTACTCTTCTTTAAACTCAAAATTGTTTTCTTCCCTCTTATTATTCAACACAATAATCTGTAGTACTGCTTTTCATTTGAAAATTCCTGTTGGGAGCATAGAGCAGAATTCATTGCATAGAATTACAGTGATGGTTAGTGGTTGATGAGTTATTGCATAAGTAGGTCCTCGTATTCTTTTCTTTTAATGATGGCAGTGGAACCAAGGAGGTAAGGGATGGAGTAGTGACAGGCTGTGAAAACAGATCATAACAAGATCCACCCACCCATTCATTATTCATTCAACAAACAATACTGAATCCTTATATATGTCAGATATGGGGCCACGTCCTCTCTGTCTAGAAGAGGTGATAGACATGAAACTAAGTCATCAATCTAGTGTTGTAGTTTCTCTGAAAGAAATAGTTATATACGGGGTTTTACAAATTGTCAGTTATGACCCATATAGCATGAAATAGAATAATGTTGAAAATATCTGAGTCCACTGCATGGAGTAAGTAAAATATTCTTTCGTGAAACTTTCATTTCAGCAACATGCAGGTGTGTGTATGTGTGTTCCAGTGTGTCTATAAAATGTTTCTTACCATGGATTACAATCAAAGAAGATGGAAGAGATGGAAGATGGTCTGGTTTTCAATGGGGAAACCAAGGTGGAAGTGACGAATTCCCTCTTGGAATAGGAGGAGGGCGGATAGGAAGAGTCTCCATGATGCCTCAGTTAAGTCTTAAATAATGGTTCACCAGGTGGATTGTAAGATGAAAGATACTCTGAACTAACCAGAGCAGAATGGAAAAGGCAGAGAGAGGCCCGGCAGCCTGGCATATTGCATACACTACGAGGTTCTGCTTTTCTACTGAAATTTGAGGGCCAGGAACCTCCAGGCATGTACTGTCAGAGGACCAGTGAGAAGTGCTACTGCGTGTGGCTGAGAGCAGAGCTTCTCAAATTCAGTGTGCACACAAATCACCTGGGGATGGTGTTAAAATGCACAATCTGACTCAGGAGGTCTGGGGAGGGTCTTGACACTCTGCATTTCTAGCCGGTTTCCAGGTGATGCTGATGCAGCTGTGCCAGGGACAGCGCTTGGAGAATCAAGATCTACTCTCAGAGAGTAAGAATGAGTTGCTGTCAGTGTTCTGCTTTTGTCCTTGGGCTGTATAGGAGCCTGCCCAGACATAGGCAGGCTTCCAGGGGGTAAGGACACAGGGAGTTGCTGTACCAGATAAAAATACTAAGTCATTGAATATTACCTACCATCTGGCAGGAGCTGTTCTAAGTCTGTTATGTGTAGGCTCTAGTTGGAAACCTATAACAAGTCTGAAAGGTAAGCACTGTTATTAGTTCCGTGTTATATGTAAGAAAACTGAGTAACTTCCGTAAAGTCGCAGGATGTCGTAGAGCAAGGATTGAAATCTCAGGCTGTTACCTGTCCACTGTGCTGTCTGAACAACTGGGATGGAATATACATGCAGTCCTGTCTCTTTACTGAGTGATTTTCCCATCTTCTCTTGATTTTTTTCTTCTATGAATGGGAATATAAGGGTTTACTAAACAAAGTGGAAATAACATATATACTTCAGTATGTTTTTTTTTTTTGAGGGTTGAATTAAATAATGCATATAAAACATTCAGCATACTGTCTGACACAGCAGGAGGTCTAGAAAACTATTATTTTTTAAATGGTGGTTTCTGAGACCCCAAAAGCCAGAGGTTCTAGAACCAGGCTTGCTTTTTCTCCCTACCCCAAACAATTCCCCAGTATTCTTATACAGCTGTCTAGGAAGATGCTGGGGCTTGGGGAATTTTTGTTGTGTATTATCTGGGATAATTTTTGCTTTTGTTTTCTTTTTTTCGGTTTGACTTTCTTTTTTCTGAGGCAGTGGAAGCAAAAGTTTCTATTCGTATCCTGGTCAGAGAACTGAATCTCATTAAAGTTATATGGCAGTGGAAGCTAATTAGATCTTCTCGAGGTTCTTAAAGCCAAGTCCAGATGCACCCCCAGCACATCACAGGGACACACTATCCTAACAGATAGAAGGGAGGACCTGTATCAAATTCTATCAGGTATCACCAATCCCAAACCAAAACTAGCTGTTAGTAACCACATTTCCTTACTTCTTTTCTTCTACATAGTATTACCTTGGGGAGAAGGGGGTTCTATCAAAGAAACAGTATATTTTGCTCTGAGTTAAATTCAAGCCTATGATTGTGCTTGTTAAGATTAAGTGTACTGACAAATGAACCTACATACAAAACCGAAACAGACACACAGACACAGAAAACAAACTTATGGTTACCAAAGTGAAGTGGCGGGGGGAGAGACAAATTAGGAGTATGGAATTAACAGATACACACTACTATACGTAATAGATAAGCAACAAGGATTTACTGTATAGCACAGGGAGTTATAGTCAATATCCTGTAATAACCTATAATGGAATATAATCTGAAAAAAATAACTGAATCACTATACTGTACACCTGAAACTAACACAATATTGTAAATCAGCTATACTTCAGTTTAAAAAAAGATTGTGTATTGATTCCTTTTAAAGGTGTTTTTCTTGAAATAACTTCAAATCCTATTAAATTATCTTATTCTTTTCCTCTTTTTGCTTTCCATGTCAAAATTCTGATTAATAATAATGTTATTAATAATGTTACTATTATTATTATTTTACCACTTTGATCCTTAATATGCTATGTGCTGATAAATATCTCATTGATATTTATCAGCTTAACTCAATGAGCTATTTCCCAAATGAAGTTTGCTGGTGAGCAAGTAAAAATTAAATGAAATACATTTAATTTAATAAGAATGAAATGAAACTGTAATTTATCAGCCTTGGTTCTTCTTGGTGCATCTTTGGGCCAGGGATGAGATGAGTTTTCAGTATTTTACTACCAAGTACGGAAAAGGTAGAACAGTTGGCAACCTGGAAAATCTTTTCACAAGGAAGTAGAGGGAACTATTTTTATTGAAATCTAGAATATTAGATCTAGAAAAAAGTTAAAGATTTTATGAGCAACTCCCCTTCCCCAACGTTTTAAACATGAAGAAACTGAGGCTCAGAGAACCTAGCCTTACGTCACATGGCTAATTAATTAATGGCCAAGGAGAAACAAAAAAATTTCTCTTTTCTACCTTTTAGCCTTTTAGCAGCAATTTTTTTATGGCCCTCATTTCATATTCATCCTCCAACTATTATTGTAGGTATATTAGGGAAGGTAGTTGCAGTTGCCTTAAAGTTCAAAGGAGAGGTTGTGTAATAGTATTCCCAAAATCCAGGTAAAAGGATATCAGAGGGAAGGGTACAAGCACTGCTGATTGTCTATACCTGATCTGGGAAACTCTGAGCTAAGGTCTGGGGCAGCTCTTGACTGCACTGGTGAAGGGAGTAAAGATTTCATTGGATGGCGAGTAGTTTTGCTTCAGTGATAACTGTGTCTTTCTACCACGTGACCAGTAGCCACCAGATTGTATGTGCGTGTGTTTGTGTGTGTGTGTGTATTTATGTGTGTGTGTCCATGTGTCTATGTGTGTGTATGAGTGTGTGTGTGTGTGTGTGTGTATTTATGTGTGTGTGTCCATGTGTCTATGTGTGTGTATGAGTGTGTGTGTGTGTGTGTGTGTGTGTGTAGGGATGGAGGAGAACCAAGGCTTGTCTCTGATGCTCCCCCAGCAGTCACTATGCTCCCATAGTCCCCAGTTCCAGGCTGGGTGGGTCCTAATTCCATTTCCCACGGACGTCCGTGCAGAGCATCTGAACTGCTATTTCAGAGACAGAATGTTCCAAATCAGGTCTTGTGTTTTGGCATAGGAATGGAACCCTCTTTTCTAATATTACTTCTGTGGGAAAGTGTTTTCTGAGTTCCAAACAACTCAACTTACAAATACATTTTTGGAAGATGACCCATATATATATATATATATATGTGTGTGTGTGTGTGTGTGTGTGTGTGTGTATACACACACACACACACACACACACACACATATATATATATATATATATATATACGCTAAGGACTGCCTGTTCTGGGGTAAAAATACTTCCCATGTACAGCTCGGTGGTACCAAAGGCAGGTGTTTCTTATACCGTTCTTATTCAAGGATTATCATATAATGTGCCTAAAATCTGAAGCATGTACTAGATTTCTTCCAGAAAGGGTTAGCAACTCCCCATGAGGTAGGATTTAACCACCAAAGAGCCCCCCTCTTTCCCCATTCATGCCCTCCCCTTAGTCTTAGAAAACTATCCACAGTCATCAGTGCCAATTAAGACAGGGGTTCAATGTGGGCAGAATCAATTTGTTGGCAGAACTCTTTCTTAAATCAGGGTTCTTGTTTTTGGTTTTACTTTTTAAAATACAGATTCCCAAGCCCCCTCCTGGAGACTCTGATTCAGTAGGTGAGGGATAAGATTCTGGAAACTTTTTTTTAAACTGAAGTATAGTTGATTTATGAGGTTGTGTTAGTTTCTGGTGTACAGCAAATTGATTCAGTTATACATAGATATATTCTTTTTCATATTCTTTTCCATTACGTTTTATTATAGGATATTGAATATAGTTCCCTGTGCTATACAATAGGATCTTGTTGTTTATCCATCTGGAAATTTTTTTTAAAGTTCCCTGGAAAATTCTAATCAAGTTACTTTTGAGTCAAGACATTTATTGATTCACTGATCAGTCCCCTTAGTTATTCATTTTTTAATCATATAGCAAAGTTTGCTCATGCAATATAGGTATTGGGTACTGGCGACAGAAGGACAAGAAAAACACAAGCATTATAAAGGAAGAAAGTGATATGGGAGCTGCTGATATTGTCTGGTGGGATTTGGGAGATTGCAATTACAAAAGGTTTTGCAGAAGCAGTGATTGAAAAGGTAACAAAGCTGAGTGGTAGGTCATCCACATTCTAGAGCCAGACTGCCTGGACTCAAAGCCCAGCTCTACCATTCACCAACTTAGGATCTCTGTCAAGTTACTTAAACTTTCTGTGCCTCAATTTTCTCATCTGCCAAATGGAGAGAATCTTAGGACTTACCTCAGAGAGTTGTGAAAATTCAATGAGCTGATGTAGGTAAAGTGCTTAGCACAGTGGTCTCAAGCTTTAGCAAGCATCAGAACCCCGTGGAGGTTTTGCTAAAACACGAGTTTCTGGGTCCCACTCCAAGTTTCCAAGTCGATAGATTGGGGGTGGGCCCAAGAATGTGCATTTCTAATAATTTCCCCTGGGGGGGATGCCAATGTTGGTCATGGGACAACTCTTAGAATACTTAGAATTACAGTAAGCAGCACTTGTTACTATTATTTTCAGTTGATCTTTGGTGGAAGAGTTTGAGAGTGTCACGTAAAGGCACCCAGGCAGAGGGAACTGCCAGTGCATAGCCCGGAAGGTTAAAAGCAGAGGGCATGCGCCAGGAGCAGAGAAACAGGCTGGCGGAGAGACGGACCGCCCTGTGGCCTCCAGACTCTGAAGAACCTGGCCCCATGTAAGTATAGATATTATCTGAGAGTAACCAGAGAGTCTATTATCAGCCATTAGCACCTTAGCACAAATTAATTTATCAGAGTAGTCTGTCACTTTGTCAAACCCTGGAGGAATCTGACTCATGCCTGGCAAATTAGGATGACCCTGATAGATTGGTCCTCCTTTGGAAAATCAACACACACCAGGCATCTTTGAGGGCGCTCACTTGTCCAGGTCCCTGTGGGGGAACCTGCCTCACCAGGGGACTTGTGGATCTGTGATCATACCTAGTATCAACCTATTGGCATCTGTACACTCATACTCCTGATATCCCAAACCATCTTGCTTTTACTTGCAGACTTAAAAAAAATACAATAAACTTGGAAGGCTTATAGTATCATATTTATCTGTCTACCTATCTGTGAATGTTTTCCTCACAATGAACAACAAAAAACTCATTTATAGACACATTTTCCACTCCATGGACTATCAAAAGAGCTAAAAACAAAACACAACCCATCCATCTTTGTGTGTGTGGGATTTTATTTTTCCCTCTTGGGCAAACCAAGTTCTTCATGAGTTTTAGTTTCACAGACCATTCCCATACTGCAGCCCCTTGCACATTCTTATTTCTATGAAGGAAACACAGATCAGCTTAGCTGCCCTGTGGCTCTTCCCATGCATGTCATTCTACCTAACACTTTTATCTGTACAACTTTACACACTCCAGACACTCCAAAGCCCAGTAAGAGCCAACACGGGCAACAGTGGCTTTCATTCTGGCATGGTGAGCATGGGGCCACAGTGAAAGCAGACTCGACTATTTTGGGCATGGCATGCTGTAATGAATGGAAAAAGAGAAATCAGAGACCAGCAGTTTTCCTCTGCCATCTGAACAATAACACGGATGTGTCACGCTAAAACAAAGAGAGAGAGTTAGATAGAGGACAACTGCTTTTACTGCTGCAAGAAAATGAAAAGAGGAGGAAGTTGTGAGTGTAGAAGAATCATTTATAGGAGAAAATGCTCTGGTAGGGAAAGAGACAGAAAACCCAAGTCTCAGTTTGCAACTGACGGCCTTTCGATTGTTCTTCAATTGTAGAATACTCTTGTAGGTGTAGAGAGAGAGAGAGAGAGAGAGAGAGAGAGAGAGAGTGTGTGTGTGTGTGTGTGTGTGTGTGTGTGTGTGTGTGTGTGTGTATGAGACAGAAAAAGAGACAGAGCCATACAACCTGTGCAGAAGGGCCCTGTACTTGATTTAATGCTCTGCTGTCATTTTCCTGAAATGCTTAATATTTTTTGATCCAGGGACCCTGGGTCCCCCAAATTATGTAGCGGGTTCCAGAGAGAAAGTTAGCTCTACTGAGTTAAGATGGTTGAAAAAGGGCAAATTTTTTTTTTTTCATATTCTTAATTGCAAAAGACTATTCTGCAAAAGTGTGCCTCAACTTACCTGGTGAAACTTTTCTTCCTACTTCCTATGCTACCCCTGTGCTTTGTTCACATGAAGTCCTCATAGCTTCCAACATAGGCATGGTCATTGGACTTCTCTTGCCTTAGAGCAGAACTCAGCAAACTTTTTCTGGAAAGAGCCAGATAGCAAGTATTTTCAGCTTTATGAGGTCTCTATTGCAACTACAACTGCTAAAGCAGTCATAGAAAATACATAAATAAAGGAGTGTGCACGTGTTCCAGTAAAACTTGATTGGCAAAACCATGTGGGGTCTGGATTTGGCCTGGGGGCCATAATCTCATGACCTCTACTTAAGCATTCTTTTCTTTCGATGATGACGATGATGAAGCAGATGATGATGATGATAGAGATGATGATGGCTAAAATGGATTGAGGCCAGGACACTGGGTCAAATGCTGTATAAGCCCTTCGGTATTTAATTTTCAGCAACAATGTAGGGTAACGATTACCATGATCTCGACTTGACAGATGAGGAAAACTGGCATTGAGAGGAGTAAAGTGATTGATTTATCAAGGATATCCAGCTAGTAAAAAGAGGAGGTGAGATTCAAACTTGAGACCTGTGCTAAGCCCAGGGTTCCCAGCCCTTCACTTCTCATACCTGGGGCACTTGACTCTTGCCTGAAATTCAGCCCCATCCTGGTCTCTAGAAACTGATCAACACTTTAAGTGAGAAGGATGTTGTAAGGAGCTTCAGCCTCGTTGATACAATCCACTTGTCAAGCTGTCCTTACAGTCTCCCGAGCCTCTTGTTTACCAGGGACCAGTCCCACCTTAGGATCCTGATGATGGGGTCTCTGTCTTGTCCTGGATTCCATTTCTTCAAGCTTTTTTTGTTTAAGATAAGCCAGGTTCTCTATGTGAGACTTCTTGATGACAACAATGTGCTTGGACAGTTTTTTTTTTTTTGTCTGCTGTGGTGTTATTTTGAGACCACAAGGGCCTTTTGGACTGGACTTGCCCAGTGCTAGAGCCAATCTCTTTCCTCCTCTGCCCTCATTTATTCTCCCATCTCCATGCTTGGTCAACCTTTGCTCCTCTGTCTGCCTTGTGTTAACAGGGCCAAAGCTGACCTCTCCAGAGGTAGTGTGGTTCTCCCCACTTAAAAAGTCCACAACCTTCTTATTTTCCTCTCCAAATTCAATTCATTTTTGAAGCCCAGCCCAAGTCTCCCCATCTCTATATCTTCCCACACCACTCCAGTACTCATACAAAGTTCCTTTCTTTCAATGCCCATTATCTAGCCCCATCTTTTGTTTTTCTCTAGTTGTCTTGGGAGCTTAACACTTATTTCATTTTTCTTTCAAAAGCCCTTTGAGAGAACTCATATTACTTTTGCTTATTTTCCACTTGTAGAAAATGTGGTAGACATTCTTAGGTACTGGGTATTATTGATGATTATTGGGGATTGTTGATGGGCTGGTTACTGTGTGAGGTTGCCAAGATGAGGGAGGAATCATCTATCACAGGTACCTTATCTCACTAGGGAGAAAGGAAGAAGCAGCCCCGACAGCTATGATCTGCCAGGTGTAATCAGTTTGGCCTTGATGTTCTCCTGTTGAATATACACAGTTTCACAAAATATCCTAGGACCACAAGGGATCAAGATAAAAGCAAGATCTTCTGCACTCACAGCTAAACAGAGACAAAAATGTGAACATTGTCCAAACTCCAAAAATGATCACGTTCCCCTAATCTGACTAATATGAGTGATGGCTGCTTCTTGACCAATGATACCAGTGATAGCCTTACTTCATTCTTCCCGCCTTATAGATAAGATTTATTAATATACCCAAGCAAAACAGTACCCCTGCTTTTTAATAGCATCCAATCTAGAGCAAAGTACGGCTGCCTTAAACCCTCCCCCAGATCACTTAAGACAAGTCCAAACCCTGTAAGTCCTTCCTAATGTCTTACTGCCATGCCCCACCATCTCCATGGTGTGTGTCTTCCCTCATTGCAAAGAGCAATAAACCCAACTTGTTAATTACAGTGTGTTCTTTAATGGTCTTTGGCTGGAGGACGCTGACACCAGAGATTCCTTGAGCTATAAGAAACACACTCAGTCATCTTGACTTTATTTTTTCCAGGGAGTGTGTGTGTTCTCCCCCACCCAAGAATACCTCTCAAGTCATTGAGAGCAACCAAATACTTTGCTATAGGATCACTTTCTCTGTTCCCTGCTTTGATGAGCCCTTTCCACCTCTCCACCCTACTCTAAAGGCTGCCGAGAAAAGAATAAAACAGATTAACTTAGAATGCTTGGAAAAGTGTTACTTCCCTTCTTTCCACTTCCATTTCCATGACATAAGAAACTGTAAACCCAGAATGATATATATGGTAGCCTCCACCTTCAGACCAGATCTGTCCTGCTCCAGTTTAATTTAAAATCCAGCCCATTTTTATTTTTGCTACTGTAAAGCATGGACTACTATATAAAGGAACATGCATCTTGCTTACATGGCATTACAACTAATCTAAATCTATAAGGAATAGCCTGACACTGAGATGGGCTACAAAGTACTTTTCTAGTAATAAATGTGGCACCAGATGAGCGAGCTTGATGCAGGAGAAAGAACGGTTACTTGACTGAGACTGAGAAGATTGGAATTTTAGTTGGAGTGTTACACACACCATCACTTTGACCTCAGGAAAGCCATATTCTGTTGGCCTAAATTCCTTATCAACGGTTAAACATTTATTGAAAGCATACTCCATGCCAGGTAGTAGGATAAGTTGCTTGAGTTATCCATTAGGTCATTTGCAAACAATGTAATGTGACAGGCATAATAAAGGGACATGTGAAAAAGAACTCCAGAAGCCCTGAGGAGGAAGGCCTGACTCACCTTCCATGGTCACTGAAAGTGGCAGCATTTTCCTACACACAAAAGACCCCAAGGTCTTGAACCAGGCTACTTGGGTTTCACTCTAGCTCAACTTACCAGGGTTAGGCAATCTACCTGTGCTTTGGTTTCCTCACCTATAAAATGGAAATAATAGTTGTACTTATCTCATAGGGTATTATGAAGATTACATTAACGTATAAATACGAACTGCAGAGTGATTGGTACTCAGTAACCACTTAAAAACATTTAATGTTATTGTTTTTGTTATTAGTAGTGATATGTAATCTTCAAATTTCCTCATAAATCCAAACCCCTATAATCTCTCCTAGTGCAGAAGCAAAGAGTCTTAAGTCCTCTCTTTGAAAAAAATATAAGCATGTATCTTTGGAGAACATGAAATCCTTCCAGGGTCACAAGTGACAAAGAATAAGTTGAGTCTGGACTATCTTGTACCAGAGAGTAAGAAAACACTCAGTTATGGCGATGTGCCAATGGACACAGAAGTCAGCTTGAAGGGGCTCCCACTGGCCAAATCTGGGGGGATGAGCATCAAAATAAATAATGATAGTAACAGATTATGACCCATTAAATAAAGTAGGAGTCTGTGAGTGCACATTTATATTACTAAATAGTTAAATGAGGAGAAGAAAACCTTTTCCTTGCAGTAGAATGCTAACGCAAAAGAAATGATAGAAGTAGAAAAACATGAATGTGACAAGTCAATATCACGTGCAATACATAGGCTGCAATAAGAACACAGCACCACTCTGGTGATGTTCTGGAGTACATCTTATAACCTCAGTGTAAGGAAACATCAAACCCAAATAGAGGTACACTCTATACAATGACTAGCAAATAAACTCAAAGCTGTCAAGGTCATTGTTTCAGATTGAAGGAGATTAAAGAAACATGACAACTGGGTGAAAAGCAGTATCATCTCCTGGATCCTTTTATAAAAGGGGTCTGACAAAGGGTGTATAAGAGTTCTTTGTATTATCCTTGCAAATTTTCTGTAAGTTTGAAACTGTTTCAAAAAAAAAGAAAAAAAGTACAGCTATCAGGAATACTATGTAGCTATGAAAAATAATGTTGTTGACACTAAAAGCATAAGCAACAACCAGAACAAAAATAGATAAATTGGACTTCGTCAAAATTCAAAACTTTTATACTTCATAGTGAGGACACTATCAAGAAAAAGACTACTCACAGAATGGGAGAAGATATTCGCAAATCATGTATCTGACAATGGATTCATATCCAGAATATATGAAGGACTCTTACACTCCACACACACAGACACATACACACACACACGCACACAGAAAAACAACCCAATTAAAACATGGGCAAAGGTCAAAAAAAAAGAGAAATTCTTTGACATAAATTTAATAAAATATGTACATAATCTATGTGAGGAAAACTATAAAGCTCTGGTGAAAGAAATCAGAAAAACTAGATAAATGGAGAGATATGCCATGTCTGTGGATAAAAAGACTAAATATGGAAAGATGTCAGTTCTTCCCAACTTGATCTTTAGATTCAATGCAATCCCAATCAAAATCCCAGCAAGTTATTTTGTGTATATTGACAAACTGATTCTAAAGTTTATAAGAAGCGGCAAAAAGACCAGAATAGCCAACACAATTTTAAAGGAGAAGAACAAAATCAGAGGACTGACTCTACCTGATTTCAAGACTTACTGTAAAGCTACAGTAATCAAGGCAGTGTGATATTGGTGAACGAATAGATAAATAGATCAATGGAATAGAATAGATAGTCCAGAAATAGACCCAGATAAATATGTATAGTCAACTGATCTTTGACAAAGGAGCAAAGGCAAAACAATGGAGAAAAGATTGTCTTTTCAACGAATGGTGCTGGAACAACTGGATATCCACATGCAAAAAATAAAAAATAAATAGAATAATCTAGATACTGAACTTATACACTTTATGAAAATTAACTCAAAATAGATCATAGACCTAAACATAAAATGCAAAACTATAAAATTCCTAGGGGATAATATAGAAGAAAACCTAGATGACTTTTGGTATGATGAAGGCTCTTTAGATAAAACACCAAAGGCACGATCCATGAAATAAATCCATAAGCTGGACTTCATTAAAATTAAAAACTTTTGCTGAGCAAAAGACACTGTCAAAGGGATGAGAAGGCAAGCCACAGAGTTGGAGAAATTATTTACAAAATACATATCTGATATAGGACTGTTGTTCAAAATATAAAAGAACTCTTAAAACAAAAAGGAACAATAAGAACAATAAGAAAACAAACAACCCAGTTAGGAAACGGGTGAAAAATCTGAACAGACACCTCACCAAAGAAGATCTATGGATGGCAAATAAGCATATGAAAAAATGTTCCACATCTTATGTCATTAGGCAACTGTAAATAAAAGCAATAATGAGATACCACCACATGCCTATTAGAATGGCAAAATTCCAAAATACTTACAATACCAAACGCTGGTGAGGATGTGGCGCAACAGGAAATCTCATTCATTGCTGGCAGGGGTGCAAACTGGTATAGCCACTTTGGAAGACAGTATTTGGTGGTTTCTTACAAAACGTATTCTTATAATATGATCCAGCAATCACGCTCCTCAGTATTTACCCAAGTGAGTTGAAACTTATGTTCACGCAGAACACATGGAGGAAACTTAGTTGCATATTGCTAAAGGAAAGAAGCCAATCTGAAAATTCTATACAGTACGTTGTATGATTCCTACTATATGACATTCTGAAAAAGGCAAAACTATGGAGAGGGTTAAAAATGTCAGCGGTTGCCAAGGGTTAGTGGGGAGGTAAGGATGAATAGGAGGAGCAGGGAGGATATTTAAGGCAGTGAAACTGTCATGTAAGAGACTATAATGGTGTCTATGTCATTACATATTTGTCAAAACTCAAAGAATGTACACCACCTAAAAGTGACCCCTAGAGTAAACTCTGGACTTTGGTTGATAATTATGTGTCAATGTCAGTTCATCTTTTGTAACAAATGCACCACTCTGGTGGGGGATGTTGATGATGGGGGAGGCTGTGCATGTGTGGGGCAGGGGGTATATGAGAAATCTCTGTACCTTCCACTCAATGTTGCTGTGAACCTTAAACGTAAAAAAAAAAAAAAAAAAAGGCTATTAAGAAAATAAGAACACCTGTATCTGAGTGGTAAGAAAATGACCATGTTCATTTTTGTGACAGCTAACATATATTGAGTGCTACTGTGTGCCAGGCATTGGGCTAAGTGCTTTACATGTATTACTTCATTGAATTCTCACGTTAAATCTTGCGTTTTTCCAACTTTGCAAAATTTCTACAACAAATATATTACTTCTCTACCCAGAAAATTTTATTTGTAAATATATATGTACATAATAGATCCTATTAAGGTGAAGGTCTTCAGGTTGGTGAAGATTCTAGGAACTACTTACTGTGAAATTTTGTTCAAAGGATTGAGGATATTTTACTTGGAAATGGGGGCTTAGAGTGAGTGATGATGGCTATCTTCACATATTTGAAAGACAGTCAGTTGGAAAAGGAATTGGACACTGTCTTCATCGCTTCAAAAAGTGAACTAGAGTGAAAATCCTAGGAAAGTAATTTTGGCCTTAACATACGGATGCTCTTCCAAACAATTCTATCCAAAAAAGTAATTCATCTAATCAGTGAATATATATGGATTTGTGCATCTAGAAGTTTGGAAGAGTAGGAGTCCGAGGTCATTTTCAACTCTGAAATTCTGTCTTTATTTATATTTAATGCAGATTAATCAGAGAGAAGAGCCAAGGTCTACCTTTTCTGTTTTGTTTTGTTTTTCAAAGAGGATGCAATTCTGTGTCAGCCTTGGAAAAAACAATGTGGTATCTGGGTGAGCAAACAATAATTGTGAAACTTACAAGTTGCTTCGATGCAATTTTAACATTGTTATCAGGAAACAAAAGGGCACAAAAAGCACAAGGAAAAAGGCCTATTTATGTAGCATTTAGAAAGATGACAGAACGCAAAACTGATTTATATCTTATTCATTCCCTCCCTCAGGTTGGTGCACGCACCCCAGCCCCTCCCCCACCCTCACCCCGCCGCCCTTCTTCCTTCAGTTTTTCCCACTTCCCTTATTATAATTTTTTTTACATTATTGGCATTCTCTTGCCATGAGACTCAACTCTATCCGTACGGGTGGCACCCATAAGCCACGGCTCTGAACCGCTTTATTTTGTAAAGCAGAGACCTCTACCGGGGTTAAGTTTGTTGAGCAACAGATCTACCCAAGATTCTGTTTCACATTCAACCTTTTACTGTACGATACTGTAGGATGCCACCCACTCCTGTGTCACAGGCTCTCACACAATAGGAGTCCTTGAAGCCCTCAGTCCCCAGGTTTGGTGGCTGGGAAACCTGGCAAAGCCACGGCCCGCGCAGGGCACTTTCCCCCGCGAGGGCGGGGCGGGGCCGGGGAGCCAGCCACCAGGTGCCTGCGCCCACCCGGCGCAGCGCCCCAGGACCCTCCCTCGAGGGGCTTCTCGCCCTTTCCTCAGCTGGCCGGAGTAGGGGGGCTCCCTCAGCTCAGTATTCCCCACCCACAGTTTGCTTCTCTATCAGTTTCTTCCCGGCTGTCGCTGCCCAGCCACGCTTAGCTTCAGCATCAGCCCCCTGCCCACTCCGACCCCCAGGGAGGCCACCGCCCCGGCCGTGACCCCGAGGAGCCCCTCCCCCCGGGACTCCTACGGACCGTCTCCTGCGCTCGGTCCCCAGAGGGTCTTCACTCCCTCCTGGGCACCGGGGCGGAGGGCAGGGGGAGTGCCCGGGAAGGGGAATGCGTGGGGGACGGGGAAGGGCGCGGGGTCAGGCGGGAGGGGAGGAGAGGAGGCCAGACACGGGCTCTCGGTTTCCCGGGGTCTGATTGGAGGTTGGCGCGATGAGTCGGAGCTGGGGGCGCGCCCATCTCCGCTGGCTCCTGCCAGAGCCGCCGGCTCGGCCCCTCCCCGGAGCCGCTTTGTCCCGGGTGACGGCCGCTGAGGTTGCGGCGAGGAGCGGGCGGGAGGCAGAGACCCGCGGACCCACGGAGCCGGAGCCGGAGCCCGGGAGGCGGGGCGCGCCGCGCACGGCCCCACGCCCAGGCCCGCGGGCACCGCGCCCGTCCCCGCGCGCTCTCGGCCCGGCCGCCAGGTGAGCAGCCGCGCCACGCCAGCAGTCGCCGGCTCCGCCGACCGGCCGACCGCCCAGCCGTCGCCTCCGCCTCCACCGACGCATCGCGGACGACCAGCAGGTCGGTTATGTAACGGCGCCGGCCCGCTCGCCCCGGCACCCTGTCCTGTCCTGTCCTGTCCTGCCGGGGCTGCGCGCGGCGCCCGGGCCGGGTCGGGGGACCGCGGCGGGGGGCGGCCGAGAGCGGGCGGGGTAAGGGGCTGGGCCGGGGGCGGTGGCCGTGGCGGCGGGTGGTCTCCAGATCCAGTTCTCAGCTCCCGCGGCGGCCGTGGGGACCGAGGTCCCTTGACCCCCTCTAGAGGGCGCGGGTCTCAAGGAGCCCCTTCCCCACTCCTAGTGGCCCACCGGTTCGTCTTTCTAGTAGTAGCAGCAGCAGCAGGTGCATAAGTGGAGGAGCGGGAATGACGCCTGTGGTCCCCGGGACTGAGATTTGGAGAGGGGATTAGGGGAGGTGGTCTGAACGCAGAGAGCGGACGGGAAATCGGAGCCTCTTTTCCCAGTGCTTTAAGGAAAGTGCTGGGGAGGGGAAGGTGCTTTGAGACGCAGCGGGCTGGGAATTGTTCTGCCTGGGATTAGCGGGCTTGGGTCATCTAAAAATAACTTCAAGTTTGAAAAGTGAAATAGAAGGAAGCGCAGTGTGCCGAGTTCCTCCTGCCTGTGGGATGCTTCTCTCTAGAAGTCACTAGAGGGAACAGGCAAATCCCAGCCACCTGATCCCTGGGCTGCCTCCTGGTTTCACTGGTTTCCAGGGTGTCTCCGTTTGACTTTCAGTTAATGATTTATTCTCCAAGGCACTGCTGTCTTTCTCTTATCCCAAAATGAATTATAGCAGAGTGCATGCTTTGAATCTTTCCTATTTAGTACATTAAGATAGAAGTGTTCAGTGGACATCTAATGAGTCTGCTGCCTACGCTTTTTTTTTTTTTTTTTGAAGTATCCTTTCAGTACAAACAAAAGTTTCTGAGCTCCCTTTAACCTGTGTCCCACAACTGGAGATGAAAGATGCTAGAGCATTCCAGTCCATCCTTCTCTCTTCCCTAAGCCAGAATCCCACTTGTCATACGGAGGGGAGGCTTTAGGAAAAGTAGGACATTTTAAATAACGCAGCTCAACTTTCACACATGTTACATCCACACAAAACACAGGGCAAGTGTATCACAGGCACAGGGCAACACTTGCTAACTGGCCCACTCCATTCCAGGAACACTATGAAGTAAGAAAAGCCTAGAAGCTAGAAAGGATCAAGAAGCAGATAAGCATCGACTGTGGAACAAGGCAGGGGCGTGAACATTTGGCTGCTTTTCAGTCTCCCATTGATTTTCTTCAGCCTTAGAGCTATTATCTTAAGTACAATCAGTCACTGCGTTGAGTTAGTCTAAAATGTGAGTCGCTCTTTGCTTTCAAATCCACTGCAAATCAAATCAGCGTTTACTGAGCACCTACTACTTGAGTCCAGTCCGTAGAATTTTATGAGGGAATGTGTCCTCAACTAAAGCTGCAGGATTCCAAGAGCTTTCCAAATGCCTTGTTTGCAGCTCCTGCAGAACCCAACGAAATTAGGGAGGATGTGGCTCTCTCTCTCCAGTGATGAACAGTTAACAGGCATAAGTGGGAACTTGAGAGCTTTGTCATTTGCAAGTACGCATCACACTCTTTTAAAAACTACTTGCATAATCGTTTGCAGTTAGTCATGTATGTTATAGAAATTAGCTTTATTGAGATCAACTTTGCTAGTCGCTGTGGTCTCATTTTCCCATTCCTTTTATTTTCTGTACCATCCACTCAGTTTACTCAGCAGTTAATTTAAGTACCTACTGTGTGCTATGTAGTCCCTGTGCCAGAGGCTACAAGAATGAGGCCCATGTTGTTCAGAAATCAATCTAGCAGAAAAGGATAAGAAAATTAAGTGGTAATGCTCAGCATGATGCGTGTTTAGTGGCGATAGGAACAAGCTCAGTGGGAGCCCAGGGAAGGAAGGGTGCAGGGAACCTGGAAGAGCTTGCAGAGAAGTTCATGTTCAGACTGGATCTCTATAGAGAAGCAGCTAGGTGTTCCACGTTGAAGGAAAGGTCACATTCAAAGAACTTGTAGGTGTTCTGCAGTGAGGAGGTGGCAGGAGAGTTTGGGAGGGGGGTGTTTCAGTGAGCCTGGGCTATGAATATACCTTGCAGAGGAGGAGAAGCCGTGCAGCCTGTATGGGAGAAATGATCTGATCTAATTCATCTTGCAAAAGTGACTTTGGAGGCGGTGAGTAGGTGGGGTTGCAAAGAAGAATGAGCTCAGATTTTAGACCACTAAGGCGGTCCAGACCAAAAAAAAATAAGTACAATTAATTGTGCCTGAACCAGGTAGAATGGGGAAAGAGAAGAGAGATCTACAGAAAACCATTTCAGAGGGAGAATCAGTGGCTCTAGGTCACGAAGTGGTTGGTAGTGTGGAAGGAGAAGCTTAAGATGTTTAGACGGATGGTCAGGCTTTGTACTGAGATAGGAAGGCAAGGAGAACGATGAGGTTTAAGAAAGATGGGGACTTTTAACTGAAACTTTTCCTCTAAGATCAGAAACAAGACAAGGATGCCCACTCTTGCCACTTTTCCTTAGTATAGTACTGGAAGTCCTAGCCAGAGCATTTAGGCAAGAAAAAAAAAGGCATTCAAATCAGAAAGGAAGAAGTAAAACTGTCTCTATTTGCTAATGGCATGGTATTATACATAGAAAATCCTAAAGACTCTACTAAATGACCATTAGGACCAATAAACAAATTCAGTAAAATTGCAGGATATAAAATCAATGCACAAACATCATTTACATTTCTATACACTAAAATAGCGAACTATCAGAAGGAGAAATTAAGAAAGCAATCCCATTTGTAACTGCATCCTAAAGAATAAAATACCTAAGAATAAATTTAATCAAGGGAGTGAAAGACTTGTTCCCTGAAAACTATGACAATAATGAAAGAAACTGAAGAAGACACAAATAAGTGTTGGTGAGGATGTGGAGAAAAGGGATCCCTCCTACACTGTTGGTGGGAATGTAAACTGGTGCAGCCACTATGGAAAACAGTATGGAGGTTCCTCAAAAAATTAAAAATAGAACTACCACATGATCCAGCAATCCCACTTTTGGGTATTCATCCAAAGAAAATGAAGATACTAACTTGAAAAGATAGGTGCACCTCCATGTTCATTACAGCATTTTTTATACGAGCCACGTTATGGAAACAGCTTAAATGGCCATTGATGGATGAGTGGATAAGGAAAATCTGGTATATATGTATATATGATGGAATATTATTCAGCCATAAAAAGGAGACCCTGCCATTTGCAACAACATGGGTGGACCTTGATGGCATTGTGCTAAGTGAATAAGTCAGAGAAAGATAAGTACTGTGTGATCTCACTTATATGTAGAGTCTAAAAAAACCGAACTCATAAATACAGAGAATAGATTGTTGTTGCCAGAGGTGAGGGGTGGAGGATGGGCAAAATGGGTGAAGGTGGTCAAAAGGTACAAACTTCCAGTTATAAGATACATATGTTCTGGGGGTATAATGTACAGCATGGTGACTATAGTTAACAATACTGTATTGTATATTTGAAAGTTGCTAAGAGAGTAGATCTTAAAAGTTCTCATTATAAGGAAAAAAATTTGTAACTATGTAAGATGGTAGATGTCAACTAAACTTATTATGATGATCATTTCACAATATATACATATACCAAATTGTTATATACCTAAAACTAATACAGTGTTTTATGTTAATTATAACTCAGTAAAACTGGGCGGGGGGGTGGGGGGTGGAAGTACGGTTGATGCTTGAACAACACGGGTTTGAACTGTGATTAGAGATCACAATGTATGGACTCAAAAGACCTGGGCTTTGAGTCCTGATTCTCTCCAAACTGTTTCAGCTTCCTGCCCTTGGGCGAGTCATTTACCAATTCTTTTGTTTTCGAGGCAGAGATAGCAAGACTCAGATTTTCCTCTTGGAAGAGGGTATGTGTAGCGCCCTTAACCCCCGAATTGTACAAGGGTCAACTATAAAATGAGAAAGAGTTGTTTTGAGAAAGATGGGGAATTTTGACTTTGAACATCCAAATAAAAATACTTTGTAGGCACTTTTATTTTCAAAGGTAATTTCTTCATTCCTGGTGCTAACTTCCATTCATCTGACTCACCTTCGTTCCTGAGACTGTCTAGTGCTGCCTTTGGAGAAGAAGGAGATGATTTGATAGCAGGAAGTTGTTGCTGCCTTCTTCCCCCAGAGTGAAAGTATTAACTGTCAATTATCTGAACTAGTAGTAGTAATAATGGTAATAATTCAAACGATAACAACAATATGTAACATTTATTCAGTGCTTACTTTATGCCAAGCATAAAGAAGGTGGAGCTCTACACAGATTATCATGTTTGATCCTCATGATAACCTTATGAGGCGGACACTATTGTTATTCTCATATGATGGATAAGGAACCCAAGGCAAAGAGAGGGTACCTTATCTAGGTCACACAGTTAGTAAGAAGGGCACCCAGGGTTCAAGCTCAGGCAGTCTGGCCAGCACTCTGAATAGCCAGTGTGAATTAATAACCTTGAAATCATTCCTATTTAGCCTAGAATGTGTATTTTTACCCTGTGTTTGAATGTTTGTAGCCGATGCCATAAAAGAGAATGGGAGTGAGTGAGAAGTTCTGGCTCTCATCCGGGCCCTGCACTTGATTTGTTGGGTGACCTCTGCAAAGTCCCATCCCCTCTCAGGCTTTAGTTATTTTAAATCTGCATATTCATGGGGGAAGAGGTTGACTAGATGATCTCTAAAGAGTCTGGGCATTCTGAAGTCCTGCCATCCTGTCTCAAATTTTACTACTCGAGCCATAGATTTGGGTTAAAATCATGCCTGCCTGGTCCCTTTCAGAATAGGAATGGGACCTGTTCCTATTCTAAGAGGATGAACTCAAGTGGTGGCCTGTCCTTAACAGCTTGATGGTAACTGGTCCGTAGTGCCAGAGCTGATGGGGGTGCTTAAGGTTGGGGGAGCACAGTTCAGGCAGGGGAAACCCAGACGGCACCGCAGTGGAGAAATCTCTGTAATCACTGTCTAGTTTCTGTATTTTAGACACTTAAATTAAGTGTCACTTAAATTCCATGAGACTTAGTTTCCTTATCTCTGGATAATGGGGGTGATGAATACACGTGTTGTAAGGTTGTTTGTTGTAAGGATCAAAACAGATTACATAGAGCAGGCACTGCACACGAGTCTGCCCCACTGAAGATGCTCAGTGAGTGTGTGGGGGGTCCTCACCCCTCGCCACCCAGGATAACAGACATGCAGAAAAGGGAGGTAGAGTATTTACAAAGATAAACTCCTCCTACTTCACAGTTATGCTAAGGACCACCCTTTAGTGATCATCATTTCTCTCTCTCTCTCTTAGAAAGTAGTATATATTGGGAATATGAAAACACACAGCCCATTAAATACCTTTCAAAACATGCATCTCAAGTATTCATTGATAAAGTACCCTCTTAGATATGAAAAAGTGTCAACATTCCACAACACAAAGTTTTACACTCTGCTTTTGTCAGATAAATAGGCCAAGATTGCTGTAAAGAAATAGTATTGCTTAGGGTTGGTGGTCCTGGATTCCCCGATTATGGCACCAAATGTAAAGGAGACCGAGTGACTTCCTACTCTGTGTGTGTCTGCACATGCTGTGCTTCTAACTTGGAGAACTTTCTGCCTTTGCCTATAAAATGTTCACTGTCCTGTGTCTCTTCTTTTGTATTACCAACTGCCAGGTGTCATGTTGTAGGTAAAATTAATTAATCGAGTTGAGGAGTTTTTCAAAAGGTGGAAGCAGACTTAAACTCAGTTGAAGCTGTTTTGAAGTCCCTTAAAACATATGTGTGATTGTGAATGGTACTTTCTAGAAGTTAAAGACAAATTTCCAAAAATAGCTCAAACTTCCTGCAGTTCAGAATGCCCACAGAAAATGTTTTCTATAGTCAGGATGGGAAGGGACTTATTTTCATATCTGTTTTCCCCATATCCACTCACTTTGAAACAGGGATGAAACATGGGGTTCCTGAGCTTTGGAATGTACGCATGAGAAGATGCTGGCATGGTAGCTGTTGGACAAAAGAATTGTGTAGTTTGAGAGCTATATCCTAGTCTTTATTACCGTTGCCTTAGTTCTTTGTGGGAATCACTGCTTTATTGTCTCATGCGGTTGAGATATGCCTGCTACAAAGTATTATAAGTTCTGTAAGGGCTCGAGCCATGCCTTAATACTCCTCTTACAGTGTTGGGAATAAAGTATAAAAAGTGTGGACTTGGTGTGAAACAGCCTGGCTTCACAGCCTGGCTTCACAGCCTGGCGCTGTCACTTCCCAGCTATGTAACCTTGAGCTTCCCATTGACCTAACAGTCATAGGAGCTGGCATTTGTTGAATGCTGCCCCTGTTCCAAACACGATGCTGAGCAGACTGCATACGATATCTCATTTAATCCTTACAACAACTCCCCCCACATGGGTATTATCATCACTATTTACAGAGGAGCACGCCTCGAGGATGGGGGGTCTGAGCCACTCGGAGCCCAGACTCTTGAGTTGCAGTTTTCCTATCGGTACAATTAGGAAAATAAACCTTGATCTCCCCGCCTTACAGAGTCGTGAGGGTGAAATGCTATGGGTCTTTGAAGATGCACTGAAACACGGAATGTGTTAAGGATGATTGTCATAGTAGGGAGCTCCCAAGAGATCAGATACAGTTGGGTTTGGTATAGCACCAGGTCTGTGAGGGGAAGGAAGTCCGCAATATATAAAATGCTTTTATAGAATGCATTTTTTTCTTAGTTTTTAATTATATTTATTTCTGAATTGAAGTATAGTTGATTTACAATGTGGTGTTAGTTTCAGGTGTACTAAAGTGATTCAGTTATACATATATATGTGTCTATCCATATATATTCTTTATCAGATTATTTTCCCATATAGATTATTACAAAATATTGAGTATAGTTCCCTGTGCTATGCAGTAGGTCCTTCTTGTTTATCTATTTTATATATAGTAGTGTGTATATGTTACTCCCGAACTTCTTATTTATCCCTCACCCCTTTCCCCTTTGGAAACCGTAAGTTTGTTTTCTATGTCTGTAAGTCTATTTCTGTTTTGTACATAAGTTCATTTGTATCTTTTTTTTAGATTCCACATATAAGTGATATCATATGATATTTGTCTTAGAATGCATTAAGAAAACTGTATTTCCTTGCCCTGTTCTTTGGTAGTTTGTGTTACGATGCCTGTTTCTTTCAAGGGTAACTTGCTTGTTGTCAGTGCCAAGACTCAACCAGGCTGGGCCAGGAGGAAGCTGACCAGGCCGTGGAACTGGGTCCTGCTGGTGAAGGGGGGCGGGTAGAGAGCATGGCTTATAGAGAAGAGGTAGCTGCCAGAGGGGTATTTCAGTATAAACAAGGAAGGCAGAAAGTCAAAGACAGGGTCAAGGGAGGCGTAGGCATGATGTGGAGGGCAGGAAATCATCACCAGGTTTTACATAAAGTGTGAGTGACAGGTGGGAAATGGCATCTGCTCAAGAAGGCTAGAGGTATTTCCTAGTGTCCGCTGCGGTCTGTCCACTCAGCAGGAAAACCAGGGACCCTCTGCCCTGATCCTTAAAAATATTTTCTTTTTCTCAGACATATGTGCTTTCTGTAAAATTTTTGGAAGACATAGAATAGTATAACAAAAGAAAATTAAAATCACACATATTACCATGAGCAAATGATAATTACTACTCATATTTTGGTGTATTTCCTTTCAGTCTTTTTGATATACATATTTTTGTGAAATCAGGATCATACCGAGTATAGAGTTTTGCATCCTGTGCATTTCATCAAACATTTTAAATAACTTTTCACGTCAACAGTCTTTATGAGCATTGTTTTCAGTAGCCACACAGAATTCCCATGGATGATATTGCCAAATTCATTTACCTTCTCCCCTGTAACTCTTAGATGGTTACCAATTATCCAGAATATCAAAAATAATACTTTGATGAACATCTTTGATTGTCATTTTCTCTATATTTTGGATCGTTTGCTCAGGCTAGATGGTTAGAAGTGGAATTATTGGCTCAAATAGATGGACCTTCTTAAGGCTTTCTCTGTATTTTGACGTTGCTTTTAATTGTTTTTCCAGGAGGTTGTACTAATTAACGGTCCCACAGGCAATGCATGAGAATTTAGTTCTCACCTCTGCCCCGCTTGTAAGCACTCTTTATGTAAGGGGTGGCTGGTATTCACGCTTTTCAAAGATGACCCCGACTGCTTACCCAGCACTTCAAGGAAGCTGGGCTTTCTCTGTGGCAGTTGAGGATGGGTGGGTCAGCGTCTGGTAGATTTCACATGCTTGAGTGTTTGTAGGAGAGTTGACTTGGGTGGATTAGCTTCTTTCCTGGTGGTTTTGTTATCAGAGACCTGGCATATGGATGTGTGTAACCCGAGCTAGTAAAGCTGAGTTAAACTAAATAGAATGAAACAACCTCTGCTTAAGTGAGAAATAGTGCCGCCTGCCTTTCAAATCCTGAAAGATTAACAGCAAATATGCATGCTTATTTGCATTAGTTCTATTGTTGCTTTCCTTGGTTTTGACTGGTTCCCCTTCCACTGATGGCAGAGCCTTTGGGGCAAGCTGCAGACAGGTATGTCTCTTTTTTCACCTTCCATGAAATGAGATACGACGCAGAGTAAATCATTTTGAAGAAATAACTAGAATAATCAATTGGAATCTTCTTAAAAGTCACTTAAATGGTCATTATTCTAGGATTTTAATTTAATGACTAATCAAATTCGTCTTTCCCCAGAAAGCCTCTGCATTCATTCTTAGGCTACCATCAACTCTGTCGATCATATTGACCAATTTATTGAGGTAAACAGCCAATGTGAATTATTTTCCCCCATAAAATTATCTGAAATACAGGCTAAATTAATATAATTTATTTTTATTTTGACTTCTGTAGCTAATTAAAGATAAAAGCCAAGTGATGGGGTCTGGCCAAGTGTTTTGTATAAACAAAGTACAATTTATACTTCTCTTTTGAGGTTTAATCCTTTGTACAGAAATAAATTATTTATTTGGTTACAGGTATCATCATATGAATTTTGAAATGGAGGACGGTAAATACAGATAAATTAATGGTAGTTCAAACAAAATTTTATTTGTCTAAAAGCAAAGTCTCAGCCTTGACAAGGCAAGCGAAAGCAAAGTACTAATTCATGAATATGTTAATTTTTTCCTGCTGTGGGCATTAATGATATTCATTTGATCTTTTCTGATGTACAAACAACCATTTATAAAAAGGTTAAATTTTGGTCAGGGAGGATATTCAGCAACTGACATATCATAAATGTGTTTAGTCGGTATCCTTTATTTTCTTATTTTTCTGTCTCTTGGTGATTTCTGTTCCACACACAGCTGTTGTTTAGTATTAAACTTCAGAATTTGACAAGGTGACATTTAGGTGAAGCTCTGAACTGAAATATTTGCTTGGTCAGATTTTCAAGGCATACCTTCTGACCTTGTGTCCAAGTGCCACAGCTCACGTGGGGATTCTTTTTTTTAATTGAAGTATAGTTGATTTACCATGCTGTGTTAGTTTCAGGTGTACAGCAAAGTGATTCAGTTATACGTACACATATATATGTATATATATTCTTTTTCAGATTCTTTTTTATTATAGGTTATTACAAGATATTGAATATAGTTCCCTGTGCTATGCAGTAGGTCCTTGTTGTTTATCTATTTTACATATAATAGTGTGTATCCGTGGAGATTCTTGGCTTACAAGCTGGACCTTGGTTTGGTTCTGCCTCTTGAGATATCACGGATGGGGAGAGGGGATCTCCTTCTCGTTCTGGTTCACAATCACACTGAGAGGTCCGGTATCATTCTGCAAGGTCCAGAAGGTTTTTGCAACCCCCAAAGATGTGCAGACTGATTTGGAAAGGTTGTGCCGGGTGGAGGAGAGATAAATGTTAAACCCAAACAGCCCCTAGATCCAAATTACTTTGACTCCAGCCCACAACCACTTTTTGAGGCTTGCCATGAAGCTGGAAACTTAGGACATTAAGACATTTAGGATGGCTCTAGGTGGGCTCAGTTACGTGCTAGCAAAGTCATTAACAGCTTACAAGGGGCCCTGTGGGAGGACCCAGCTGCGTGGTTTTGCCTGTGAGGCTCTGCTCCTTCAAGCTCATTTTTATTAACCTAAACAGTTCCCTGGAGGCCACAGGGACAAGCCCTGGAGGAAATGACCCTGTATTATTCATGACATGGCCTTCACGCTCTCCACCTGTGGGAATCTCCACGTGGAGTGGTTCCTCGTGAGTCTTCTAGTTTTATTCTTTAAAAATTCCTTTTAAAATCTCATATTTAACGATACTTATCACAAGGACTTTGTCTGGAGTGAGAAGGACCAAACATATACCATGTTTTCAGTACTTCTTCTCACCTTTAATTTAACCTCTTCCTCCCAGATCAACCGTGATGAGGTCCTCACGACCATACCTGGCTATTGTCTTACAATTCAAGCCAGCGTGTGATACTCTGTGAAGGTTATTTTATCTGAACGAAATCAGAAGTACCTTAGTGGATATCCAGTACTAGGGCTTTTTGTGGCAGTATAAATTTCGAGGACATATCTTTACAGGAAGGAAAATCCAAGAATGACAAAGGTTAGAGATGTTTACCTAACTGGTGTTTGGGGCTGTTTTCAGTGTATCTGGAGGCCTGACGTGGTGGATTTCCCAAAAGATCATGACAGCAGCCTTCCTGCTTTGCCCCCCATCCACCAGGAGCTCTCTTTGAATTACTCCATTTCCAGAGGAGTGACTCCAGATCGTGGCGGAATCCTAGCTCTGACTCAGTTTGGGAACTTTCCCTTCAGAATCTGTCCCTAAATTCTTCTCAGACACCCTCATTTCATTGACCCGAAGGCTTTGAAAAACTAAAATAATACTTCTTCCTTCCAAAAGAACGGAAAAACAGACAAAGATAGAGATAGTCTCCCTCCTGCAAAAAAAGAGGAGTGATGTTCAGACAGGAGAACATAAACACTTAGCTAAAGGATAATATTTTTAATATGAAAAAAAAAGAACCTAGTAGTTATTTGAGGTCATCCAGATAGATGTAAGAACATCTAGTAGAAATGGTTCATTATCTGGTTTGGTGAGAGATCATCTCTGAGATAATGGTTTTCTTTGCCAGATGATTTTTTTTTTTTTTTTTAAATAATTTCCTCCTCCTTTTAGCTACTTTTATTTTTATTTATTTATTTATTTTTGGTTGTGCTGGGTCTTCGGTTCGTGCGAGGGCTTTCTCTAGTTGCGGCAAGTGGGGGCCACTCTTCATCGCGGTGCGGGGACCGCTCTTCATCGCGGTGCGCGGGCCTTTCACTATCGCGGCCCCTCCCGTTGCGGGGCACAGGCTCCAGACGCGCAGGCTCAGTAGTTGTGGCTCACGGGCCCAGCCGCTCCGTGGCATGTGGGATCTTCCCAGACCAGGGCTCGAACCCGTGTCCCCTGCATTAGCAGGCAGATTCTCAACCACTGCGCCACCAGGGAAGCCCCGCCAGATGATTTTTATTCAGTTTTAATTATTCCTTTTTTGATCAGGCCAGCCCTTTTAGTGATTTTCCAAACTATCAGTGAAATGATGTCTCTTGTTGCTTTTGGGCTTCTACTCTTGAGATATTTGTACGCGGCCTTTATGGTATCCTAGTCATTGCTGAAATAAACCATTCTTATACTCTTTTCTCATCCTAGGATTGACAATGGTTTATTTTTAAGACAATATGCTAATAGCATGAAGAATTTATTCTTCTGAGATTGTAGAGTTTCTGTCAGTCCTGTTGTCAATCATGTCAATGTAAAGGCTGCCAAATATACACATTTCTTTTCCTAATTGCAAATTGACTTTTTTATGGCTACTTATTAGAGAATCCCAGGAGACCAATAGTAATCATTAAGCCATGACTGCTAGACCCCAGATATTATTTCTTCAGCTTCCTTTTCAAATAAATAGTGAACCGTCAGGTTGTTTATAAATAAATCAAACGTCCCTGTTATAAATACCAAACTAAAAAGCAGTTGCATACAATTTACAGACATAGGATGCTGTAGAAATTCTAGACATAATAATCATCAGAATGAGGACATTTTTACTAATGAGAACTAATTTACAGCACATGGCAACTGTATAAAATTATAATTGGATCATCTCCTATCTCTGCTTCTTGAAGTTCTAGTCTTTTTCCTGCCCGGGAGGAAGACATTTTCCTCTACCTTTCTAGTTTCTTCTGGCAGGTCTAAGAATTAGATGGACATGAGACAGACTAACAGGAGAAAATGAAACCAAAGTTTAATAACATGTGCACCTGTGAGAGACCCAGGAAAACTGAATAACTCGCCAAAATGGCCGAAACCCTCACCTTCAGCTAAAGACAAAAGAGGATGTTGGGGGTGATGGTTTGGGACCTCAAAAGGGAGGATGGCAATTCACATGAAGATGGAAAAGCAAACGTTTGCTGGGTCAGGCGGACTCACTGGGACACAGAATGGACTCTGATCTTTAAGAGTTTCCGCCCCTACACTTAGCCCGTATTCTTTGCAGATATTTCTGGTGACAGTCTATTCCTGTAAGAGGCCCTCTATGTAAATTCTTCACGCAGTTAGGGAGAAGGTCAAAGTTTCTTCCTGAGTCTTTTGGGCCTTGATTGTTTCTAGCTGGAAATAATCTCCATGCCAAAGAGTCATGGAGTGGCAAGTTTTGTTGCCCTGCACTTCAGGTTCTATCTTTTCCAGGTTTCCTCAATCCCTGAACCCTCAGCAGAGCCATCAGTCTTTTTTTTTTTTCAGTCTTTTTTTTTTTGTATCTGTATTTACGGCACATACATAGTCTAACCTGTATAGCTCATTCACTCATGTATTCATTCATTCATTCGTTCATTTGTTCACCCCTACTATGTACCAGGTGTGGTACTAGCCTCTGGGGTATAGAAACCAGTAGAACATAGTCCCTGTCTTTAGTGAAGCTTAGAGTCTAAGCTTTCAGCTTTCCTCTTGTTTACCTACCTCTCCTCTGGATGGTAAGTGCCCTGAGGGTGAAGACCATCTTGTGAGCCCCCTGTACTCATCACAAGGGCTTGCATATGGTGGGCACCTGGTCAGTGGTAAGATGAACTGATCACTGGATCCATTCTAAAGAATTCGGAAGCACAAGATTGACGGTTGAACACTTTCAAATGTTTTTAAAGCCTTTCTTCTCCTCCCCCAATTGTTTAACTGTAAAAATAAGTAATTCCACAAGAATCGGGGTTGGCCAAAAAGTTTGTTCGGGTTTTTGGTAAGATGTACGAAACCCGAATGAACTTTTTGGCCAACCCAGTAAGTTTGATGCCTTTCACTTTGTCCAAGGGCCCCTTGTTCACAACTGTGATTGGTAGCCTTGTCTGAACAGCGCCCCCCCACCTCCCCGGGCAGTCATAGGAAAGGCTTCCACCTCCGACTCAAATTCTTTTGAAATGCTTCTGTTTTGGTATGCTAGTGCATCCTTCCCTCTTTTTGTGGAACTTGGATGTCAAGTAACTGAGCAGGAATGACTGTGGCTGTTGATTGAGCACCTATGAAGCACCAGCCATTGGGCCAAGCACCTTCCACATGTTATCACACAGTCTTCTCAACATCCCAGTGAGGTAGGTTCCATTTTTATCCCGGTTTATCTAGGCAAGGAGACTGAGGCTCAGGGAAGTTGAGTAACTTGTCTAAGGTCTTACAGGCAGGAAGTGACGGAGCCAGGACTCACCAATGGTCTCTTTGCTTCTCTTGCCCACCACTGCTAGTCAGAGTGGGATTCGTAGGGGCATTCATGGGGGAGGGGCATACGACTTCTGAATGATAACATTTAAATTTTGTGGGATTTCTCCAGTGGTAATCTGAAATAATATTAGCACATTCTGGATCATCCAGATGACCAGCTTATAATGAATAATACTGCCACGTGATTTTGGTGCCTGAATTTGTGCTTTTTATTTACAATCCAGTTGGTGCCAATACTACTTCAGTTGCCGTGGGCTTATGGAAATGAACTGGTGGACTTACAATGTAACTTGCCTTCAGCGAAGGCCATGTGGTAGTCCAGTAATGTTTAATTTTGCTGTGAATGAAGAAATTGGGGAGGAGGGTCCTACTGCAAAGTGGGTGGTGGGAGCATTCTGAACTCTGAACACCTGCCTTGCAGTTTTTGATACCAGAATCATAATGAGGATGGAGGATTACATTTAGCAAATCATCATCCTCTGAATAGTAAGTCAGTGTTGTTAGTTTGAATTGGATTGGTTTTAAATTTTCATTTGTATTTTGTTCGAGCATTTAGTTGCAGTTTGATGGTTTTAGGGGAGTTGAAACTGTAAGACTCAGCTTTATGTCTGTACATATTTAAGTATCATTATAGAGAAAACCATTTAAGTCAAAATTGGGAGGGAAGGCAGGGTGATTTTTTTTTCCCTAAAAAAAGTGGTCGTACATTTTTCAAATCTGAGCAAACTAAATGCCTCTGCACTGCATGATGAAAACTTTCCTCACAAAAATATGCTCCTCCACTCACTGGGGGTCTAGCCTGCCCGAGTCTTTCTTTTGGGATAAGGCATTGACATTTCCATTCAACCTGAAAATAGCGTCTGGGAAGATTAAGGTCTGACCTTGGGAGAAACTCTCCATTGCTGTGGTTCTCCTGGGACTGGCCCTATCAATCAAGGTGCCTTTGGACTCTTTGTCATTCTTGGTCCTGACTCTGATGACTGACAGTTGTGTATGCACATCACCCATGGTTTGTAAGCATTTTCTCATCACCACCATAAAGATTTGTGAACCGGGCTAGGGAGTGGTACCAGCCCCACATAGGTAGAGAAGATAATGACAATGTAATGGGATTTAAAAGGCTTCTGGTTTGAAAGATCTCTGAGTCTGTCCAAAATGACTACATCAGTTACTGTTTTGGGTGAAGAAAAGGAAAGCCCTATTAAATGCAGACACTCAGAGAGAAGGTAATATATGACAGTATATTTATCCTTAGTGCGTTAGTATTGTTTCTGACGAATTCCTAGTAAGATTTTGGAGCACTGCAACAGAGGACAGTGAGTTTTGATGCAAAGAGAGGAGAGGATAATTTTATAGCATGTGGGCATGCAGTGCAGCTTGTGGACTAAGGTCTAGGAAGCCTGGAGATAAAGGCTGCATATGAGCAGTGCCAGCTTTGAGTAGCCTTGGGTAGCCTTTAAAAGAGGGAGTGTTTTTTCTGTGTACAAGTCACCATCCTCCTCTTATTTAAAATTTTAATAAATTTTAATAAAGTTTCCCTATTTTAATAAAATGTGTAGAAAAGTGTGTAACACATCAAAGTGCCCAATTAGTGTTTGTTATTTTTTTTTGAATTTTATTTTATTTACTTTTTATACAACAGGTTCTTATTAGTTATCTATTTTATACATATTAGTGTATATATGTCAATCCCAATCTAACACTATCATTATTGGCGTTCTCTGACATCCCTAATGGTGCAGAGAGAACACTGCTGTGTGAAGATTGGAATCAGAGGAGCTGAGCTTGCGTCCTGGGTTGGCTGTCATTTCCCCATGAGAGACAAGACCTTCCCTGAGCCCCTTTGACCTCAGCTTCCTAGTTTAAATCATTAAGGGGTTGGACAGAATGGTCCCCAAGGTTCCTGCCAGCTCTTTCATCCTTTGTCTCTTCTAGTCTTTGCTACAGATCATGGTAGCATCCGTGATAGCATCCGTAGCATACTTAGAGCCTCATTAATGTGTTTCATTAAGGAGAATGACCACTGGTTATTATTATTATTTTTTAATGTTCATCTTTAAATGCAGGGCTATTCTTAGACAGGGTCTATGGAAATTCTTTCTTTTGGCATCTCTAATGATAGAGGTATTCAGTAGCTTTGGGACATCATTAGGAAGAGCTTGAACCAAAAGCTCATCAAACATTTCCATATGACTAGGGTTTTATGGTAGGAGCTGTGGCCATTCCTTTCTCCAAGCTTATTTTTAACTGTACTACTTTCTGCAAGGGTCCTTCCATCTTCAGGATGGCCAGACAGATGGATCCTGAATCCCAGCCAAGTCTTCAACTGACTGTGGGGAGAAAAGGAGAGCATTGGTTTTGTAGGAATCATTAACTTTACCTTATTTTTATATTTTGTCATGGCTCTGGGTGTGTTATCTGGCAAATCTCTTTTCAATAGACAATATTGTATTCATAAGCTCTTATTATTTGCAAGGTGTCCTTTTAAGACTTTTACCCGTAGCATACCGTTTGATGGTCACAGTACCTTCATTCACAGTTGACAGATGGGAAAACTGAGGCACAAAGTGGTTAGATGACTTTGCCAAGGTCACACAGCTGATAAATGGCACGGCTGGGATTCGAAGCCAGGCAGTAATGCTCTAGTGGTTTGAACACTATTTGATACTAGCTTTTGTATGTATTACACACAAATGTTACGGACTCAATCGTATCATTTTTAGGAGTTGAGCCTTAAAGCGCTCACCAATAATTTTATCCTAAAGAGGATCAGCTAATGCTCAGACTTTTTGCCCCTGCTTTCCCATTTTTGACTTTTTATGTCTGGTAATTAGACTATTAAGAGCCCATAGAGGCCTCGTATCGTTAAGTTCCAGGGTTGGGGAGGGGAAGGGGAGGATTCTGCGAGCGTGGGGACGCTTCTGAGCGCTTCCTGCAGCCACCACCTTCTTTTGCCTTCTTGCTTTCTTGCCTTCGGTGGCACACAAAGGCCGGCAGTGACCACTTAATCAATAAATAATTACTGAGTGCGTAATTTGGGCCCGGCAAGGAGCATGAGCCAGAGAACCTTCTACCCTCAGGAGTCTTACAGCCTGTGGGGGCTGGCACCATGCTTTGCGATCCACCGTTGTGTCCACCATGCCTGAGCACCTCGCGTGTGACAAGCCCTCAAGAAGTATTATTGGAATTGGGGGTTGATTAGGTGACTGTTGATAGCATTCTGATTACGTTATTACTAATATTCACTGGGTTGTTTTCTACTTATCAAAACAATGTTTCATTAGCTTTATGGATCATTTGTTTTACTTTATGGATGCCAAGGTACAAAAAAATATTGTTTGGTTGGTTTTCTTCTCATTATTTTGTCGTGGTGAGATGGAGGGAATAATAGATCAAGTTTCAGGAGATCTTCATTTTGGTCCTGATTATGCTATTCTAACTATGAGACCTTGGGCAAGTTATTGAACCTCTCTGAGCCTCAGTTTTCTACTCTGCAAAATGGGAATTAGAATAACTGCCCTGCGATCTCATAAGGTTGTGTGGAGGGTCAAACGGCATAATAGCTTTGGTGACAATAGATGAAAAACATTATTCTTCTCAGCTTCACCCACCAGCGCTTTCCCATTATATACTCTCTGTTCACTTAGCCCATCTTCATGTTGCTTCTTTTTCAAACTTTGAAAAGGAGTTCATGAGAACATCTGTTAGACAAACACTGAAAAGAGAAAAGAGAAAGAAGACCCTTTTTGGTGACTCATGACATCCCCGTTTGACTCTGAAAGCCATGACAGCAGACACTGTGGTTGTTCATTTTGCTTTGTTTTGTTCAGCACATGGTAGACCCTCTATATTACTTTGCTGAATGAATAAGCATAACTCCTGATGTCCAGTATTAGCTCATGGAATCAAGTAGCTATTCTGCTGTGCGCAGGAGCAGAGGCAACAGTCAGATGCCAGAGGGTCTAGCATTTCAACTACTCTCTTTTCATGTCATTACAGAAGCCAGAATGGAGGCAGGGAAGTGATTAAGGCAAAATAAATTTGAAGTTGCAATAGCTAAAGCATGTCTGAATTACAGTTGTTCTGCCTGTATGAAGAAATGTCATCTGGTGGATGACACCAGGGAAGTGAGGGGAGGACCAGCTAATCAGCGACCTGCTCTCATCTCCTTTCAAAAAAAAGCACTCACACCCCACCTGACCCCACCCCAGTGGACTCAACCATTCACTGCCTGCCTCAAGTTAAAAATAAGCCACTCATCTTTATTGTTAAGAAATTAATCAGCCTGGGCAGAACATGGCTTTTCAAGGACAGAAGCATGCTCAAATGAGTATTTTTGGAAACGGGCACAGAGACGCATCTATGGTGTTCTGTCCACGCTTACCCTTGACTTCTGCCATACAAGCTGTGGGAGGTAACACGCAGTGGTTACAGGGTTTCTCCCCTACTTACGAATAGAGTCCTGAGAAAGCATCCTCGGTCATGTGCAGAATGCCTTCTCCTCTGGCCTGGTTTCTGGGTGACCAGGTATGAACAGGTGGTTCCTGAGTCCCCTCTAAGATGTGTGCCAGGGGCTAGGGATGAAATGTGGACCCGAACTGCGTTCCCTCCATGGTCAGATGGGGCCACTCGCTGTTGGAAGATGGACTAAAGCAGAGGTAAAAGAAATATTTAGAATGAACCGGCTTGGAACCTGCTTGGAAGTTAACGATGCTCAGTGTGAGGGGCCAGGGGCTAAGGTCAAGAGCAGCATTGTGTCCCCAGGCAGCTTTTGAGGTTACTCATCTCCGAATGAGATGGATGCTTGGCAGGGCTTTCTGAGGATTTTCTGAAAATTGCTGTAACATCAACCTCAATAAAGTAAAAGGTTTTCAGATATTTACCTGAACTAAGGGGAAACATTTTCAAAGCTTCTGGGAGATTCTGAAATGGAAAAACCGTAATGTCATTTTAATCTAGTATTTGTCAGAAATGGAACAATGTCGCAAAACACCTCAACACAACCTTGGAAGTCCCTAACAGTGCCTAAAAGGATTTCCTGATTTACAAAGAAATGTATTAAAACGATAAGACAGATATGGTCACCTAGAGAAGTATAAGCCTTGCCTTTCTCCTAAGGATGAGGCTAGGCTTTGCATATCCCTTCTTAAAAGAAGATCTACACCTTCTGCTGTACGTGTTCTTTCCCAGCGACTCACTCCTTAATCCTGTTCAACTTCTCTTTGCTCCTCCTTTTTGTAACTGCTCTTTTGAAGGTCATGGAACCCGCAATCTGGAAACCAAAGTGATTGCTTCGTCTTCAGCTTCCCCAGACTTTTACATGGCATGGATGCCAGCGACCACTCTTCCTTGCCTGAAACCCCCTCCCCTTGCCTCTGTGAGGAGGTTTTTCTCCGGATTCTTCTCCTTATCTATCCCCACCCCTTTCTCACTTTTCAAGCCTGCCATCACTTACTGTATGAGTCAACTCAGTCAGCTCAGGTAACCAAGTACCAGAGCCAGTGGCTTAAACAACAAAAGTTTATTTCTCAAAGTGCTGGAGGCTGAGAAGTCCAAGGTCAAGGTGCCAGTTGATTCATTTCCTGGTGAGGACTCTCCTCCTGCCTGTAGACAACTGTCTTCTTGCTGTGTTGTTGCATGACCTCTTTGTACCTGTGTGGGGAGAGAGAGGGAGGGAGACAGACAGACAGAGATACTGAGATCTTTTCCTTTTCTCCTGAGACCAACAATCCTATAGGACTAGGGCCCACCCTTATAACTTCAGTTACCCTTAATTACTCCCTAAAGCAGTGGTCCCCAACCTTTTTGGTACCAGGGACCGGTTTTGCGGAAGACAGATTTTCCACGGGTGGGGTTGGGGAGGATGGTTCAGGCGGTGATGGGAGCGATGGGGAGCGGCAGATGAGTCTTCATTGGCTCGCCCGCCGCTCACCTCCTGCTGGGAGGCCCGGTTCCTAACAGGCCATGGACCGGTACCGGTCTGCGGCCCAGAGGTTGGGGACCCGTGCCCTAAAGGCTCCATGTCCAAGTACAAAGTAGGGTTTGATGCTTCAATATATGAATTGGTGGTGTGGGGGAGAGACACAGTTCAGTCCACAGCACTCACTTCTTGCAGAACCCTGTTGGTGGCTACTGAGGTGGTCTTCCAGCTGTATAACCCTCTCACTCTTAGCTGAGCTGCTTGGAAATTTTGTTAAAGTGCATATCTATTGATCACACTCTGCTGTTTCAACAGCATGCCTCACCCCTGGCTTTTCCTCCTCACTGGCAGCGGATTGACATCTTGGAAAGGTGCATGACAATATGGCCTCTCCCCCACCCCATGTGTCACTCTCGACTCCTGTAGTTTTCTAAACACTGTTCCCCGAGCTCTCGTTCCTCCATGCCTTTGCTCAAGATTTTCCCTCAGCCTGGAATGCACCCCCCCTGCCCCCCACTGCCCCTCCTCTAAACGCAGGTTGCTTCCTCAGCATCTATTCTCCAGTGCTGCCTGCTCCGGAATCCCTGCCTGACTCCTCGCTCTAGCTGGAGCCCTTTCTCCTCTGAGTCCCCAGCACTGCCTGCTCACCTTTTCTGCCACCCACTTCCCTCTCCCTCCATACGGAACCTGTGTGTCCCTGTGTCATCATAATCCTGGTGCCCCTCCTCTGCCACCTGCTCAGAAGCGGGTCTTTCTGTCCAACTCAGAATCAGTCATCTAAGCGACATCATGGTAGTTTGCACAGAGCAGCTTCTCAATACATAACTTTAAAGGAGAAATCTACAAACTTCTATGTAATGCTCAGAAATTAAAATATTATCTCTGTCTTGTAAATTCATCCCCAATCTTTTCATGGTGGGTTAGGTCAAGAGTGCCCTTAAAGGATGAAATTACAGAAGAAAATGGTTTAATCCTCATAGAGCTTTTAAATAAATTATTCACACCTGAAATGGTAACCAGCAGTCTTTCATTATCCACTATAAAAATATTTCAGTGATTGATCTGACAATGCTCAGGTTAAAAAAAATTTCCAAGTTAGTTTTGGATAACAGCATGTGGTTTCCTCTGTAAAGGTACTTCTGAGGCCATAGATTGGCTGGGCTTCCACTGTGCCCCACTGCCATCGCCGGGCTTTATGTTCTGTTGTTATTAACGTTTGGCTCCTGGTGGTGATGTGGCAGAGTTCAGCCCATTAGAATCCTGAGGTTTGATTGATGATTTATAAATTACCATTTATTATTAAAAAGAATAAAGAAAAGGAAGAAAATAGCCCAGGCAGCCAAACAATTCAGTTCCCTAGACAATTATTGAGTGCCTGTTGTATCCTGGGTATTGAGATAGAGGTGTGTGTGTCGGGGGGGTATGCGTAATATAATCTTTGTTACTCTCACAGACATAAAAACCAAACTTATGGTTACCAAAGGGGAAAGGAGGGGAGATAAATTAGGAGTTTGGGATTAACAGATACACACTACTTTATATAAAATAGATAAACAACAAGGACCTACTGTATAACACAAGGAACTATATTCAATATCTTATAATAACCTATAATAGAAAAGGATCTGAAAAAGAATATGTATATATAACTGAATCATGTTGCTCTACACCTGAAACTAGCACAATATTGTAAATCAACTATGCTTCAATTTAAAAAAAATCTAAAAAATATCCTTGCTATTGAGAAGCTATAGAGGAGGGTCATAATCGATCATCATGGACAATCAAACAGTGTACCATAAGACATTGTATAGAGCAAAAGAAAAGAGAGGAATGCATGAGTATGCTTTAAGAGTTTGCAAATTAACAGAACACAAATATATATGTACATTCTAAAGATGATTTATAGAAACAGATCAGTGTTCATGCAAATAACTAATCCAACTGTCCTCAAACATGACTCCTAAGAATTCAGGGCTGTGGAGCCTGGGAAACGACATTATCATTTAAGCAAAAAAGCATGACCATTCAGAAAATGGGAGACTTGAAGGTTCAGCTTGGCTCTCTTAGGCAGCCCTAAGGCTAGTCCTGTGGAGGCTTTCCCTCTCTATGGGTTTCCACAAGTCACGCTGAGTAGCTGTATTTTGGGGGGTAAATCCTCCTATCTTATTACTTCAGAAGAAGCCCAGCGCTCCTGAACTGTCTTCTCAGACTGATTGGTTTACCTCATTTGGAACAACACTCTGTATTCCTTCTTATTTCAAGGAGACTTATGTGTCATGGAGTAGGCTAGGACCAAGGCAGATTTTTGATTTCCTCTTTCCTTCAGGAAGTTCTAGTGAGTCTCCGCTAGGTATCAGGTACTATGCTGGGCTCTAGAGATACAGTGTGAACAAGATAGATCCCCCCCAGCATTTACAGAGTTAATTGGGAAGAGGCAATTAAACAACTACAGTAGAGCAAGATAAGGACTATGATGGAGAAATACAGCTTGATGGGGAATTTATCTTAGAGTTAAAATTTTTCAATAACCTATTTGTTGCCTGGCTGAGCACTAGAAAGTGATGTGGGGAAGGGTCGCAGAGAGATATGGCAAGGATTAAACTGACACAGGAGCTACAAAGGGACAATCGCTGGACTTGCTTGGTCTTGGTTGGGCACCTAAAATATAGCTAGCTATATGTTACAGAACCCTGCTTTTAAAGGAAGTCCTGATATATCCATCTTTAGCACTTATATGTGTGCTTTTATGTAAGGGGGCAATCTGCCACCTTTTAAATCTAGGTTTCTGTTGAGTCGTTTGGAATTTGGAAGGTATTTTCTCAGAGAAACCTCATAAATTATGACCAGGTCCCCAGGCTAACCCAAAAGGTTATTATATGCATGATGTACTTGAGATAAAGTACTGGCTTTCTGCTTTGAGAGATCTTAGAAACTGTTTATGTTACCGTGGGAAAATGTTCAGTATTCCAAGTTGGAAAATAAGCAAGGAAGCTTTCCCTCTGTAGCCCTGATGGGGAGAACAAGATTTTCTTTTCCCTATCTGCCTCCTTCCTGAACAATGAAGAATTCCCCCAGGTCCAGGTCCCTGGGATGTAGGATGGGGGCTCCAGTGGAGGTAGGGGCTAGCAGGGGGTCAGAGGGGTGTGTGCAAGGTTGTTGATGGTTGATGAAGATTCACAGTACATTTTAAGTGCTTTACGTGTATCGTTTCATTGAATCCTTACAACACACCCATGAGATGCTACCTTTGCTCTGAAATGCTGGTGTGGGCCAGGGCTCAGACCTTGGACCTCTTCTCTCACTAAACCCCCTCATCCAGTCCCATGATTTCAAGTATCACTTATGATATCGCCCTCCTCCCTGAACTGTGGACTCAGCACCAACTGCTCATCGCTTAGACGAATAGTAGGAATCTTCAACTTAACCTGTCCTAAACTGCACTTTTGATTTTCTCTCTTCAAACCTGCCCTTCCCACAGCATTCTCCATCTTTGTCAATGGCAACTTCCCGCTTCTAGGTGCTCAGACCAAAACCTCAGCATTATCCTTGAATCCTTCCCCTACTCCATATCCAGTCCTTCAACAAGATGCTGCTAGTACATTAAAAATATCCAGAATCCTATTGCTTTTCACTATTCCACCTGCCACCTCTCTGGTCTCCATCACTATCACCTCCTGCCTGAATTGCTGCCAGTAGTTTCCTAATTGGTCCCCTCCTTCTCTCCTTGCACTTTTGGCCTATTCCTCAAATAGCAGCCAGAGAAAAGTCAGTCTATGAAACTCCTCTATTCAAAATCCTCCAGCGGCTTACCATCTCAGAGTAAAAAGCGGCGTCTTCTCCGTAGCCTGTAAGGCGCTCTATGTCCTGGCCTCCTGCTTTCCCTCGGAGCTCATTTCTTCCCACCCTCCATTCCCATCATACTTCAGCCGCTGTCGGGCTTTTTTTCCTGCCAGTCTCTTTACCTGGTAAGTCCTTCCCCCGATAGCTACATGACTCACCCCCTCCTTTTTTTTTTTTTTTTATCACAGACGTATTTCTGACATTCCTACCTGAAATATACAGAATAACAAATGCCCTGTCCTGCAGTCCCACTACACAGATTTTTTTAAAAAAAATATTATTTATTTATTTATTTATTTTTGGCTGTGTTGGGTCTTCGTTTCTGTGCGAGAGCTTTCTCTAGTTGCGGCGAGTGGGGGCCACTCTTCATCGCGGTGCGCGGGCCTCTCGCTGTCGCGGCCTCTCTTGTTGCGGAGCACAGGCTCCAGACACGCAGGCTCAGTAATTGTGGCTCACGGGCCTAGTTGCTCCACGGCATGTGGGATCCTCCCAGACCAGGGCTCGAACCCGTGTCCCCTGCATTAGCAGGCAGATTCTCAACCACTGCGCCACCAGGGAAGTCCCACAGATTTTAATAGACTGGCAGATACTCTGCAGGATGGCTGTGCCGGCTGGTGCACAGGGATGACAGCTCCATCAGGCGGGGCACAAAGACTGAACTGTGTATGATGCACCAGACCTCACCCTCGTCGCATCAAAGCCAAGGGCAGACCATGCTGATGTGGTCAATTACACCTGCTTTCCTTTCCCCTCCTGTTACGCACTTCCCAGGTCCTTTTTTCATATCCATACACCTATTACAGTTTTTAATGTTTCATATTTGGGATTTGAAGTAATTTTACATTCTAGATGAAAAGGCCATTGAGAATCTGTTCGGAAGAAGGAAAACAAAATTTTAAGAAATGTAGAAAATAGAGAAGATGAAAAAGGAAGTGAACTGGTGGAGAGAAGGAAAAAAGAGAATTGTCTAAGATTTATGTAACAAATATTTTTGAGCATCTGCTATGTGACACACACTGTCATCTGAAAGGTAGAACGAGGTAGCTATATAAAGAGACAAATAGCAACAGTCTGTCCAAAAGACAAGCTAACCTAAAATACTGTTTTTCATCTTTCACACTGCCCCATTCCTGGTACTGAATCAAGCTTTAGGAATCCAGTCGTAAACACTGGTCTTTGACATCTTAATAAGAAGCTTCTATTTTGTCGGCTGTTTTTTCCAGTTACACATATGGAGCGGTGCTGGGGTTGGTTAGACAAGCGGGAAGGGGAAGGGGCCCTAGTTTTCTCCTCTGACGTAAAGAGCTCCCAGCGTCATGTTGGAGGGACATTGGGCAGGCCTTTCGCACTGTTCCGGCTGTGCTTGTCAGGAACCTGCCGCCTGCAATGGTGAAGCTGCCATCTTGATTGTCATGGTGTCCGCCACGGTGGTTCCGTTCATTAAAGTTACAAGCGTTTCCATCTGCTCTTTTGGTCAAGTAGAGGAATGATGTACATACATCTTCCTCCCACTTCATTTCAAGCACGGTCTTTGGAGTAAGGCAGTATCGAGACCAGGAAAGGTTGTCACCGGTTCTTAAAAGGTCAGTTAGTGCTTAAGCTCACTTGGCCGCTACTACTTGACTCCTCCACTGGCTCGGTTTCCCTCCCTCAGCCCTCTGGAGGTGTTCCCCAAGTCTCTCTCCCTCAGCCCCCTGGAGGTGTTCCCCAAGTCTCTCTCCCTCAGCCCTCTGGAGGTGTTCCCCAAGTCTCTCTCCCTCAGCCCTCTGGAGGTGTTCCCCAAGTCTCTCTCCATCAGCCCCCTGGAGGTGTTCCCCAAGTCTCTCTCCATCAGCCCCCTGGAGGTGTTCCCCAAGTCTCTCTCCATCAGCCCCCTGGAGGTGTTCCCCAAGTCTCTCTCCATCAGCCCCCTGGAGGTGTTCCCCAAGTCTCTCTCCATCAGCCCTCTGGAGGTGTTCCCCAAGTCTCTCTCCCTCAGCCCTCTGGAGGTGTTCCCCAAGTCTCTCTCCCTCAGCCCTCTGGAGGTGTTCCCCAAGTCTCTCTCCATCAGCCCCCTGGAGGTGTTCCCCAAGTCTCTCTCCCTCAGCCCCCTGGAGGCGTTGCCCAAGTCTCTCTCCCTCAACCCTCTGGAGGTCTTCCCCAGAAATCTTCCTACCAACCAGGTTCTATCCTCATGGGCCTGGCCCCTGATCAGTTGTTGGAAGACGGAGAGATGAGGTGAGTTGGCCCTTCCAAGCAACTGATCCCAATTGCAGCCAGCCAGGAAGGACTTTAATAAAGGTTTCAGCTTGTTTTCTTTGAAGCTAGAATCTGGGTCAGCTCTTCCTGGTAAACAACACATGGCACCAGAAGTGAGGAACTAATTATGGATCACCCGGAATTGTGACTTTCTGACAATGTGGAGCAAAACTGCTCAGCCTGGGTCAGCTTCTCAGGCGGGGGCCTTGGCTGAGCAGGCTGCGGGCAGGCAGCTCCGTCTAGAGAGGAGGAGGTGTGCTCTAGTTTCCAAGGCACACGTCCAATCCGCTTTTGCTCCTCTAGGGACCTAACAGATACTGTGATTGTAAGCTTGAAGGAGGGAGAGACGGAGAGAGAGGGAGGAAGAGAGAGAAGAATGCAGGGAGAAAGGAAGGAAGGGAGGGAGAGAAAGAAAACATCTTCAACCAAAGCATATAAAAAGAAGGGAAGGATTTCAAAAGTGACTTGAAGCCGTCAGGGCGGTGACTTACTTTCAGATCAAGAGTGAACTGGTGAATTGCACCAGCAATGAAAAGGGAGGGTGAGAACCCTCATCCTTCCGGATTTAACACAGCAGGAGGCCAAGGAAAGTCTGAGACTCAGGAAGTTACTCAGTTGAGAAAGTGGTAATGAAGGATGAACAGGGCTCTGCAACATCTATCAGGAGAGAGAGAGAGAGGGACAGAGAGACAGAGAGACAGAGAGAGAGAGAGAGAATGAGAATGAGAGAGAATAGCAGCGGCTCTGGGTAGAGGTAGTGATGTTACATTGCTTTCGTCTTGCCAGTGCCATGGGCCAGGAGCCGTGCTGGGTGCAGGCTATTACAGGCAGAAGCAAGGATGCTCACCATATGGGAGGAGATGTAAAAACATCAGTAAATGGGTTCGCTTTGCCAAATGTTGTCAGTAACAACACATGTGTAGACCGGAAGCAGAAAGGAGATGCTAGGTGGCCCTCCCTGGGTGCAGCATGCTTTACTGGTGGTGGGGGGGTCAGTGGGGGGAGGGGCCTTCCTGGGAAGGACCCCAGAGCCTCTGGTTAAGCACTTGATGGCATTTTTATCCAAGTTGGAAAATGGCACTCAAAGGAAAGAGAATGGCAAGTAAAACTTAAGTCTCAAGCAGGGAACATGGGTTAGGAAGCCAGGTTCATGGGCTGAGAAACTGAAGGAAAGTTCTTAGTCTTGGTCCCGAAGTTATGTCAAACCCCACGCCTACCACAAAATATGCCTTTCTTGGAATGTAAACAGTTATCTGAGAATAGACGAAGAGATAAAGGTGGGATGACCGTGAGATTAACAAGCGCCAGTCAGCGTCAGCGTCAGCAAATGCTAACATCTCCTGAGCTGCAGGACTCTGGACCAATCGGGGCCCATGATAATCTCATTTGAGCCTCTCCATCATCCTGATTTGTAGCTTTGGAAACTGAAGCTCTGTGAGTGAAACTAACTTGCCTAAAATCACCAAGGAAAATGGAAAATGATGGTGGAAGGAGGATTCAGACCTAGGCTCCAGGCCTCCGCTGCCAGCCCAGTCTTCCCCCCATGGTCACCCAGCACTGGGACTGGATTGCTGGCATTAGAATCTGGGTTTGTCTGTCTTTAGAGTTCCTTCAATCCATATAACAACCCTATGAAGTCAGTACCAGGATGGCCCCCGTGTTGCATACACTGCCCAGAGATGTTCAGTAGCATGTCCAAGGTCACACAGCTAGGAATTGCTGGTGCCAGACCCAACAGACCAACTCCAAAGTCTACACTTCGCTCGCTGCCTCTCTAGGTGTGAAAAGACTGATGACCCTAGGAAAGAGGGGACGAGATCCTATGTCACGTGAAAGAACTAAGATGGCCAGTACTAATAGTGGTTACATTTATTGAGCACTGCCTGTGTGTCCCATTGTCCTAAATGCCCTATTGTGTTAGCTGTTAAATCCTCAAAACAGTACTCTAAGGCGTAAACACTCCTGTTATCCCTGCTTCAGAGGTGATGACCCTGAACACAGAGAGATTCAGTAACTTGCCCAAAGACAGCAAGTATACTGGGGAGCTGAGAGTCGAAGGCAGGACTCCTGAAATCCATTCAATTCCAGAAATGCCAGAGGTTACCTTCTAGGGGTAAGATCTTATTTAACAGCGACAGGGGTTATCCAGGTGGAGGACACAGGGCCTCTGCCTTCAACAGGAAATGGAGGATAAGAATAAGAAAAGTACAAGGAGAGTCTTGATGAAAAATTAATCAGTTGCTCTAAGAAAGAAGTGGAAAATTTTATTTGAGCTGAATTTGAGAATTATAACCTGGGAAGAGCATCACAGAAAGCTCTGAGAACCGTTCCGCCCATTCGAAGTCAAGGAACAGTTCTATAAGTTTTTGAGACAGAGGGCTGTACATCACAATGTATTATTGACAGTTTACATCATCCAGGTCTAAGCGTCATGGTGGTGGGTCATGTGACCCCTTATAAGCTCAAGAAGGAATGTTGTCTTTTAAGGAGTTGTCTTGCTGATGCTAGGAGAATGTTGGTCTATATGGTTGAGCAGGTATTCCTGCCAATGGGGAAGTTTGGGCGATGCCAAGTGCAGATGCACAATGCACAGTGCGGGGAGAGGGGAGACCAAAGGGCAGAGAAGAATTTTTTATGTTTCAGTGTTTCTTGTATTGCCATGAAATACGAATTCCATTTCACAAGAGGCACAGCAAAGTAAGTGTTGTGAGAGGTCAGACACAGGGTGATTGGGGTTAGTGAGGGGTGATCTCTTCTTGTGCAGGTGGGGCTCAGAGTGGGGTGTGAAGGTGGTGGTCCCAGGTGTGGCTTTCAGGATGAGCAAGATGTCGATAGGAGGGGCTGGGGACCAACACAAAGGCTTAGAAGCGAGGAAAGCTTGAGTCAGTGGGTCAGGACCACACAGCTCTCCATACGTTTGATATAGATAAAGCCCTCAGAACAAAGGAAGCCCTTCATAATTGCTGTTGCTGCTGTTGTTATTATTATTGTCCTTATTGACAGATATAGAGGCTGATCCTGAGACTTAGGACTCTTTTCTCACCCCGACAAGAGAGTGAGATACATCTGGACAGGAAGACCTCATCTTCCTGTGGGTGTCCAGGTTTGCTGGGTGGAAGAACTCTTCTTATTGAACTTACTAGATCTTAGGGAGTTATGGAAGATTTTTAATGTGGAAGTAACCTGAACATTTAGCTGTATTTGAGAAAAAAAGTCGCATAGGCTATGCTGGGTACTGAGATAGGGATATTTATCTTTCTCTTCCTGGTTCCTTTATATTTGCATTAAAAAGACCTTACAGTCGAGCTGATCATTATCTGCGAATCTTATTAGAGAGAGTGTCACCAGCCTTCTTGGCCTCCTAATGAGTTCTGAGCAGCTCTCCGCAAACCACCTGTCCTCTGGCAGCTTTCCAGTCTGGCTTTCCTTTCTTAATAGAATATCTGAATAACCCAGACCCTTCTTGGCTGGATTTCCCTCAAAGGCGCAGCCTCTCTTACTCTCTGCCCCTTCGCCCCAGCCCCCTAAGTCCCCTCTGACAGCAGAAGGGGAAAGATGACATCTTAACTTTGGCTACCATAGCAACCCTCACCTGCCTTGCTGCTCCCTTTAGAAGTGTCATCCTCCGGTGAAGTTATTTTGCGTATAATTTACTTGGCTCCTCTGGAGACTTGGGGCTTTCTTTTAAGCTTCTTCTTACAGCCATGATGAGAGGGTGGACTTCTGCCTACTTCCTGGGCTCAGAAATACCCCTTCCACAGTGGTGCAGGCATGGGTCCTGAAACAGAGCTGCTCGTTCCCCTTTCCGTCTTTTTGTTCTTAAGAAAAAGAAAAAGGCAGTCAGAAATGGTGAATCTGTGACATTGTACATTTTTAGATTGAGTTCCACTGAAATTAACCTATCACATTTCTAGACTACCACCCAGTTATGAAGACCGCGCTTGATTTCTTCACTTGGTCCCAGGGAACCTCTGTCCATCCCTCTCCATTCTGTGCCCCAGGGGCTGACTCATATATTCCGCATCCCAGCTCCCTTGCCCTCTGGTTCCCAGTTGGGTTTGGCCAGTGCAAGGTGCCAGCAGATCAGAAAAAGAGAGCAAGGTGGGGATGTTAACTCCCCTGGCACCCTCTCTGTGGTGGCACTGAGGATGGGCTGTATCCCTCAACCTGAGTGGGGGCCTTTTCCACTCAGCCCTCTGTGTTCCAGTTCTGGAAACCTCTCCCCTCTTCTCATCTCTTCTGGTCTAGGGGTGGCGCTAGCCCAGGCTTTTGCATTCTCTTTTGTGGTTTCCCTAGAGCCTGCCCACACCTTTGTCAACAGTTCTGTTATTAAACTCTTTTCAAATTCTCCGACTTGAGCATGCCATCTGTTTCCTGCTGGGACCTTGACTAATACAATGATGAAGCTCTTCTCTTTTGGGTGAGGGCTCCAATAGTTCTTGTTTGTTTTGTTGAATAAAGCTCTGGTTGATTGTAGGTTATTCTTTGTAGAAACAGATTTTCCGATCTTTAAGAACAACCTTCTCACCTTCATACCCTTCATAAAAGGTGATGTTTCCTCTCTCTGACTCTCTACCCTTGCAGGAAGCCTGTTTAGAACCTATTTTCTGGATGTTGTCAGTTAGGGCTGTGGAAATGGACTACAAAGGCCCTACCTGTCCCATCTGACCCTGCATAGATGTGAGGGTCTTCCTTCCCTTTTTATTTTGTCAGTTGGAAGAATATACAGGATTTGCAAATCTTCCAGGGAGACCATGGGCATTAAAACCCTACAGGTGTAAAGATGTTGTGATGGGTGAGTTTATAGTCCTGGGTTCTGCTGTAGAATCCAGTACAAAAGGAGATGGTGGCAACAGTGTCCTTTTTTTTTTTTTTAACTTCATAAAAATGTATAAGAAGCTGCTTCCTTGGGGAATTGAATTAATTGAATTATTGTTCTGTGGGAGCTTCCAGTGGAACAGTGGTCCCAGAAGATGTCCTGAAGGGAGCTATGAGCAAGGAACGTGGATAATTTCTTTTGAAAAACCACAAGTTGAACACCGCGTCGTCCTGGTTCTTTCAAGACTGATCCCAAATGGTATCAAGAATAGCAGGAGGTTCACACAGCTCGGTGGGTGTGAAAATTCTGTGGCTGAATTAAATAGGCTCCATTATATTTCAAAAACAGCTCTAATGGGTTTCTCTGGAGCACAGCCTAAGAATATCATGTCTCTCCTTTGTATCCTAGGATGGCTGGGATGGTTTGATGTTGCTAATATTATACTTCAATCTCCCTATAAGTTGGACAAAATGAGGAAAAGGCCTGGCTTATCCTGAAGAGGGTCTAGCTAGGCGACAAAAGGACCTCATCCATAAGGCCAGACCAAAACTGGAAGCTGATATGATTTAATTGTAAAATGATTATCATTATTCACATAAATTTTTTTCTAATCAGCTTATTTTGCCCCAGGTATCGTTGAAGAATCATTTAATTTTAGAGCTAAAGGGGTTTTAAACACTGTAAAACTTATAAGTTGAGGTTTCTATTCTTTAAAAAAAATTGCATTGGATTTATTTACCCTTATATTCAATTTAAAAATAGCTATAGGCATTTCTTTCTACTACTTATTAATGCAACATTGCATTCTTACTTTTGATCATTAATATTCAAGCTGACATGTTCACCTTTAACTTCTTCCAAACTAACACATCTCCCCTAATCCATTTACTTGTTTTTCAATGAAAACTGAATTTAAAGTCAGAAGGAATTATTCCTTAATCACTGCCATTTTTCCTGTTTCCTTATTTATCCTCCTCAGCTGGCTATGACATGGAATCAAGGCACACTTTTTCCTATTTGTTGCCCTTGTTGCAAAAAGTTTTACATTCTTGTTCTTAATTTAAAAAGCAGATGAGTCGCATCTTAAATATTCTTTTGTCTAAGGAAAAATAAACTCAAACTTAAGTTGCTTTTGGAGTATGTCCTACTCAGTTTTCTTCCTTTGAAGATCATTATTTCCTATGTTTAAAAATTCTTGCTTTCTAGTTTGAATAACCTGGAAGACAAAAAATATAGGCAGGTTTGTTATGAGCATCAGATAAAAGTTTCAACCCTGGAGAAAGCTTTTGTTAAAGGTTATATATAAGTTCCCCTTTCTTGAGTACCTTTAAGCCTAGAGATAAACAGATGTCTCTTTTCTTGTGTATTTTCTTCCAGTCATGGAAAGATAAAAATATCAAGGTGAGAAGGGACCTTAAAAATAAATGTCAGCCAGCCATCTCCCTGGTCCTTGGATTCCCTCGGTGACATCCCACAAGATCGATATCACCTGCTCTGTGGAGCTTATTCATTGGCTGTCACTGGGACAAGTTGCTCACTTAGACACGAGGCAAGACATTTCTGTTTTAACCCGAATTGTTAAAAGATCCATGGCTCCTTTTATTAAACTGAATTCTTTTTCCCTGGTTGACTTCTGCTTTCTTAGTGCCACACACGAAAAATATTTCCTCTTTCAGAGTTTGAAGGCAACTGTGATTTCACTCAAGAATTCTTGCCTATGCTTCCCTATGCTATGTCTACCCATGCCCCTGTTTCTTAGATGACATGACTTTTGACCCCTCAATAAGATGGGATAGTTTCCTTAGGAAGAAATTCCAGTTTTTCTGTCCTAGGTGGTACTCAGAATCAGCCGTGTTAGTTTCTGCACGTTCAGGGGACTCAAGATTATCATCACACCACCCCTTCCAAGGTGCCATTTGCCTTTTTCATAGATCACACATCACACTATTAATGGGGTGATTTTACTTGACAGTGAAACTAGTATGAACATCTCCATGGATACTTACAATTTTATTTTTCCTGCCATGGCTTTCTGCTGCTCTCATGGGCTTATTTGTGATTTCCCTCTCCTTCTATATCTAGTTTAAGATTTTCTAGATCAGAACTCCCGTGGGCGAAATGCATGGCTCCCCATTCTCATAAGCGACACCCCATTCCTAGAAAGGTCGTATTTTTTAGGATTCTGCAATTCAGAAATCTAAATCTCATGCATATTCTTAACACTGTGACGATAATGGTATCCGACAGAATCAGATGTCTCTTTGAGTTCCCTTTCCCTGGATTTGTACCATATCAAAACAAATGTTTGTTAGGAGTGAAAAGTGGGAGTTTTGGAAAGATTAATTCCTTGTGTAGAAACCCAGTAATGTCTAGATCATCTAATTTTATTGAGGGGGAGAGAATATATTCACTTACGCCGCAAGTATTTATTCAGTTGCTACTTCTTTGATGCTGGTCAGGCATCTTTAAGTGTCAAGTGGCTAGTCTTCGTGGTGGGAACCATACTGTGTTCATTTTAGGTCTTTTAATGTTTATTTAATAAGTTCTGTCGGGTTTTCTGAGGATCTTGAATGAAATCATTTTCACATTATAGCAAAGTAATGAAACGGTTGAAAAGCTTCCTCTCTCCAGGCTTCCTCTTCCATTAAAAGGAGTCCAATTCAATCATTTATATTCTCATTGCCACCTACTTTGTAATATTTAAATAAACAGTTATTTTTGCTCTTGGTGGTGTTGGGGGAGGGGCAACGTTTTTTGTTTTTTTTATTTTTAATGACTCGCTTTTGCCTTATAAATAACTTTCCTTTCTATTGGCTCTCCAACCAGACCCATACCAAATATTCAGGGGCATCCCCTACTTGTGTCTCATTTTAGTGACATGGGCTTACATCATGGACATTCACTGAAGTCTGAAACTTGTTTACAGCCTTATTCGTGGTAGATGGCAACCACCTCTGTAGTGCCTGGTTCCTCTGATCTTGACAAGCCTGTACATAGTAATAAGTGGATTTAATTCACGTATTATTTTGGAGCCTTCAAAAGACATTCCCTTAATTCCTCTCGCTTGATAGTAGCAGTAGACAAGGCCGCAGTCTTTCTCCATTTTGCTAACATGGAAACCACAGCTCAGAAAACATGCAACTTACAGAAGGACCAGAACCCAAGTAGGCCCCTGGGGCTCTTTCCAATATTTCATATAGATGTCTCTTCTCTGCATCTCAAGAAATTTTGAGGTTCTCCCAGGGGAGACTTTATATTTTAAAAGTGGATGGTGGTTTTTCTTTTCCAGATGAAGGTAACGATGGAAATATATACTTTCTAAATGTCAAACAACAGAAGAATAGTTAAATAAATTATGACAGATCTATACACTGGATTTCTATGTGGCTATTAAAATTAATGTTTCAAAGAATATGTAATGATACAGGGAACTGCTCTTGGCTGTATCAGTGTGGGATATTAAACAGCAAGCTCCCAATTTTGTTTCAGAATTATGCATGAAAAAAAAGCGCTGGAACTAAATATACCAAAATATTAACGGAGTTTTCTGGATAGCAGGATTATGGTTTTCTTTTCTTTTTTTATACCTTTCTGATTTTTCCAGTTTTTTCTTCAGTGAACTCATATAATCAAAAAAACATACATGTTACCTTAGCTATACTCCACAAATTTTTAATTTTAGCTAAAGTAATCCTTTGGATGGTTCTTGTTATCTTTCATTTTTAAAATTACATCTGACATGAGTGGGTTAATTTTTATTATTAGTGTATACATTTGAAATAAATAACATTTTTAGAGTATATATTTTAAATCGATCATTGTAACTCACTTGCTGGTCTGTTTTTTCCTGACAGTGACCCCTTTTTACATAATTCATTAACTCAGTCAAACATTTTGAGGGCTTTCTAGATGTACCAGGATGAAGATACCTTGGATAAAGGCAGCTCAGTCTCTGCTCTCAAGAAACACCATTCTGGTTGGAGATACAGTAGTCGCAGCATAGAATGAACTGTGCGAGGGCTAGGCTGGTACTCAGGGACTGCAAAGAAAGGATGCTAAATTCATGGGTCTTGGGGGAGGTCAGGGAACCCTCCTGGAAGAGTTGCCTTTTGAGCTGAAAGCAGCTGTTCTCTTTTGGATGACCAACCTCAGATTTAGAAATAATGACAACATAAGTAAATCTTCTTAAGCTATGTAGGCAGTTGTTGCTGGAATTCTTTTAACCTTCAGCGTTTCCCTTTCTGTCTGTTTATTTGGGTTTACTAAAGGTTAGTGGTTATACCAAAGCATAATAGTCTTGCTCTGAGATGATCTTAATGATGTGCTTTTATAGTGTTTCCGAGTACATATCCTTTTACGAGTGATTAACACTGATTTTGATCACTTTTTTGCATCCCTATTTCATTCCTCTGCCTCTTCCTACTTAGCTGAGGCAGGCAGATAGGGTTTTTTGTTCCTGTTTTACAAACAAACAGAGTCATGGAATGATCAATAGATTTCTCCAAATTATGAGGTGAGTCAGCAGTGGAACTGGGAAGAGAAACCAGGGTTTCCTTGTTCAACGCTCTGACTTCTAAAGTATTTCTCCATGTAAGTAGAATAAGTTGTTTGCCAAAAATGCATTCACCTTTTAAATCTTTACTGAAAGTAATGAGCTTAAAATAAAGTCTTACAAAGGTAATCGTATTGTTACAGCTTAGAACAGAAGTTAAGGCTATTTGGGTAGATTAAAATGAGTCCTGAGTGAGGCTTAATATTTGGTCTATTTAACTAATTTTTTCAGCAATGGATTTTAATTCTCATTGAAAAAAAGAATAATTGAAACAGTCTCAGACCCGTTTAAGAACATTATGGGATCCATTCTGATTAATTTTAAAAATATTAACTAAGAAGGACAGGATTAAAAATGAAATCAAAATTGACAATATCTATATTTTATGATACTGGATGATTGTAACTTTATTATCAAAAGGTTTTCCTGTAATCCATTGATGAAAATACAGTGGACCCTTGAACAACATGGGTTTGAACTGTGCAGGTCCACTTATACACAGAATTTTTTCACTGAGTACGTTCTACAGGATCTGAGGTTGGTTGAATCCGCAGATGTGGAACCCTATATAAGGAGGGCTGACTCTAAAGTTAATACTTGAATTTTCAACTGTGTGGTCTCTTGGTACCCCTGACCCCACGTTGTTCAAGGGTCACCTGTAAAAGTATCTTAATGTTCTTAGTAATTATTTTTACTACTAAAATAATTAGTTCTCTAATAATAATGTGATAGTCATTATGCATATTATGCTAAAATATCTGAAGCAACAGTGTAAATGAATATGAAGGGAAATAAATACTTTTAAGTATTTCATTGAAGTTTTTTCTTCTAATTAAAAATATTCATAGGGAATTCCTCCAGTGGTTAGGACTCTGCACTTTCACTGCCAAGGGCCTGGGTTCAGTCCCTGGTCAGGAAACTAAGGTCTCACAAGCTGCGCAGCGTGGCCAAAAAATAATAATAAAAAAATTTTTAAAGAATAAAAAATAAAAATGTTCATATATTTTGGATTCATTATGGAAAAAAATAAAGCTTAAACCATGTACCATATTTTTATTTAAAATATGTATTTTTTTGATTTAAATACAGAAAATGTTGCATTAATTGGAGTTTTGAGAACTTTAGAATACAGGAATGGTTCTATTATATTTTATATAGAATGACATTTTTATTTTCCACAATTGTAGTGATCTGATTTTTGAGTTATTATTTCAGATTCTTTAATTTTTGGCTCCTGTTCCCAACCAGGCCTAAGATTTTATGTGTAATGCATCATTTATATTGCCATCAAATAATGTTTATCAGGATGCCATTTAGGCTTTGTTTCTAGGAAAAATGAAAAAACAAACTCATCACAATACTACATTCAGAGTTCAAGAGAGATATAAGTAGAAACTCATACTTGTCTGGGGATCTAGAATTTATGTCTTACCTAAACTTGATGAGGGCAGAGTGACACTTTGTGGTACTGCCTTTCTGTCTTTTACCCTGAGGTTCTGCATTGCTGGGATTGGGGGAAACAGAGGATGATCCAGCAGCCACATGGTAATTGCCAGGCAGTCTTATCTGGGTACCCGTGGGCAAGTTATTTCACCTTCTGGGACTTTAATCACTGATCTTTGAACAGAATAGTATGATAGACATGAAAATAGATACAAAGGAAAAATATAGACATTGACTGTTGTTGAAGTATGCAGGAAGGCTGATGAAATCTACTGAATTATGTACCAGTATCAAAAATTGGAAAAAGTCTCCAACTGGCTGCAGTTGGGTAGAATTTTGAATGTAAGGGGTGATGAAATAATAGAATCATGGAACACAAATAGATGAGATTAATACTGGAAAGCTTCACAATGGGGACTCTGAGGGTGGGGCATCTGTATACCATGGATCAGCCAAGATAGTACTGATTTTTTAAGGTCCAGAGTTCACAAATTAGAGTAATTACCCCAGGCAGAAGAGGGTGTGTGTGTGTGTGTGTGTGTGTCTGTGTGTCTGTGTGTGTCTGTGTGTCCTCATTTGGATAGATGACTAACTATTAGAGTTACCCTAATCAGGATTCAGGTGGTGATGATGAAATAGGTTGTACTTCCTTAAATATAGACTTGCAGTAATTTTGATCTGCTTCATTTCCGTGGTATAGGAGAGCAGACTTTCGTGCCAAACTCCCTGAGTTTGAATCCTAGTCCTGCCATTCTGTCATGGACCCTGTCAAAGTTACTTAATTGCTTTGTTCCTTAGTTTTTCCCCTCTGTAAAATGGAGATAATATTGGTACCAACCACATAGATGGAGATTCGATAGGTCAGTTAAGGCACTCAAATCATTTAGAATCATTCCTGGAACTCAAGAAGTGATAAACATTAGCAGTAATGGTCGTGGTATTATATAATTCATCATGTAACTTATCAAAGCACTTTCCTATCTGCATTTTTGTCTGAATCCATTTGAATCTCTTAAGGAAGCAAGGCTCAGAGAACTTATGTAACTTTCCAAGGTTCCCAGTCTAGTAAACACTGAACAGCTAGGCTGGAGCCCCTGGCCTCCAACTCCAGTCCTGCTCAAGTGGGGTTTTTTTTTTTTGCCCATAGCTGGGACTGGATTCTTGCCCAGAAGCAGAGCTGTGTGGGAAGTTGTAACTCAGAGATCAAGGGGAAAATGTGAACTTGCTGGGTCTTCCCCCTTCTAATAGCCCCTGCTTCTCTTCCTAATCATCCTCCCCTCTCTGCCCCAGACATTCCAGAACTGCGACCTTCAAACCAAGCTTTAAGGAATCGAATCCTACTCTAACATGCATCCGTCTCTGTATCCTCAGGAATGAGGGGAGACTCTTATTTCATTGGGATGAGGAGCCTGGGGCAGCAGGGGCACATCCCGGAAGATGGAGGACTCTTCCTGCTCTGCTGCATAGACAGAGACTGGGCTGTGACTCAGTGTTTCACGGAGGAGGCCTTTCAAGCAATCACAGACTTCACGGACCTCCCGAACTCACTGTTTGCATGCAACGTCCACCAGTCGGTGTTTGAAGGGGATGAGAGCAAGGTAAGAAGCCTTTCTGCTCCTGAAACAGGGGGAGATGTGGCATTATCCCCCCAATATTTCCATTGCTTCTTTGTGGTTAATGTTTGGAAGTTTTTGAAAATGTTTACTTGGCACTCTTCTTGGCATGCATAGCAAGAGCAGAAAAGGCTGTTCTATTATCAGTTGACATTGGAGGTACACACAACAAGGTTGTATGGGAAACTGTGTTGAATCAGATCTTGATGTCTGCCACTCAGACGACTAACAATGGTGTTGGTAATAGTGATTGCAGGGGATACCCCTTGGGCTAGGAAGCAGATGTTGTTAAAAAAAAAAGTTTTATTTTCCCCTATTCTGCCCAAAACTTAATTTGCCTTTCCCTATGCAGCACAAGCTCTCTTTCCCCCTTACTCTTCCTGCAGTTTGATGACTGTTCTAACAATAGTTTCTTAAATTGGGCCGCAAGTCCTGCAGCACTTATTAGAAAAGTAAATTGGTTGGCCATATGAGACTTGCTTTGCTCAAGTGGGTAGAACTGTTTTGGGTGTGTTGTAAGAATTTGCGTGAAAATGCTTAACTCCTTGATTTGAAATAATTAGGGAATGAGGTTGTCTATGTACAAGCATTTTCCAGAATATGAAGCTTCCATTTTAAGAGTCAGCTTGATTTAGTGGAAGCGTTCTTGGCCATCAGAGTAAATAATCCTTTTGGAGGTCTTTCGAAAGTTTACTTCGGATTTCTCTGACCTTTTAACAGCAGAGTCTAAATGGATCAAACCTTCCCTTGTGCATGTGGATTTCTAATTGTAAAGTCCATTACTAGGCTGTGTTGTAAAACATGGCCAACATTTTTTGGGGGAAAGAGCCTTTTTTTTTTCTACATTAAAGTATGGCTTTGTGTGAGATTAAGAGTAGGATTTATGATTGCTGTTTCACAGACTTGGACTGTTTTTGCCAACTGCTGAAGTCCAAACTCTGTTGCCTGAACACAATTACTGGAAGTCTTTGTTCTGAATTTTATTGGTTTTGTAAGCAATCGTGATAGCCCAGAGGATTAGGAATTATTTCAAGCCATATAAAGATAGTTTTATAATAGTATAATTTTGGAGTTGAACAGTTGAAATGATGGGCTAAAAATAACTTGAAGTCCAAGGAATTATATGTGATTAGAACCTCCAGAGCTATCATCAGCAGACTATTTGAAGTGAAAAAATGACACATAGCCTTTTTGAAAGAAACTGGGAATTTTGCTCTTGAATTATAACCAGGTTATAACACAGATTATAATTTATTCAGAGCAAGTCATTTCCCCTGAAATCTACCTGATGTTAACTATGAAACAAAGTTCCATGTTTTCTTGTTCTCTCATCTGTTTAAATATCAACAATTAGAAGGATTTTCCTTGGAGTTTTTTTTTACTTTAACATCTTTATTGGAGTATAATTGTTTTACAGTGGTGTGTTAGTTTCTGCTGTATAACAAAGTGAATCAGCTATACATATCCATATATCCCCATATCTCCTCCCTCTTGCATCTCCCTCCTACCCTCCCTATCCCACCCCTCTAGGGGGTCACAAAGCACCAAGCTGATCTCCCTGTGCTATGCGGCGGCTTCCAACCAGCTATCTATTTTACATTAGGTAGTATATATAAGTCCATGCCACTGTCTCACTTCGTCCCAGCTTACCCTTCCCCCCGCCATGTCCTCAAGTCTATTCTCTACATCTGTGTCTTCATTCCTGTCCTGCCCCTAGGTTCTTCAGTACCATTTTATTTTTTTTAAGATTCCATATCTATGTGTTAGCATACAGTATGTGTTTTTCTCTTTCTGACTTACTTCACTCTGTATGACAGACTCTAGGCCCATCCACCTCACTACAAATAACTCAATTTCGTTTCTTTTTATGGCTGAGTAATATTCCATTGTATATATGTGCTACATCTTCTTTATCCATTCATCTGTTGATGGACACTTAGGTTGCTTCCATGTCCTGGCTATTGTAAATAGAGCTGCAGTTAACATTGTGGTACATGACTCTTTTTGAATTATGGTTTTCTCAGCATATATGCTCAGTAGTGGGATTGTTGGGTCATATGGTAGTTCTATTTTTAGTTTTTTAAGGACCCTCCCTACTGTTCTCCAGAATGGCTGTATCAATTTACATTCCCACCAACAGTGCAAGAGGGTTCCCTTTTCTCCACACTCTCTCCAGCATTTATTGTTTGTAGATTTTTTGATGATGACCATCGTGACTGGTGTGAGGTGATACCTCATTGTAGTTTTGATTTGCATTTCTCTAATGATTAGTGATGTTAAGCATCCTTTCATGTGTTTGTTAGCTATCTGTAGTCTTCTTTGGAGAAATGTCTATTTAGGTCTTCTGCCCATTTTTGGATTGGGTTGTTTGTTTTTTTTGATATTGAGCTACATGAGCTGCTTGTAAATTTTGGAGATTAACCCTTTGTCAGTTGCTTCATTTGCAAATATTTTCTCCCATTCTGAGGGTTGTCTTTTTGTCTTGTTTATGGTTTCCTTTGAGGTGCAAAAGCTTTTAAGTTTCATTAGGTCCCATTTGTTTATTTGTGTTTTTATTTCCATTTCTCTAGGAGGTGGGTCAAAAAGGATCTTGCTGTGATTTATGTCATAGAGTGTTCTGCCTATGTTTTCCTCTAAGATTTTTATAGTGTCTGGCCTTACATTTAGATCTTTAATCCATTTTGAGTTTATTTTTGTGTATGGTGTTAGCGAGTGTTCTAATTTCATCATTTTACATGTAGATCTTTAATCCATTTTGAGTTTATTTTTGTGTATGGTGTTAGCGAGTGTTCTAATTTCATCCTTTTACATGTAGCTGTGCAGTTTTCCCAGCACCACTTATTGAAGAGGGTGTCTTTTCTCCATTGTATATCCTTGCCTCCTTTATCAAAAATAAGGTGACCATATGTGCGTGGGTTTAACTCTGGGCTTTCTATCCTGTTCCATTGATCTATATTTCTGTTTTTGTGCCAGTACCATACTGTCTTGATTACTGTAGCTTTGTAGTATAGTCTGAAGTCTGGGAGCCTGATTCGTCCAGCTCCATTTTTCTTTCTCAAGATTGCTTTGGCCATTCGGGGTCTTTTGTGTTTCCATACAAATTGTGAAATTTTTTGTTCAAGTTCTGTGAAAAATGCCATTGGTAGTTTGATAGGGATTGCATTGAATCTGTACATTGCTTTGGGTAGTACAGTCATTTTCACAATGTTGATTCTTCCAATCCAAGAACATGGTATATCTCTCCATCTGTTTGAATCATCTTTAATTTCTTTCATCAGTGTCTTATAGTTTTCTGCATACAGGTGTTTTGTCTCCTTAGGTAGGTTTATTCCTAGGTATTTCATTCTTTTTGTTGCAATGGTAAATGAGAGTGTTTCCTTAATTTCTCTTTCAGATTTTTCATCATTAGTGTATAGGAATGCAAGAGATTTCTGTGCATGAATTTTGTATCTGCTACTATACCAAATTCATTGATTAGCTCTAGTAGTTTTCTGGTAGCATCTTTATGATTCTCTATGTATAGTATCATGTCATCTGCAAACAGTGACAGCTTTACTTCTTCTTTTCCAATTCGGATTCCTTTTATTTCTTTTTCTTCTCTGATTGCTGTTGCTAACACTTCCAAAACTATGTTGAATAATAGTGGTGAGAGTGGGCAACCTTGTCTTGTTCCTGATCTTAGAGGAAATGGTTTCAGTTTTTCACCATTGAGAACGATGTTGGCTGTGGGTTTGTCATACATGGCCTTTATTATGTTGAGGTAAGTTCCCTCTATGCCTACTTTTCTGGAGGGTTTTTATCATAAATGGGTGTTGAATTTTGTCAAAAGCTTTTTCTGCATCTATTGAGATGATCATATGGTTTTTCTCCTTCAATTTGTTAATATGGTGTATCACATTGATTGACTTGCATATATTGAAAAATCCTTGCATTCCTGGGATAAACCCCACTTGATCATGGTGTATGATACTTTTAATGTGCTGTTGGATTCTGTTTGCTAGTATTTTGTTGAGCATTTTTGCATCTATGTTCATCAGTGATATTGGCCTCTGGTTTTCTTTCTTTGTGACATCTTTGTCTGGTTTTGGTACCTGGGTGATGGTGGCCTTGTAGAATGAGTTTGGGAGTGTTCCTCCCTCTGCTTTATTCTGGAAGAGTTTGAGAAGGATAGGTGTTAGCTCTTCTCTAAATGTTTGATAGAATTCGCCTGTGAAGCCATCTGGTCCTGGGTTTTTATTTGTTGGAAGATTTTTAATCACAGTTTTAATTTCAGTGCTTGTGATTTGTCTGTTTATATTTTCTATTTCTTCCTGGTTCAGTCTTGGAAGGTTGTGCTTTTCTAAGAATTTGTTCATTTCTTCCAAGTTGTTCATTTTATTGGCATATAGTTGCTTGTAGTAATCTCTCATGATCCTTTGTATTTCTGCAGTGTCAGTTGTTACTTCTCCTTTTTCATTTCTAATTCTGTTGACTTGAGTCTCCCTTTTTTTCTTGATGAGTCTGGCTAATGGTTTATCAATTTTTTTTATCTTCTCAAAGAACCACGTTTTAGTTTTATTGATCTTTGCTATCGTTTCCTTCATTTCTTTTTCATTTATTTCTGATCTGATCTTTATGATTTCTTTCTTTCTGCTAGCTTTGGGTTTTTTTTGTTCTTCTTTCTCTAATTGCTTTAGGTGTAAGGTTAGTTTGTTTATTTGAGATGTTTCTTGTTTCTTGAGGTAAGATTGTATTGCTATAAACTTCACTCTTAGAACTGCTTTTGCTGCATCTCATAGGTTTAGGTTGTCATGTTGTTGTTTTTTTCAAATAAATTTATTTATTTATTTATTTATTTTTGGCTGTGTTGGGGCTTCGTTTCTGTGCGAGAGCTTTCTCTAGTTGCGGCGAGCAGGGGCCACTCTTCATTGCGGTGCGTGGGCCTCTCACTATCATGGCCTCTCTTGTTGCGGAGCACAGGCTCCAGACGCACAGGCTCAGTAGTTGTGGCTCACGGGCCCAGTTGCTCCGTGGCATGTGGGATCTTCCCAGAGCAGGGCTCGAACCCGTGTCCCCTGCAGTGGCAGGTGGACTCTCAACCACTGCACCACCAGGGAAGCCCGGTTGTCGTGTTTTCATTGTCATTTGTTTCTGGGTATTTTCTGATTTCCTCTTTGATTTCTTCAGTGATCTCTTGGTTATATTGTTTAGCGTCCATGTGTTTGTATTTTTTACTGATTTTTTTTCCTGTAATTGATATCTAGTCTCATAGCATTTTGTTTGGAAAAGATACTTGATACAATTTCAATTTTCTTAAATTTACCAAGGCTTGATTTGTGACCCAAGATATGACCTTTCCTGGAGAATGTTCTATGAGCACTTGAGAAGAAAGTGTATTCTGTTGTTTCTGCATGGAATGTCCTATAAATATCAATTGAGTCCATCTTGTTTAAAGTATCATTTAAAGCTTGTGTTTCCTTATTTATTTTCATTTTGGATGATCTGTCCATTGGTGAAAGTGGGATGTTAAAGTCCCCTACTATGATTGTGTTACTGTCAATTTCCCCTTTTTTTGGCAGTTAGCATTTGCCTTATGTATTGAGGTGCTCCTATGCTGGGTGCATAAATATTTACCATTGTTATATCTTCTTCTTGGATTGATCCCTTGATCATTATGTAGTGTCCTTCTTTGTCTCTTATAATAGTCTTTATTTTAAAGTCTATTTTGTCTGATATGAGAATTGCTACTGCATGTTTCTTTTGATTTCCATTTGCATGGAATATGTTTTTCCATCCCCTCACTTTCAGTCTGTATGTGTCCCTAGGTCTGAAGTGGGTCTCTTGTAGACAGCATATATATGGATCTTGTTTTGTTTCCATTCAGCCAGTCTATGTCTTTTGGTTGGAGCATTTAATCCATTTACGTGTAAGGTAATTATTGAAATGTATGTTCTTATTACCATTTTCTTAATTGTTTTGGGTTTGTTATTGTAGGTCTCTTCCTTCTCTTGTGTTTCCTGCCTAGAGTAGTTCCTTTAGCATTTGTTGTAAAGCTGGTTTGGTGGTGCTGAAATCTCCTAGCTTTTGCTTGTCTGTAAAGGTTTTAATTTCTCCATGAATCTGAATGAGATCCTTGCTGGGTAGAGTAATCTTGGTTGTAAGTTCTTCCCTTTCATCACTTTAAATATGTCCTGCCACTCTCTTCTGGCTTGCAGAGTTTCTGCTGAAAGATCAGCTGTTAACCATATGGGGATTCCCTTGTATATTATTTGTTGTTTTTTTCTTTGCTGCTTTTAATATTTTTTCTTTTTTTTTTTTTATTTATTTATTTATTTATTTATTTATTTATTTATTTATTTATTTATGGCTGTGTTGGGTCTTCGTTTCTGTGCGAGGGCTTTCTCTAGTTGCGGCAAGTGGGGGCCACTCTTCATCGCGGTGCGCGGGCCTCTCACTGTCGCGGCCTCTCTTGTTGCGGAGCACAGGCTCCAGACGCGCAGGCTCAGCAATTGTGGCTCACGGGCCTAGTTGCTCTGCGGCATGTGGGATCTTCCCAGACCAGGGCTCGAACCCGTGTCCCCTGCATTGGCAGGCAGATTCTCAACCACTGCGCCACCAGGGAAGCCCCTAATATTTTTTCTTTGTAGTTAATATTTGATAGTTTGATTAATATGTGTCTTGGCTTGTTTCTCCTTGGATTTATCCTGTATGGGACTCCCTGTGCTTCCTGGACTTGATTGACTATTTCCTTTCCCATATTAGGGAATTTTTCAACTATAATCTCTTCAAGTATTTTCTCAGGCCCTTTCTTTTTCTCTTCTTCTTCTGGGACCCCTATAATGCAAATGTTTGTGCATTTAATGTTGTCCCAGAGGTCTCTGAGACTGTCCTCAATTCTTTTCATTCTTTTTTCTTTATTCTGCTCTGCAGTAGTTATTTCCACTATTTTATCTTCCAGGTAACGTATCCATTCTTCTGCCTCAGTTATTCTGCTATTGATTCCTTCTAGAGAATTTTTAATTTCATTTATTGTGTTGTTCATCATTGTTCGTTTGCTCTATAGTTCTTCTAGGTCCTTGTTAAATGTTTCTTTTATTTTCTCCATTCTATTTCCAAGATTTTTGATCATCTTTACTATCGTTACTCTGAATTCTTTTTCAGGTAGACTGCCTATTTCCTCTTCATTTTGTGGTCTGGTGGGTTTTTACCTTGCTCCTTCATCTGCTGTGTGTTTCTCTGTCTTCTCATTTTGCTTAACTTACTGTGTTTGGGGTCTCCTTTTCACAGGCTGCAGGTTCATAGTTCCTGTTGCTTTTGGTGTCTGCCTCCAGTGGCTAAGGTTGGTTCAGTGGTTTGTGTAGGCTTCCTGGTGGAGGGGACTTGTGCCTGTGTTCTGGTGGATGAGGCTGGATCTTGTCTTTCTGTTGGGCAGGACCGCGTCCAGTGGTGTGTTTTGGGGTGTCTGTGACCTTATTATGATTTTAGGCAGCCTCTCTGCTAATGGGTGGGGTTGTGTTTCTGTCTTGCTAGTTGTTTGGCTTAGGGTGTCCAGCACTGTAGCTTGCTGGTTGTTAAGTGGAGCTGGGCATTGAGATGGTGATCTCTGGGAGAGCTTTCTGCATTTGATATTATGTGGAGCCAGGAGGTCTCTGATGGACCAATGTCCTGAACTTGGCTCTCCCACCTCCGAGACACAGGCCTGACACCTGTCCAGAGCACCAAGACCCTTTCAGCCATATGGCTCAGAAGAAAAGGGAGAAAAAAAGAAAGAAGAAAGAATAAAATAAAATAAAATAAAGTAAAGTAAAATAAAATAAAATAAGTTATTAAAATAAAAAATATTATTAAAAATAAAAAAATTTAAAAGTAATAAAAAAAAGAAAGAAGAGAGCAACCAAACCAAAAAACAAATCCACCAATTTTAACAAGTCCTAAAAACTATACTAAAAAATAAAAAACAAAAACGGATGGACAGAACTCTAGGACAAATGGTAAAAGCAAAGCTATAGAGACAAAATCACACAAAGAAGCATACACATACACACTCAGAAAAAGAGAAAAAGGAAAAATATATATGTATCTATATATATGTATAAAAAAAAGGAAGAGAGCAACCAAATCAATGAACAAATCTACCAATGATAATAAACTTTAAATACTAAACTAAGATAAACAGAAAACCAGAAAGAAATTAGATGCAGAAAGCAAACCCCAACTCTACAGTTGCTCCAAAGTCCACCACCTCAATTTGGGATGATTCGTTGTCTGTTCAGGTATTCCACAGATGCATGGTACATCAAGTTGATTGTGGAGATTTAATCCGCTGCTCCTGAGGCTGCTGGGAGAGATTTCCCTTTCTCTTCTTTGTTCGCACAGCTCCTGGGGTTCAGCTTTGGATTTGGACCCGCCTCTGCGTGTAGGTCGCCCTCAGGCATCTGTTCCTGCCCAGACAGGAGGGGGTTAAAGGGGCAGCCGATTTGGGGGCTCTGGCTCACTTAGATGGGGGGAGGGAAGGGTACGGACGCGGGGTGAGCCTGCAGTGGCAGAGGCCAGTGTGATGTTGCACCAGCCTGAGGCGCGCCATGCGTTCTCCTGGGGAAGTTGTCCCTGGATCACGGGACCCTGGCCATGGCGGGCTGCACTGGCTCCCAGGAGGGGAGGTGTGGATAGTGATCTGTGCTCGCACACAGGCTTCTTGGTGGCGGCAGCAGCAGCCTTAGCGTCTCATGCCCGTCCCTGCTGTCCGCGCTGATGGCCGCGGCTCGCGCCCGTCTCTGGAGCTCGTTTAGGTGATGCTCTGAATCCCTTCTCCTCGTGCACCACGAAACAATGGTCTCTTGCCTCTTCAGCAGTTCCAGACTTTTTCCCGGAGTCCCTCCCGGCTAGCCGTGGTGCACTAGCCTCTTCAGGCTGTGTTCACGCCGCCAACCCCAGTCCTCTCCCTGCGATCCGACCGAAGCCCGAGCCTCAGCTCCCAGCCCCCGCCCGCCCCAGCGGGTGAGCAGACAAGCCTCTCCGGCTGGTAAGTGCTGCTCGGCACCGAGCCTCTGTGCGGGAATCTCTCCGCTTTGCCCTCCGCACCCCTGTGGCTGCGCTCTCCTCCGTGGCTCCGAAGCTCCCCCCTCCGCCACCCGCAGTCTCTGCCCGAGAAGGGGCTTCCTAGTGTGTGGAAACCTTTCCTCCTTCACAGCTCCCTCCCACTGGTGCAGGTCCCGTCCCTATTCTTTTGTCTCCGTTTTTTCTTTTTTCTTTTGCCCTACCCAGGTACGTGGGGAGTTTCTTGCCTTTTGGGAAGTCTGAGTTCTTCTGCCGGCGTTCAGTAGGTGTTCTGTAGGAGTTGTTCCACATGGAGATGTATTTCTGATGTATTTGTGGGGAGGAAGGTGATCTCCACATCTTACTCCTCCACCATCTTGAAGTTCTCCCCCTTAGAGGTTTAATGGGGGTTTTGATTCTTTCCTGATTAAATCATTCTCAGTAGACTGAAACAAGGAGATTTAGGAAGGAGCTAATCTCAGTCAGGAAGGCTGCTCAAGAATGGTTTATCAGCTGAACCAGAATTGGTTACGTAGAAAGACAGGGGCCTGGGGGGAGTTCACGGGAATCTGCCCACATCTATTTTGATATTCTGATCTGTGACTGAATAATGGATTACCAAATATTCTCATTTAATTTGTATACGAAGTTGGTAAATCGCAGCTTAACAAATAGTATTGGGTTTTAAAGTGACCTTGATAAAATATTGAGATGAAATCAATAAGATGTAGCTCAGTGGAACCAGTTTCAAATGATTTAGATTACATCTTTATAACCAAGGATGTGAATTTTATAATTGGCCCATGCCTACCTAATCAAAGTTATTAAATGAGACACAAAGTCTTCCGGCTTGGTGTGATTTTATAGCCCCCATTCTGTGGAGGGTCTCTGGGATATCAAATAATCTGATCCAGATTCAGTTTTGATTTAATTATATATACAGGGTTTAGAGTGACAAAGCAAGATGATCAGATACCAAATGAATTGACAATAGAGGCACGATCACTGGGACTCTAGGAAAAAAAAGTGTTTGGGGAGGCTCATGCCTCCCATTTTTACTGCCACATGTTTCTCTTTATATTCCAGACCTTTCTATTCCTCCCTTTACCTCCATTCCCCCCACCACCACCACTATCTTAATAAAGCTCACTTGCCTTGTACGTCATTCTCTCAGGATATCCTTCCCTCAGTGTTCAAAGTTCATGAATCTGAGCCAGGAATTCTGATGATGTTTATCTTTCCCAAAGTGTGGACATTGGGGGCACTGTGCAAAGCTGGTGGCAGATATTTTTAGGTAGAGGGAAAAGAATCAAGAATGCTTTCCAGCACTTGTATTTGCCTGTGGGCAAGGCTGGCCATGGGGATTGTCTAAAGTATTTGGCTTTGGGACGATGCCTTCAGCAGCCTGGAATTATCTAAGAGATAAGACATCAGAAGTGATGCTTGGTTTTCATTTCAGAGGTCCAGGTGGTTAGGTGGTAACATACGTAACTTGCTTGGGTGAAGTTTTCTTTTCTGGCAAACAGACTTTTGATTCATTGTTTCTTGATATTGATGGACTAGAGTTTAGCTTGTTTGTTCAATTATTATAAAGCCTACATTTTAACTTCCTTAGCTGAGTGGGAATTTATAAAGCTCTTGTTTTCTGACTATCATGATTAAGTCTTGCAGTAATCTCTTCTCAATTTTCCCATCTGTTTGAGACGCTTTTCCTAAGCCCTTTTCCTTTTTGAGGTAATTTGGAAAGTACTGACTTGGCCTGCTCTTAATATAGGTAACACCATAGGAGATGATCTTCTGGTTATGTTTGTTTCTGCTTATCAGTATGATAAATATTCTGAGATGCTCATTTCTGCTATCCTATTTAAATTCTAAGTTCTGACACCTACAGAACATTTTTTTCAAACAGCTTCATGAGACCGTGATGTTCACTCCAATTTTTCGTTAGGCAGAATTCTGTGAGATTGTATTTTGATTTGATGCTTTTGCAAGGAGTGAGCATACTTCAGTGTGGCTTGTTGTGGTCCAGATGGTTGGGATCTGTTTATATAACACAAAGGAGAACCAGAGCTGGAGGAAATTGGCATCTGAAACCAATAATGCAGATTGCTGTTTGCATGCTACAGCTTGCAACATAAATATTTTTGTATGAAACACATTTAGAACCCGGAGCTTCACAGCAGGCAACACCTAAAAGTTATTAGGGGTTCAGTTAACCTTTGGCATTTTCCCCTGGATTGCCTTTCTAGATCCAGCTGGGCTGCAAAAGTCATCTTAAGACAGGTGAGGCTGGAGGGGCACCCTGTGGGCTGCCCTGTGTCTGTGCTGAAGATAAGTAAGGCTCTGCTCGATGGGACACTGGCAGTCACTGGTAGCTAAAGGGGAACAGTGTATCAAACCACCATGAAACCTTTGGCCAAATTCAGTTCAATAAAAAGCTTGAAGGGTGAGTTGTTATTGGCCTCCAAAAAATTTGTATTCATTTAGTTCAATGGTAACAATAATAACAGCAGTAGCAAACCTTACATAGCATGTAGCAAGTTGCCTCATACTCTTCTGAATGCTTTCTAGACATTAAGCCCTTTAATCACCATGACAACCCTATGAGGACGGTGTCTTTCTGCCTCTCTACCTCCTGAGCACGTGGCAGGGTTGTATTCCCTGGACCCTTCTGTCTAGTTCCGCCCAATGTATTGACATAAGCAGAAGTGACCTGTGTCACTTTCCAGGCCAAGCATTTAATTACCAATATTTGACACTGAAGAATGTTCTTTTCACTCTGCTCGGGCAACTGGCAATGTGCCAGGTGTGCCGTTCAGACAGTTTGGCTCACGGACTGAGGACACGGATGACACAGAGCAGGGTCCTGGGTGACCTGTGATAAACATGCAGTGTGACTACAACAGCAAGAAAAGCCTTTGTTGCTTTAAGCCCCTGGAATTTGGGAGTTTGTTGTTAGAATACAACTTAGTCCACCTAGGTTGATACAGTAAGTGTGATTACACAGAGAGGTTGCCCATGGTTTCACAGCTGCAGTGGCAGAGCAGGGATTCAAACCTACAGAGTCTGTGATCTTAAACATGATGCGATACTGCCTGTTGATATACAAATATTTATTGAAAACAGGTATGATGCCTGGCTCTGGGGATGCAGTGGTGAACAAGACAGCGTAAACTCATTGAATTTAAAGTCTACCAAAGAAAACAATTCAAATAAGGCAAACATAATAAATCCAGTGATGCTAAAATCAAAAGGGCATTTAATATATATTTTCAACTATACTCAGTGCCTTATATACACACACGTACACATGCAGAAAAGATTTTCTTGTTTTTCTTATGTTTTGTTTTGCTTTTTAAATAAGCGGGCATTTCTGCCAACCATTAATGGCTGTATTCTTCCAGAAAGGGCATAAGATCAGAGGCCTAGTGCTTTGGGTTTCTCAGGCTTTGTGCTTCTCATAAATAGATCATCTCAATGCCTTGTGAGTGGCTGGAGTGATTGTAGGTTCAAAGATGTATACCTTTCATTCAACATCACCACTAATATAATAAACCAGCTCCTTCTAGAGCTCAGCTGAGGACACAGTGACCTAGTCTAACACTGGCAGCATTATGCAGTCACTCTCAAGGATTTTGGAAGGTTAATCTGGTTATTTGCAATTTTTACTTGATTCCCCACATAAGATTTGCCTTTACTCCAGTCTGTAGCGGGGATGTGAATGTTCCCTTTGTACTTTACAACTGCAGGTCCACAATCTCTTATCTGCAGTACCGAAATCTGAAAAGCTCTGGAAACTTTCTTTATAACCCATTTTAAGACAAAACCTCACTTGACCTAATTCATTCAGAATCTAACCAGGACTGGTGAGAAGCTTCTTCTTGTGTGAATATTCATCCTTCTCTTTGCAAAAATATTCCTGTCTTTAACCACCGGGGACTGCCCCAGACCTTGATGGAGCATTACACAACATGAGGTATGCATACCGTATTACATTCTAAATCCCCAAATTCTGAATCCCAAACATATCAGGCCCTAAGAACTTCAGACGGTGGGTTGTGGACCCACCATTGTATATATACAATATATATACAATTTTTTATATTGTAGGATATATAAAAATGCACTCACACCACATGTTCAAAAAGAAGGATGAATGCATCACTGAAATCTGGAATGCCATCAAGGAGAGTGATTAAATATATTTTTCCCATAATAAGATCTTGTGTTTATTAGAAATAAAGGACACATTGAACACAAGATGGGCCCATTCACTTAGTTTAATAATAATAACAACAATAATATTAATTATGGCAGCAGCAAACCTTACATAGCATGTAGCAAGGTGCCAGATACTCTTCAGAATGCTTTCTAGACATTAAGCCCTTTAATCTCCATGACATCCCTTTGGTGTGGATACTGCCTGAGTGACCTTCCCGAGTCAAACTCTGACAGTCTCTGAGTCTCCTTCTTCTAGTGTCTACAGTTGAAGGCCTCTGACCTTGACCTGCGGTCACTGCTCATCCTGCCCTCATCCCTTCACCTGGTTTCTGACTAATGGTCTGGTCTGGGTCCAGAGGAAAGACTCGTAGCCCATCAGGGAGAGAGTTACTGTTCCATGCAAGTGGTTTTCTTAACTCAGAGGAGCTTCTGTTGTAAAACATTTATGCCACCCCCAAGTGTTTTGCTTCTCTTCATTTGTATTTTTCCTCTCTATACCCTGAAATTCTGGAAGGCAGTCAAAATTTATATTCTCCTTCGTTGTATTTCCAGCACCTTGCTGGATCTCACACATTGTAGGTAATCAATATTGAATCGGACCTCCACTTCAGTGGTGACTAAATGAAGATACAGAAGGATGAATTTGCCAGGATCGGCTGATTAATTAGAGAAACAGTAAAGAGCCGAGTGAGGCTTCTGGACGTTTAAGTCTAGTTCATTACCCACCGTACATCTCCATCTCTAAATTCTACCGTGGAAAACGGGTTCTAGAAATAAAGATGGCTGTCCATCAGCACAACATTCAATTCAAAACATATTGAATGTAAGACAGAGAGAACTCAGGTGATTCAATAGCAAGATTCAAATTAAATGTCAATGCATTGAGTCCGTATCACTCTTGCAGTTAAGATATGACACTCATACGAATAAACCTGTTTTACACGTCAATTTATATTTACATGGTATTTTAAGTTCTTAGAGGTGACTGACCTATACTAAGCCAAGAGAGTAAAAATTAAGTGTCTTAGACACATTTGTTTCCATAATCACTCCTAGAGAAGAAAAGGGAGAGATAAGAAAAGAAAAAAGAAAAGGCAGCAAGGAAAGATAAAATCCAGTGCTTTAGAAGACCTTGGGAATCTTGTTATGGGGATAGTTTAAAGCTGGTTGAAAAATTCATGCTGAGGATACGTACCAAAGGATGAACAAGCAGATCCAATTGTTATCTGTAGTTTGTGTCACTGAATATAGGTTGCAAAAAATAAAAATGAAGTGAACTGTTGTGACCTAAAGGTGGGGAAAGGATAACCAAGCATTAATTTTATTTATTTATTTTTATTATTATTGTTTCTTTAACATCTTTATTGGAATATAATTGCTTTACAATGGTGTGTTAGTTTCTGCTTTATAACAAAGTGAATCAGCTATACATATACATATGTGCCCATATCTCTTCCCTCTTGCGTCTCCCTCCCTCCCACCCTCCCTATCCCACCCCTCTAGGTGGTCACAAAGCACCGAGCTGATCTCCCTGTGCTATGCGGCTGCTTCCCACTAGCTATCTATTTTACGTTCGGTAGTGTATATATGTCCACAAGCATTAATTTTAAATATTAAAGCAGGAAATTGTTAAATTAGATACCAAATATTCAAGGAATATACTTAAGAGTGTCACCGTTTCTCTTGTGCCATCCTTTACAGGTGGAGGTGACATTTACAGCTTTCTTTGTTGTTTTCAAGAATGTTTAAATTGTAAAAAGACAGTGCCTATCATTGTACTCAGTAAGTTGGTCCTGTTTTCTCTTTTCTCTGGACGATGACTGGGAACCATAATTAGTCACCGCTAATCACTTGGGGACACCTGCCAGATGAGAGCCCAGCGTGGGGCAGATTTGAAAGCTGCTGTAGGACATTCCCTGGAACCTTAACCTTCCTTGATGTGACTAAAATATTCCAGAGGCAGATTTAGTGGCTTGCTTCTCCACAGCACTGAGTAACCCCCTGGGGCTCAGGCGCCTGACAAGCCACTCCAAATGCCCCACTTAACAACCTGGAAATAATTGAGGCAGTGGGAAGAATTAAGCCCGAAGCACAGCGAGCCGAGAGTATTTGGTTTCTGTGCCAAAAGAGTGGGTGAGTGTGTATTCCTGATGGAACCTGGGGAAAAACGGCTGCCATGTTCTGATGAGTCTGGGATGCTATTAAAGAGGGACTTGGATCTTTCTTCCCTTTTTGGAAAAATGAAGGTGCTTGGAACCCAGTTCATATGTTTTCCATCAGAGCTACTCGTAGCCCGTTCAGTGACTCTGTGACTTGTTAGAAGGGGCTCCCACGGGCAGAAGCTGTCTTAGGGCACACTGCCTGAGGCAAGGCAGGTGAATTTGTAAAAATGGCACCCTTTCCTCTCAGCTGATGGGGTAAATGAAGGCCTGAGCAGTTGTGGTTGGCTTGACAGGTGGAGGGCAGGCTGGATTTCATCCTCCACTCTCTTCCCGGACCAGGAGCTCTTGAGAAATGAACAAAAGGCACACCCATCACAGTGTTCCTGGTCTAATATGATCATTGTCAATTATTTCCAATTTAAAAGGATTTATAAATTCAAGGATAACTATTGTGTTCTCTTGCCTAAGAACATTACTTTTTTTAAGAGGTGGTTTTGGAGATGGAGCCCAGGGGAAGGGCGGGGGAAGAATAAATTTATTATTATTTTCCCTTGCGCTCACCAGCTAAAGTTGGCCTGGGCTTCACCTGGCCTTTTTCGGCTTTTTTGACTCTGGTCCCAGTTTCGTGGTCATGAAATTCTTTGCCAACTTAGAGATAACCAGAGAAAGTCAGAGAGTTTGGACATGAACTTGAAAACTCTGCCAAGGTATCTTTCACAGCAGGCCTGACATTTAGCTCAATGGATGAGATCAGTGTGATATAGATGAGCCAAGTGCCGATTCCATTAGTATCACGTGACATTTACTCTGTGAGAGTGGGGTTATTAGTGTGCTGCTTATACATGTATTTCATTATTGTCTACTCAACCATACTACCCTGTATAGAATATATACAAACATAGCATGTAGTTAGTCTTTTTAAGTTTGATCAGTTTCCGGGACTATTTTGGTAATGTTATATTTTACTGGGAATGTTATATTTTACAGCATAACCATCGTTTTAAACATAAAAGCCAGCATCTCTATCAATGTTTTGAGGGGGAGACCCATTGATCAGATGACATAGTTAAGATTTTTCATCAAACGTGTTGAAATATCGCTTCTTGTGCTTTGTTCAGAACCTACAGTTTCCCACCAGATTTGTAGCTATTATGAACTTCGTACTATGTAGTATATTGTTTATACATAGAGTACACCACCTTATGGATTGCCTAGTCCAACTGGATGATTGTAAGTATCTTGAGGGCAGCAGAGCAAGCTCCTTGTCCTTCTGCATCCTGCACTGTCCAGCTCTGGACCTAACAGGGGCACTGACAGGGAGGCAGGAGAGCAGAGAGAGGGTTTGGGTTCAGATGCACTTGGGTCCAATTCCTGCCTCACCTACATCCTAATTACGTGATCTTGACCAGCTTAACGCCTTTGAATCTCAGTTCCCTCTTTGATGAGATGAGTTCACCATACCTTCTTTATAGGTTTGTTGTGTGATTAAACGAGGTGACATGGATCAAGGAGGTGGCATAAGACTAGATCTTCTTGGTAAACGTTGGTCTCTTCCTCCTTCGTTCTTCTCCCCACCAGATAAACCTGTGACTGTCTGTGGTTCCAGGAAGGAAGAGCTTTTCTAAAACCATGTAAACCTAGGTGAAAGAAAGGCTTCATTTAGCCGACTCTTTGTAGAGTCCTAATGAAGTTGCCCTTTTGTACCATAGCCTTCAGTTTCAGGAAAGTTAATCTCAGTTTTTGCCACATGAAAGCTGTTTCTGCATTCGTTGTAGGACACATGTGGTTCACTGTTCCCCATATAAAGTTCAGGTGATACGTTTCTTTTAGAAGATAGTGCCAAGAAAATTCTGTTGACCCTGGGGAACTGGTATTTTTCTCATTAGGAGAATTATGTAACTTACATCTTCCCAGGGAGCTCAAAATAAAAATTAATACTCAGCCATAGCCACTCTTTTTATTCTTATTGGTCTTGATATTCTGTTTCTCTTGCATTAACCTAATTGTGTGTATGTGCAGTGCAAAATTTTTTTCTGAATTATCTGATCAGATGTTGTTTGTATTTTTATTTGTTTATATTGTTTTATGAAACAGTCATCTTTCAACATGTAAGGAGGCTGGCCAGGAGTTACTAAGGTGTATTTTGCAGATTTTTGAAATTCCACTGTGAATCGAAAAAAAACCACCTAAATGAGTAAATTATATATTTTTAGAATAACACACACACATACACAATTTTTTCGCTATAACTCATGTTATTTGGAAGAATAGTTTTCAAACATCTTCAAGGGAAAAATGAAGCTTGGCCATCACAATTAATAACAGCATCTTCCACAGCACGTGGGGTCTGCGTGTTTTTAGAAAAGCACCTGGTCACATAACTGTTTCTTAAGTTTGATTCTTAAAGCTCATCCTTATGCTACTATTAATTTGTGAGAAAATGAACATGTATAAGCCATTTGAGAATATGCGTATTTAAGTTTGTTCTTATACTAAATCACTGCTTTTGAACCCTAAAGGCCTAGAGCCAAATTATTTCATGGGAAGGTACTGCAGTTTCAAGGCCAGACACCTGAGATTTTTCTTCTTTCCTTCAAACAGACTGGTATTGGTATTGTGTTCTCTCCAGGGGAAAAACTTGGAACAGAAGTCCACTTGCAATGAATCACTGTGTCAGTGAAGTTCAAGGCTTTGCAAGGAGCATAGAAGAGGAAGGAGTTTAGCTCTTCAAATAGCCTCCTCTGAAAATTTCAGAGAAAGGAGAGTCTTCAGTGTCAGAAATTTGGCGCTGATAACGGGCTTTCATTACATCTGCTTCCTACAGATAGTCCTGCTCTACACGTGGGAGTCGGGAGGATGGGGACATGGTGATTTAGAAAGTGGAGGTGAAAGGGAGTCTACACTGGGTTTCCTCACCCTGCCTTTGCCCTGCTTCCTGTCGAAAGCTGGACTCCCGGCTCCAGCGGGGTTGTCTTTCCCCTAAATAAGCACCTCTGAGTTCACATGTCTGAGCAAGTAGGGTCCCTTTCAAAGGGCTCCTTTTTTTCTCTCGAGCTTGGGACTCTTGGGAATTCCAGAAATGCACGATGAAGGCATGGTTGCAACAAGGTCACCTTTTTGAAAAAGAAACACTCACTGCACATGTAAGACCTAAGTGTATTAAATAAGATGCAGAGCTGTCTCATTATGCCTATTTATAATGCCCCCAGCCCTGACTCTCAAACCCCTGTCTCCGGCTTTGTTGAACAGAGGTTTGATGGTATGAGGATCCTCCTGTCCCCAAATATCTCCTACAGTGGCCTAGAGTCTTTTGGAACTTGAAGACTATTTTCTGATCGAGAATTCCCTTTTTAATGAATATACCCTCAGGAGATATGATATCCTTAAGATATATTCTAAGATATCCTAAGATACCTAATCTACATACCCAGGGCAGGGCAGTGACTCATGAATATGCTAGCTAGGGGAAAGAGTACCACCTTAAGCAATCCACTCAATCCATCCATTGATTATTTAACAATTATTGAAAATCTGTTGTGTCCCAAGTATTGGTCTTGGCCTTGGGAGTACAAAGATCGAATGAGATGCAAGACCTCAGGAAGCTTAATGTTGACTGGGATCTGATAATTAAGAGTACAAGTTGGCTGAAGTAAGAGATTAAGGTAGATACAGCATATTATAGGAGCCAGAGAATGGGCCACCTCAGAGGGGAAGAGAAGGCTCTGGAATCTCAGGGATATATTTTTGTGTTTTGTTTTGAGCTCTACCTTGCACCCAGACAAGCGTCTCTAAATGGACCCATCCTTTGCCATGGAATGTGCTGGCTGCGGTGACTTGTGGACAGGATTCTTCAGGCCTCCCTGTTGTGTAATCAACATTGTTGTCTTGTCTCAGGGGGCCTGTTTGGACAGAACCGCTGACGAGTGAGGATAGCAGAGGGGAAGAACTGACTTTGACTTTGGCAGTAGCTTGCTCTTCGCCAAGTAAATCCAGCCATGGAGACAGGCATGGCTGGATGGCTGCATGGATGGAACATTCTGTGACCCACCTGTCCTCATTTTCTCCTTCAGAGTGTGAAATGTTTGCCTTCCTCCGAAGAGGAGCTGTGAGCTTGCTTATTTTAAAAACTGCAACCTGTGAGGAGAGAGGGTGTTCTTTGACAACATTACATCATTGAAGCCTCCAGGTGTTGAGTCATCATTATTTTTAGGCAGCTCCATGCTTTTTTTGGTTGTTCTAAGAATAGCCCTGGTGTCTGGACGCTACAGAAAGTCACTTCAATAAAGATCCTGTCACTGCTCCACAGAGGGAATGGAATGCTTTCTTAATTTCCAGATCCAGGGCACACGTTTTAGAATTTTACCTCCCAAACATTCTGCCCTTTTAGGTTTTCCGTAGTCAATGTGATAACTTTGTCAGGATCTATCGCTTGAATTTGTTCAAACCTGTGTCAAACATACTTATTGTTGTAAACAATAGCAGGAAGAACAACAGAGTAAAAAGCCTTCTTTCCTAAAGGCTCTTCCTCATCTTCACTCAGTGCCCCACTTGGTTTGTGAATACCTTCATCAGTGACTTCACCCAATTTCTCAACATTTGAAGACCTATTTCTATGCCTTGTGTTTTATGGATTAAGTGACTTGAGATCCCTCACATGAGGACCTGGGCTAGGGGTGCTACTGTTGGCATTTCTGTGGGATCAACTAAAAGAGGCCAAAATAAATGTTACTGTAGGTTGTTAAACTAAATAAGCATATAAATTGTAAACCATATTGGAACTTGATGACAGGGCAATAAAGTAGACTGAGCAAGCCCAGAAATGGAATTTTGTGGGTCAGTATAGAGACTGGTTTTCCCATTGCCTATTCAGAGCATATGCCCAGATATGATCAATTTATTTATTGTGGCACTTCGAAGCCCATAAGAGCACTAATGGCTTGTGAGCCAAGCCAAATGCTGTTCTAACTGTAGCATCAAGGGAAGCAGCTGCTTGGAATAAAATGAGGCAGTCGTTTAGTATTATAGTGTACCTTTTGTGTCTGGAGGGGACAGAAGGGCAGTCACATGACCTGGGTCTAAGTATGGCTGAAAGGACCAGTGCATGTGATGGGCTGGCTGCCGGGTGCAAGCTGGGAAGGCTGACCTGCGTTTGGAGCTATAGGTGGTCTGACAGGGTTGGGTCTGCTTCTGTTGTCTCAGAGCTCAAACCTCCTCCCCACCTGGGTCATCCTGTCTCTAATCAGGGAAATGGTATATAGCATCATCGTGATTTCAGTCCAGATCCCCAAATCTGCTGCTTATTCCTGTGTGACCATGGGCAGTTTATTTCATCTTTCCAAACATCAGTGACTTCACCTACAAAATACCATCAAGTCATAGCATCTACCTCAAAGGTGGCTGTGAGGATATAAGTGGTGTAATCCAGGATGCCTTGATCACAGTAACTGTGCATGTTGGCTAGGAATAATAATTTCTGCTCATCAGTCTGATCTTCTGCATCTTGCATCATTAAAAACTCATAGGACTCTTTGGATTTCCTTGCCCGTGGTTGTTGCCTAACTCACCAAAGAGCAGTGTGCTGGTCAGCCCCATTGTCTATTCTTGACACCCTCAGAAGAACTTCTAAATCAAGATGGGAAGGGGGGGGACCAGCCTCTTGAAATCTGAACAAATAGTTTATTCACAAGAACCACTCCCATTTACCATTGCAACAAAAAGAATAAAATACCTAGGAATAAACCTACCTAAGGAGACAAAAGACCTGTATGCAGAAAACTATAAGACACTGATGAAAGAAATTAAAGACGATACAAACAGATGGAGAGACATACCATGTTCTTGGATTGGAAGAATCAACATTGTGAAAATGACTATACTACCCAAAGCAATCTACAGAGTCAATGCAATCCCTATCAAACTACCAATGGCATTTTTCACAGAACTAGAACAAAAAATTTCACAATTTGTATGGAAACACAAAAGACCCCAAATAGCCAAAGCAATCTTGAGAAAGAAAAATGGAGCTGGAGGAATCAGGCTCCCTGACTTCAGACTATACTACAAAGCTACAGTAATTAAGACAGTATGGTACTGGCACAAAAACAGAAATATAGATCAATGGAACAAGATAGAAAACCCAGAGATAAACCCATGCACATATGGTCACTTTATCTTTGATAAAGGAGGCAAGAATATACAATGGAGAAAAGTCAGTCTCTTCAATAAGTGGTGCTGGGAAAACTGGACAGCTACATGTAAAAGAGTGAAGTTAGAACACTCCCTAATACCATACACAAAAATAAACTCAAAATGGATTAAAGATCTAAATGTAAGGCCAGACACTATCAAACTCTTAGAGGAAAACAGGCAGAACACCCTATGACATAAATCACAGCAAGATCCTTTTTGACCCACCTCCTAGAGAAATGGAAATAAAAACAAAAATAAACAAATGGGACCTAATGAAACTTAAAAGCTTTTGCACAGCAAAGGAAACCATAAACAAGACGAAAAGACAACCCTCAGAATGGGAGAAAATATTTGCAAACGAAGCAACTGACCAAAGATTAATCTCCAAAATATACAAGCAGCTCATGCAGCTCAATACCAAAAAAACAAACAATCCAGTCCAAAAATGGGCAGAAGACCTAAATAGACATTTCTCCAAAGAAGACATACAGATGGCCAAGAAGCACATGAAAAGCTGCTCAACATTACTAATTATTAGAGAAATGCAAATCAAAACTACTATGAGGTATCACCTCACACAATGGGCATCATCAGAAAATCTACAAACAACAAATGCTGGAGAGGGTGTGGAGGGTGTGGAGAAAAGGGAACCCTCTTGCACTGTTGGTGGGAATGTAAATTGATACAGCCACTATGGAGAACAGTTCCTTAAAAAACTAAAAATAGAACTACCATATGACCCAGCAATCCCACTACTGGGCATATACCCTGAGAAAACCATAATTAAAAAAGAGTCATGTACCACAATGTTCATTGCAGCACTATTTATAATAGCCAGGACATGGAAGCAACCTAAGTGTCCATCAACAGATGAATGGATAAAGAAGATGTGGCACATATATACAATGGAATATTACTCAGCCATAAAAAGAAACGAAATGAGTTATTTGTAGTGAGGTGGATGGACCTAGAGTCTGTCATACAGAGTGAAGTAAGTCAGAAAGAGAAAAACAAATACCATATGCTAACACATATATTTGGAATCTTTAAAAAAAAATGGTTATGAAGAACCTAGGGGTAGGACAGGAATAAAGACGCAGACATAGAGAATGGACTTGAGGATATGGGCGGGGGAAGGGTAAGCTGGAATGAAGTGAGAGAGTGGCATTGACATATATATACTACCAAATGTAAAATCGATAACTAGTGGGAAGCAGCTGTATAGCACAGGGAGATCAGCTTGTTGCTTTGTGACCACCTAGAGGGATGGGATAGGGAGGGTGGGAAGGAGACGCAAGAGGGAGGGGATATGGGGATATAGGTATACGTATAGCTGATTCACTTTGTTATACAGCAGAAACTAACACAACAATGTAAAGCAATTATTCTCCAATAAAGATGTTAAAAAAAAAAAAAGAACCCACCTGGAGGAAAGCCCATGTGCTATCTCCCCTGCATACAGTGGTGACATGCATGTGGGATCTACTTGCCTGACCAGGGATCCAACCCAGCCCCTGTGCAATGGGAGCTCGGAGTCTCCACCAGGGAAGTCCCCAAGCATACATTTCTATCCTGCACCAATAAATTGCCAGTCCTATGTCCTCATTCCCCTAATACTCACTAGAAAGCTTCATTTTCTTTAATGTTGAATGTAAAGTTAAAAAGACTAGATATAGTCATTTGGAAATCCCATTTATACACGTCGATGAGAAGCCTGGTGTGTATTGGGCTTGAAGTTACACTTCAAACAATGTCCTTAGAAGTTTTCTGAAAAGGTAAGTCAGTTTTGCCTTCATGATTTTCTTTTTCATTTGATCTATCTTTTCATCAGTTTCCAGAGAAAACTGGATTGGTCAAGCAGCTTGTGAGCAATTAAAGTCATTTCAAATTTTAATTTCAGGAAACAAATGTCTACTGAATACACGATATTTTTCTCTGCTGGTGTTACATCTTCACTAGGTGCCAATTTTGAGTGTGTGTTCATTGTGATTGGCAATTTAAGTGGGCCCAATTCCTTAAGAAGAGATTAACATTTACATTAGAAAGAGAAGGTAAATGAGGACAGAGCCTTTTAAAGTCTGAATATGATATTTTTTTCATAGTCATTAAGTATGTTAAGAGTTTTGCTTAGAAGATTCTTCACTTAATCTAAGCATATTTTTCTGAAGAAAATAGTACAGGAAACATCATAACAAAATAGGTGAATAAAAAGTGTCATTTCTTTGGAAGAAAAACATCATTATAAAGAGGATTTGAATTTGTATGAAAGACTTTATTACACTTAAAGAAATGATTTGAAAATATAATTCTTTGGAAAATCCTCTGTAATTGTTGTAGACAGAATGATAGTTTTTTTTTAACATCTTTATTGGAGTATAATTGCTTTACAATGGTGTGTTAGTTTCTGCTTTATAACAAAGTGAATCAGCTATACATATAGATATATCCCCATATCTCCTCCCTCTTGAATCTCCCTCCCACCCTCCCTATCCCACCCCTCTAGGTGGTCACAAAGCACGAGCTGATCTCCCTGTGCTATGCGGCTGCTTCCCACTAGCTATCTATTTTACATTTGGTAGTGTATATATGTCCATGCCACTCTCTCCTTCGTCCCAGCTTACCCTTCCCCCTCCCTGTGTCCTCAAGTCCATCAGAATGATAATTAATGCCATTTATGGTAACCTTTTAAAATTTCCTTCAACACAAGTTATCATTCATGTAATACTGATTATTGCTTGGCACAGACAAAGTATGAGTATTTATATTCTGATCTATATAGAAATGTCATCATTAATAAATAATGCATTGCAACAACATACTTAATTGTCAGAGATTTTGTTGCCAGGAAGAGAAGTAATATGGGAGACGGAGAACCTCTCAAGGCCTGATGTAGTTCAAGGTTTCTCCACTTTGGCACTATTGATATTTTAGACTGATCATTCTTTGTTATGGGGGCTGCCCTGTACATTATAGGATGTTTAGTAGCGTCCTTGGACTCTACTCAGTAGATGCCAGTAGCACCCCCGCTAGTTGTGACAACCAAAAATGTCCCTAGACATTGCCAAATGTCCCCCAGAGGACACAATCACCTTGGTTGGTTGTTCCTAACCACAGATTAGAGGAACTGCCTCGGCATTTCTTTTTTTTTTTTAATTATTTATTTATTTATTTATTTATTTATGGCTGTGTTGGGTCTTCGTTTCTGTGCGAGGGCTTTCTCTAGTTGCGGCGAGCGGGGGCCACTCTTCATCGCGGTGCGCGGGCCTTTCACCGTCGCGGCCTCTCTTGTTGCGGGACACAGGCTCCAGACGCACAGGCTCAGTAGTTGTGGCTCACGGGCCCAGTTGCTCCGCGGCATATGGGATCCTCCCAGACCAGGGCTCGAACCCGCGTCCCCTGCATTGGCAGGCAGACTCTCAACCAGTGCGCCACCAGGGAAGCCCCCCGGCATTTCTTAATATCAGTTCTAGAACCTCATCTTACTGGATAAGAATCTCTTGTATGGGTCCCTGGGAGCAACAGTTAAAACACAAGTCATGATCTACTTCCTTACATCTTATTCTGATTCATTTCTTTCCTTCATTTCAATGAGGAGGCTGAAATTCTTCAAGCCTTCTCCTTATAAACCTCCTTTGGACAATTTCTGGCTTGATGACATGGAGGCTCCCATAAGGCAGCCCTCTGACTAGTCCTTCCTCGCTCCCCAAAAACTGTTTTGTAAGATTTGCCGAGAACGTTTCTCCCTGGACCACAGGAGGCCTGTTCTTGAGATGGCTTTATGGACCCACCCCCCATCCCAGCTGCCACTGTTACTGCCCCCACTCAGAATGCCAGACATCGTGGCGTTCAGGCCAGTGAAGACTTCTGTCTGAGAACATTTGTTCACTGAGTTATCATTGGACCAAGGATCCATGAGATTAGGCTCAACAATTTCATAATTTTAGTGTATACTTAGTATCCCAGGAAGAGCAACTGTCTTTGTCAGGTGTGTAGTGTGAATGGGGCTTGGAGAAAGGTGACACTAGGATAGTGGCTAAGCAGCACATTGGTCAATTGGAGGAAATTTGGAAGTACTGAAGATAAATTAATGACCTTATGGGAATCACATGAAAGTCTTGGGTCTGGTGTTCACACGTAGCCTGTGTTATTAGTGCTGTTTTATAGTTATGCCCAGTGGTAGGTTGAAGTGAGCTCTTACTGGCTCGGCCGACTGTGAGCCCCATTTAATAATACGGCTTCAAATTGGCCATGGGAGTATTTGCATCACAGGCACAAGCAAGCTTTATAAATCAGGTTTGTTTGTTTTCCTACAGTATTAGTTTCCTATTGCTGCTGTAACAGATTACAACTAACTGACTCTCTCTCCCTCCCCCCTCCCTCTCTCCCTCATCCATCATCAAACCTCCTTCTCTGATTCTGAACCCCCTGCCTTCCTCTTATAAGTACTCTTGTGATTATACTGGACCCGCCTGGATAATCCAGGACACTCTCCCCATAGTTAGGCCCTTAACTTAATCACATCTGTAAAGTCCCTTTTGCCATGTACGGTGACATATCCACAGGTTTCAGGAATGAGGACATGAACATCTCTGGTTGCTGAGGGGGGGTGGTGGTCGGGGGGGTGGGGGCGTGTGTGCATTATTCTGTCTACCACACCCTGAAAATCCCTTACAAACGACTATCAGAGAGTTTCTTCGGATTTGGGAGTTTTTCTATATTGTGTCCTGGAGTTTCTTAGGACTTGAGAGTAGAGACCAATCTGAGTATCCTACATAGACTAACATCCCTCTTCCACATTTTCCTCCCACCCCACAATTTCAGCACTGTAAAAAGGAACACTCAGATTTGATATTGTATTCCTGATTATTATTATAATTGTTAACCTAATTTTTGAGACACATAGAGTTAAAGAAGTTAGTTATTTACTCCAGTCCATCCAGAGAATGCTTACAATTTAGGACTTTCGTAATTGGTGAGCCAAGATGGGTTTTCCCCCCAAAAGTAAAATAACAAGTATACTTAAAGATTCAAGGATAATTTTGTCCAAAATGTCACACAAATCGTTCCCGGGTTTTCACATTTATACTAAATGAACATTTTGACTAGTTGATAGAGCAGAATGACATATATATATATATCCCACTTCCTCTTGATTAAGTGGTAAAATGACAAAATCAGGTGAGCCCTCAACTAAATTGTTCATTATTACAAATAAGGATTTTTGTATTGCTAATATCTCATTATATATCAGTTGCCTAATTATGGTGCTAGTTGAATCAATGAACACATTGGCCAGGTTTGCCAGTAATTGGTCATTTTCATGTTTCATGTACAGATATTGTTTCTAAAGAAATTCATGGCTTTTGAGGAAGCACACAAAATAAATAGCCTCAGGTGATACAATTAACACACAAATTAGTTATTATGGTGAATTAGCTTCGATAAGCTGATACAAAGTCTAGTTGGAAAGTGGGGTATCAGGGTAACTGAGAGCATTTACTGTAAACCTTCTGTCTCAGTCACATCTTTGTCTCTGTGTTGTATCTTCTCTATATCTAATTTTGAATAAAATTGCCATAATTTTGATCTATAAATGTACAGGTGTATCTTAATACGTAGTCAATAAATATCAGGGGTTTTCTTTCCTATTTTAATTGGAAATGACAAAATTATTCTGATACCATAAAAGTAGAAATTCCTTCTAATACTAATCACGCTTTTCATTGTCAGATCGAACGCCGGGCTGGGGGAACCAATGGAAACTCTAGGGTGTGGGCTTTTTTTCCTTTCTAACACTAACTTTTGAAAATAGTGAAAATAAAAGGACCAGTTAATAAATAGTTTGTTGTTTTTACTTACATGAGGACTTCAGTATGTGTACTTCTTATGGATTTAGGGAACAGTTTTAATAATGTCACACGAGTAGCTTTGATCATCCCTAGAAACCAATATTTCTGAGTTGTCCTAACACCTGAGAGCACCACAAAGGCACATGAATCACTGCTGGCATTCAAGGCTGAGTGCTAACCAGGAAGAGGAGTTCACTTTCTTAGACTGTTTTTCCCTGAGTGAATTTACTGAGGACAGATATGTACTAAATAATAATTTTGGCATAAAGCTATCATTTTTCTCTAGAGATTTTCATTAGCATTAAAAGCAAACAGTTTTTTAAAAATAAGGATCTTCCGTGATATCTAAAATTCAACCAGGAAAATAAAAATTATATATTTATATGCTTTATATATATATTTTATATACATAGATGCTTTAATTATATTTTATATGTATTATATAAAATATATTTTAAGCACACATATATAAATAAATATATATTTTTTATTTATATATGTGTGTGCGTGTATATATATATATATATATATGTATATATATATATATATACACGCACACACATACAAGCTGGGAAGACAATCAAAGAGAAGAAAATCGTTTACCTGTTGCTTTGAACTTTCCAGCAGAAAATTCCTCCTGGAGTCCCTCCCACTTCCATATTCTGTTTCTGCCTTCATTCGTTAATTATTTACACCAGCCATATTCTTCTGTGTCAGAGATATTTTCCTGATTGATGGCCTCTGGGGCCCTCCACACACACATGCACACACACACACACACACACGAAGAAAAAAAAAAGGCTGTGTCAGGGAAGATGATTTTTTCTTTTTCGTCCTCCTTCAATTTTTAATAACCCTTAGACTCTACAGCTAATAGCCTCCCTTAGTTCCCCTGTCTGTTGTTTCCTATTTCATATTCTTGAAACAAATGTGCTGGGAATTTGCTATTGCCTATCTCTTTGAAGACAGCAACCTTTTATTTCGCAGTCAGAAATAAAAGTGAAACCACCCCTAGTAGGTGATGGGGGTTGCAAATAAAAACTCCCCCCCGAGAAGGCAAATTTTAAACTAAATTAAGGGGACTGGGAAGATTGAATTAAACTAAAAATGTGAGTGCATTTTTCACTCTTATAGTCAGTCCTCTTATCTCCTTCTTTCTTCTCGCCCCAGGCAATTTTATCTAAGTCTTTAATTGCCATCGACACCCTAATTCATCACTGCCAAAATGGTATCCCTGATCTAAATCACCTCTGTGAGCTAGGGATCTGCCCTCTCCTCTTGATGACTCAGGATGTGAAAACTCAGCATGTTCAAAACTCAACTCTTCCTCTTTCCTGCTAACCAGGTTCCCTTCCACTGTTCCCTGTGTTCCTGAACAAAACCGTCCTGCACCCAGTTCTTCAGATCAGAAATTCTCCTCTCCTTCACCCTCACCATCATTAAGTAATCCTGATGCGCTTACCTCATAGGCCTCTCTCCTGTTTGAATGTTTTCTTTTATCCCTGGTCCAGGCTTCAGCCACCTCTCATCTGGACTATTACAGGTGCTTCTGTCTCCCACTGGTTCCCTCTGGCTGCTCCTCAGTCCATTTCACTTTATAGGCGGAATCCTTGTGCTTTTGGTTTCAAAGCTCAAATCTGGTATGTGTAAAGGCTCCCCATTCCTTTGAGGGTAAAGAGATTATCCTTTCATTCCTAGTCTTCTTAGCCGGGTCCTCAAGGCCCACCCATCTCAAAGCTTTTCCCTTACACTGTAGCCCCCTGGGTTCTTTGCTTCCAGCCATATTAACCGGTCTCTTCTTTCAATCTGTGAATATTGTCAGGTCCCCAGGGCCTTTACATGTGCTGTGGCCTCTGCTAGCATCTCTCATAGACACCCCCATCCTGACTCCCCATGAATTCCTCTGTTATACACCTTCTTAGTATGTTGTTTCTTTTTTTCAGAGTGCTTATCTCACCATAAATGATACATTAGTTCCGTGATCGTTAACTAAAATCTAGGGTCCATGACAGCAGGGACCTGTCTGCCTTGCTTGCCATTCTCCAGCACTTAGCAAAGTGCCTGGATCATACATCTGTTGAAGAAATGAATGTGTGATACCCTTTGTATAAAGTTTATATATATATATGTTTACAGTCCCTCTAGAGTCCCTCTAGATCCCGCTGTACTAATAGAGATGTTTCACGTGGAACTGATCTATTTCTTTCAGAAATGAAAACTTTGATTACTCTCAAGGTATTTTCCTTTTCCAGTGGAATAACTAAGGAAACTCTTGAAGAGTTTGTTGTCATCTACAAAGGACTTTCCCTGAGTTATTTCATTTGACCTCAACAGCAAAGGTGTGAGTTACACCATGTGGAGTGCTGCAGTGATTTGCCAGTATGCACACAGATCTAGCATAATCAGAGCTTGAACCATGTCTTTTAGCTCCAAGTCCAAATGCCTCTGTGGTGCTAAGTTGCTTCTTAAGTGGCAAGTTCAGGATGTACCCCATAGAAGTGTTTTTGCAATTCTATTCATTTGTAGTTTGCATATGGTGTTTCCCTATATTGAATGGGATGCTTTAGGTACAGTCCCATAATGGACCCTGGTTTCCATAATCTTAGATCATCATATTTTTTCCCTACTACTCACACTGTGGTTTGCTTTTTAAAATAATTATAAATCTAATTTATACTGTAGTATAAGATTTTCATTAGTTGATTGCCTGATAACCATCTCTGAGGCTGGGGTCATCTGCCTTTACCATCGAAATATTTATGTTCTTATTTCCATTTAAAGGTGACCCCTTGACCACATGAATTTATCTCCTCTTACTCTTGATAGTAAAGATATAATAGGGTAGGCTTTACATGATGGAAAAGAATGGAAGGAATGTATAACCTGTCAAGAGATTTCAACACATTTTGAGAAGAAAGCAGATGGAAGAATTGTACCTGATTTGGTAGAATGGAGAAAGCTGTCAGCTAAGGTGCCGGCAGTGGGGAGAAGCTATTAAAAAAACAAGCCCACAGAACTTCTGAGTGTTCTGGGCTCTGGAACACCAGACACAGGAAAGGGAATGTGTGGGCTGCACGGCTGGAAAGGGAAGCAGAGTGAAGGTTTAACCATTCTCCCCTGTCCTGGGTCCGGAACATCCACAGCTTGGTGATTACTTTCTAGACCAGAGATTGAAAATTCTCTAGAAATTCGAAGCCATTGCCCCAGAGAAAATTGCAGGCAGATCATTTATTTAATTATTCAATCAAGAAATAATTACTGAGCTCCAACTATGCTCTAGTCATTGTTCAAGACATGGTGAACAAGACTGTTAAACTATCCCATCACTCATGAAGCTTATCTCCTAGTGGAGAGAGAGAGAGAAGTAACACATCAAGAAATAAATAACAACCAAGACAGCAAAATCAAACAGTAATAAAATCAATAAAAGGTAAAAAAAAAAAAAAAGAAAGAATCTGATTTTCAAGCCGGAATAAATGCCACGAGGTGACATGGATCACCTGGCACCATTTTCATTTTGATGAGGGAGTAAAATCTTTCCCAGAACCATTTCCCCTTCCCTCCAGTGGACTTTGACTTTTGTCTCATTGGCCGGCACTCTTAGATTCAAAGGAGGCTGGGAAAGCATCTATCAAATGGGATGACTGAGCCTGGCTTAGCCCTAGCAGAATTCATCTGCAGCTGAATTGGGACCTGAGTAAATTGGGGTTCTTTTGTCAAGGGAGAAGAAAGGAATGTCTTCTGTGGAATCAACTGATAATGTCTGCCACAAACTTGTGTCTGGATTGCCTGCAATTTTCAATTGTCCTTTTGTTGGTTTCTCCTATTTCCCTTGAGAATCCAGAGTCTACTGTTGATCATATTATCAGTACAGATATATTGCTTTTAAGACCATGTGACTCTGGAAGCTGTGTTAAGGAAGTAGGATGTTAGTAAGCATTCAGAATGCTCTTTGTTTTATTCATCTGATGGGTATGTCATCATTTATTTATTCGTTACACATATTTATCTAGTCCTGATATGCGCCAAGCCCTTGAGAAACAACTTAATGAAAAATAATTGTTAATATTTATTGAGCTCTTATTATGTGCCTGGCACTACTTTAATTATTTTACATACGTGAACTCACAACTTTAATAACAATGCAATGCGGAAGGTACTTCTATCAATGCTCCCTTACCAATAAGAAATTGAGGCATAGGTTCAGTAACTAGTCCAAGGTCAAGCATGGATGTGGACCTAGAGAATCTGGCTCTAATGCCCATGCACACAACCATTAAGCTGGCCTACTGAGAGGATAAGTAGCGATTCTATGGAATGCCAAATGGACATAGCAATAGATGATAATGTGATTTTTAAAAAGGAATTAACTGTATAATTTTCTGTGGTTATCCATTTAATTTCCCTGAGATTTTCGTTTACATGGTTCATTTAGTCAGTCTTTAAATAATGTTTAAACGTTAACCAAGGCTTCTTATTTTTGGATTTCTAAATTCAAGTTATTCAGAACAGTTCTAATTATTTCAAGGGCTCGGGAAACCATCCTGGTGATAGAATCCCCCTTTGTCTGCCTTCATCCCCCTCAGTAGGGTGATTTTTTTCTTCTATAATACTCCCTGTGATCCTACATGGAAGGGGCATTGTTATCTACATTCTATTTAGAGCAGCGAAGTAACTTTTGCAAGGTCACATAGCTGATAAATGGTATCAAAAAGTTTGCTGACTCAGACCCTATGCTGTGCTTGTCACAAGCCTGCTGTAGTTCAAACCCCATCTCTATCACCAATTAACTGAGTGACCTTGAGCAAGTTATCTAATATGTCTGCGCCTCAGGTTTGTCATTTGTAAAATGAGAATAAGATGAACTAAGGATGAGGATTAAATGAGATAATTTGCATAAAGTACAGAGAACACGACATGTTACATAGTAGGTGCTCAATAAAAAATACCCACTGGTATATCTGTTTTTCTTTTCCCTCCCAGTATGCTAATTGGGAGGATTTGTTTTGAGAAGGGATTTTAGTTTTTCATTCTAGAGTCCTGAAGCTCTAGAGCCCCAAATACCTTTACATATTTGCATAGCCAGCTGCTCTTTTGATTCAAGACTGTCTATGAGCCACAGAGGGTCAGCTGACTGCTGTTTTCCCATACAGATTGATTAAAGTGGTTAGTACTAAAAATAGTGAAATAGGATGGCTTTTTAAAACCTGCTTGATGATGAAAAGATTACAGTTGCCAAAAAACCCTGTTGTCTTTAGAAACCATTATTTTATAGGAGTATTGCAGATGAAACTTAGAGAAGATCCTTTAAGAATAGTGAAATGCAATTATGAAATCATTTTAACTATGTTTAGAAACACTTTGAAGAATCTTATTCATTTAAAAATAACAGCAGAAACTAATACAACATTTTAAGCAACTCTACCCCAATTAAAAAAAATAACTATAAAGTAACAATAAAATTTCCTTGGGAAGGAATATGACACACCTTTATTCTCTCTGAACCAACTTGGAGAGTTAACGGTACTGCTAGGTGAACTGCTGAGAAATGTTTAATATATAATCCTTATTAAAGAAGTAAATTTTATGTCATAAGGATGGCTGTGCTTCTGAAGATCAAGAATTAAGGTTTTGAAAGTTGCTTGTTTTTTTTTTTTTTTAAGGTAAGTGGGCCCTTAAAAATACAACTCAAGAAACTAATCACAGGTATTCATACTTGATGTTATTCAAATTGTAATCTAGTTTTCTTCAGCTTCTGATTGGAGAATAATAAGCAAGAAGACATCAGCAGAGAGGGAAAAGTAAATATATATATAATTTTTTAAGCTGGTACCAGTCTAGGTGTATTTTAGTTAGAATAGCAGCTCTTAAAGTATAGTCTGAAAACCCTGGGTGGTTGTCAAGATTCTTTCATGGTTATATACATATATATATCTGAAACACTTTGCTGTACACCCGAATCACTGTAAATCAACTATATTTCAATAAAAAAGAAAAAAATCTGATAAGCAGAAAAAATAAAACCAAGACATTGAAATATTTATAAACTGTTTACTATGTGCTACTTCTATTATTATTCAGATATAATATCTTTTTGTTTCATTTTGTTTTAATTTAATTTTATTATTATTATTATTTTTATACAGCAGGTTCTTATTAGTTATCTGTTTTATACATATTAGTGTATATATGTCAATCCCAATCTCCCAATTCATCCCCCCCTGCAATTTCCCCCCTTGGTGTCCATGTGTTTGCTCTCTACATCTGTGTCTCTATTTCTGCCTTGCAAACCAGTTCATCTGTACCATTTTTCTAGAATCCACATATATGTGTTAATATGCGATATTTGTTTTTCTCTTTTTTTTAAATTTTTAATTTAATTTTATTTATTTTTCTATACAGCAGGTTCTTATTAGTTATCTATTTTATACATATCAGTGTATACACGTCAATCCCAATCTCCAAATTCATCACACCACCACTCCCCCCACCACCACTTTCCCCCCTTGGTGTCCATACATTTGTTCTCTACATCTGTGTCTCTATGTCTGCCTTGCAGACTGGTTCATTTATACCATTTTTCTAGATTCCACATATATGTGTTAATATACGATTTTGTTTTTCTCTTTCTGACTTACTTCACTCTGTATGACAATCTCTAGGTCCATCCACGTCTCTACAAATAACCCAATTTCATTCCTTTTTATGGCTGAGTAATATTCCATTGTATATATGTACCACATCTTCTTTATCCATTTGTCTGTCGATGAGCATTTAGGTTGCTTCCATGACCTGGCTATTGTAAATAGTGCTGCAATGAACACTGGGGTGCATGTGTCTTCTTGAATTATGGTTTTCTCTGGGCATATGCCCAGTAGTGGGATTGCTGGGTCATATGGTAATTCTATTTTTAGTCTTTTAAGGAACCTTCATACTGTTCTCCATAGTGGCTGTATGAATTTACATTCCCACCAACAGTGCAAGAGGGTTCCCTTTTCTCCATGCCCTCTCCAGCATTTGTTGTTTGTATATTTTCTGATGATGCCCATTCTAACAGGAGTGAGGTGATACCTCATTGTAGTTTTGATTTGCATTTCTCTAATAATTAGTGATGTTGAACAGCTTTTCATGTGCCTCTTGGCCATCTGTATGTCTTCTTTGGAGAAATGTCTATTTAGGTCTTCCTCCCATTTTTCTATTGGGTTGTTTGTTTTTTTAATATTGAGCTGCATGAGCTGCTTGTATATTTTGGAGATTAATCCTTTGTCCGTTGATTGATTTGCAAATATTTTCTCCCATTCTGAGGGTTGTCTTTTCGTCTTGTTTATGGTTTCCTTTGCTGTGCAAAAGCTTTTAAGTTTCATTAGGTCCCATTTGTTTATTTTTGTCTTTATTTCCATTACTGTAGGAAGTGGGTCAAAAAAGATCTTGCTGTGATTTATGTCATAGAGTGTTCTGCCTATGTTTTCGTCTAAGATTTTTATAGTGTCTGGCCTTACATTTAGATCTTTAATCCATTTTGAGTTTGTTTTTGTGTATGGTGTTAGGGAGTGTTCTAATTTCATTCTTTTGCATGTAGCTGTCCAGTTTTCCCAGCACCACTTATTGAAGAGACTGTCTTTTCTCCATTGTATATCCTTGCTTCCTTTGTCATAGATTAGTTGACCATAGGTGTGTGAGTTTATCTCTGGGCTTTCTATCCTGTTCCATTGATCTATATCTCTGTTTTTGTGACAGTATCATATTGTCTTGATTACTGTAGCTTTGTACTATAGTGTGAAGTCAGGGAGCCTGATTCCTCCAGCTCTGTTCTCTTCCCTCAAGATTGCTTTGGCTATTTGGGGTCTTTTGTGTCTCCATACAAATTTTAAGATTTTTTGTTCTAGTTCTGTAAAAAATGCCATTGGTAATTTGGTAGGGATTGCATTGAATGTGTAGACTGCTTTGGGTAGTCATTTTCAAAATACTGATTCTTCCAATCCAAGAACATGGTATATCTCTCCATCTGTCTGTGTCATCTTTGATTTCTTTCCTCAGTGTCTTATAGTTTTCTGAGTACAGGTCTTTTACCTCATTAGGTAGGCTTATTCCTAGGTATTTTATTCTTTTTGTTGCAGTGGTGAATGGGATTGTTTCCTTAATTTCTCTTTCTGATCTTTCGTTGTTAGTGTATAGGAATGCAAGAGATTTCTGTTCATTAATTTTGTATCCTGCAACTTTACCAAACTCATTGATTAGCTCTAGTAGTTTTCTGGTGGCATCTTTAGGATTCTGTATGTATAGTATCATGTCATCTGCAAACAGTGACAGTTTTACTTCTTTTCCAATTTGTGTTCCTTTTATTTCTTTTTCTTCTTTGATTGCCGTGGCTAGGACTTCCAAAACTATGTTGAATAATAGTGGCAAGAGTGGACATCCTTGTCTTGTTCCTGATCTTAGAGGAAATGCTTTCAGTATTTCACCATTGAGAATGGTGTTTGCTGTGGGTTTGTCATTTATGACCTTTATTATGTTGAGGTAGGTTCCCTCTGTGCCCACTTTCTGGAGAGTTTTTATCATAAATGGGTGTTGAATTTTGTCAAAAGCTTTTTCTGCATCTATTGAGATGATTATGTGTTTTTTATTCTTCAGTTTGTTAATATGGTGTATCACATTGATTGATTTGTGTATACTGAGGAATCCTTGCATCCCTGGGATAAATCCCATTTTATCATGGTGTATGATCCTTTTAATGTGTTGTTGGATTCTCTTTGCTAGTATTTTATTGAGGATTTTTGCATCTATGTTCATCAGTGATATTGGTCTGTAATTTTCTTTTTTTGTAGTATCTTTGTCTGGTTTTGGTATCAGGGTGATGGTGGCCTTGTAGAATGAATTTGGGAGTGTTCCTTCCTCTGCAATTTTTTGGAAGAGTTTGAGAAGCTCTTCTATAAATATTTGTTAGAATTCACCTGTGAAGCCCTCTGGTCCTTGACTTTTGTTTGTTGGAAGATTTTTAATCACAGTTTCAATTTCATTACTTGTGATTTGTCTGTTCATATTTTCTATTTCTTCCTGGTTCAGTCTTGGAAGTTTATACGTTTCTAAGAATTTGTCCATTTCTTCCAGGTTGTCCATTTTATTGGCATAGAGTTCCTTGTAGTAGTCTCTTAGGATGCTTTGTATTTCTGCAGTGTCCGTTGTCACTTCTCCTTTTTCATTTCTAATTTTATTGATTTGAGTCCTCTCTCTCTTTTTCTTGATGAGTCTGGCTAAAGTTTTATCAATTTTGTTTATCTTCTCAAAGAACCAGCTTTTAGTTTCATTGATCTTTGCTCTTGTTGTCTTTGTTTCTCTTTCATTTATTTCTGCTCTTATCTTCATGATTTCTTTCCTTCTCCTAACTTTGGGTTTTGTTTGCTCTTCTTTCTCTAGTTCCTTTAGGTGTAAGGTTAGATTGTTTATTTGAGATTTTTCTTGTTTCTTGAGGTAGGATTGTATTGTTATAAACTTCCCTATTCGAACTGCTTTTGCTGTACCCCATAGGTTTTGGATCATCATGTTTTCGTTGTCATTTATCTCTAGGTAATTTTTGATTTCCTCTTTGATTTCTTCAGTGATCTCTTGTTTATTTAGAAACATATTGTTTAGCCTCCACGTGTTTGTGTTTTTTATGTTTTTTTCCCTGTAATTTATTTCTAATCTCATAGTGTTGTGGTGGGAAAAGATGCTTGATATGATTTCAATTTTCTTCAATTTAATTAATTAATTAATTAATTTATTTTTGGCTGTGTTGGGTCTTCGTTTCTATGTGAGGGCTTTCTCTAGTTGCGGCAAGCGGGGACCACTCTTCATCGTGACGCACAGGCCTCTCACTATCGCGGCCTCTCTTGTTGCGGAGCACAGGCTCCAGATGCGCAGGCTCAGTAGTTGTGGCTCACGGGCCTAGTTGCTCTGCGGCATGCGGGATCTTCCCAGACCAGGGCTCGAACCTGTGTCCCCTGCATTGGCAGTCAGATTCTCAATCACTGCGCCACCAGGGAAGCCCCCAAATTAAATTATTTTAAAAGACCTTTCCTAGGCTGATCCTTGGAATTCATTTAAGCTACCCAGAAATCTAGGGACTTTCTGGAATGAAATTAGGAATCCAGATGGTCTAGCACAAATGTTAAGGCCCACCCCTTCATCCAGGCACTAGATATCCCAAATGAAACATCTGGAGAGCCCCAGGAGCAAAGGTCCCCCTGACCCTCTGTCTTGGCACCTGTGGGAGGACAGCCTGAGGTGAGTCTGCGTAAGCAACGCATGCTTAACCAGAAGTTGTTTATCTGGACACCGCCATCATTCCCTGTGAAAAATGCCCTGGAGAGCTTCGTGCATCCTCTTCACCTCCTCGTCAGGACCTCTGCAGTCGTACTGTGCTAGTGTTCCTTTGTTTGTCATATTTTAAAATTAGCTTCTTAATCCCTTTAATATTTTCAACGTCTCTGTCTTGAAGTATGCACCCAGCCGGCACTTAGTGTCAAGCAACCTTTTTACAGCATATAAATAACAAAAATAGATTACTCCCATATCCCTGGCTTCTTCACTAAATTAAGTGCATTTACTTATTGCCCTTATTTTTGTTCTTGGTGAAATAAACCTGAAGTTTTGGCAATAAGTTTGGCTTTGAAATTCCGTGGTTCATTCTTTAGCTTCATTCACTGAGAAGGCAATAGCATTTTATGCCTTTGCCTGGAATATGTCCTCTTTTGCTAGTGACATCATCCTTTTACCAGGAGGCTTTGACTCATTTTCTTTTCCTTTCATTCACTTTTCTTTCTTCTTGACTCCCTATACATGTCCTATCCTGAGCGCTCACCTCTTCTTTCTAAATAGTATTCCTTGGAAATTGTATCCACTAACAACTTCATATCGCCTTTAAGCAGATGACTTCCAAATCTTATGTTTTGATATTTAGATAGCTTTTTCATCAGATACTTACTTCTATCATTCACTAGACATTTACTGAGCACCTTGAATGGTATCCTGTGCTGGTGCAATGGATGTAAAGAAAGGTGACTTTCTCCACTTCCAGCATTCGCATGGAGTCTACCTGAAGTGACAGACACACAGTCTGATAAAACCAACCCAATATGACAAGTGCTAAGGTAGAATATTTTTTTAAAAATGCTTTTAGAACATGGAGAAGTGAGTTAACTAAATCTCTGAGGGCTATCAAAGAAAGGCTTTACAGACAAGAGGACATGGGAGGTGGGTCTTGAAGTTTGAGTAGGAGTTTGTGGGCGGTGACCTCTCTAAACTTCCCTCTGTTGGTTTGCTCTGATGTTCTGCTGTCACCTCAAACTCCACATGTCAAAAGTCAAATTCTCTGCCTTACTTCCTAAATTATGTCACCCACTTGACTCTATTTCATTATTCCCACAGTCATCCAGGGAATATATTCTAGGGATTTTTGTCTCTTTTCTCTCTGTTGCCCTACTGTCAGGTCAATCTGCCTGAGGTTATTTTCCCCATTTCATCTGTCTTTTAAATCGTTGCCATATCAATTTTTTACGACCATCATTTTGATTTTGTCACTCACCTATTCAAAAGTAATGGCAAACTGACATTTGTTCAGTGTTTACTTTGTGAAGTGTTTTCTTTAAGTTATCTTATTCTCAAAACAATCTGGTGAAATAAATGCTATACTTTTCTGAATCTCTCTGAAATGTATAATCCAGTACTCAGTGAGCTCCTGGAAAGCAGAGATGACATTCTGTTCATCTCAGCATCCTCAGTACCTCTTACACTGCTGGTTCATAGATGAGGTCCAATAAATATTGTATTATGTATCTGTTCCTCCCTTGTGTCTGCACATCTTTATGTGACCAGTAAAAATGATTCGGTAAAAAAGAAAATATTCGATCAAAAGACATTGAAATGGGGTCATAAAAAAGACAGTTTCCCCCTTACTGCAGGGCTGGTGCTGTGTCTCCATACACTGCTCAGCAATCAAAGAACCACCTCCTGATGCCGTGATGGCCACTGTTGCAGAATTCTTGAACTTCAAGCTCCCTAATGGATTTTTAACATTCAGTGCTATGTAGATGCAGAACCACTCCATGTAAACCGCTTTCCTTAATTATGCCGCCAAAGACACCATGTACACAATAGTTTGTTTAAATCATTGTTAATACCAGGCTCAATTTAATTGCCTTGCATGGCTTTCAGTGATGCTCTATGATATTACAGACCTAGAGAGTCTATTTAAACACTCTGGTCTTTCATGTTTATTTAAAATTGGGGGGTAGGTGTCTGTGGCTTATAATCTGTACTCTTTATTTGCATATCTTGCCTCCTGAATTTACAAGAAAACTGGTTGTAGAAGTCATAATGTAAAAAACATTTTAAAATATTAATGAAGTAAAATAATTTAAATCTGAATCTGTAAGAATTTGAAATGCTTCAACCTGGCAACAAACAGTAGCCAAATACTCTCCCTCTGGTCTGGCATGGACTAATTTGCATAAGAAGAGTCAATGACTTTTTGGGGGTTGTTAATGTTCTCATGAAACCATAGAACATATTCGATCTTGCCTTTTAAAAGGCAGTTTGCTGACATGAAGAATATGATGAATCAAAAAACTGTTTAGAAATGTGCTTGACTTTGCAATAACAGTTTATGTTCTTTCTCAGCCAAAATGCTTTGAACACATTAGGCGCTCTTTCCAAGAGCCCCTGCTGCCATCTGCTGGTTTTTTTTGTTTTTTTTTTTTAATTTTTTTTTTTAAAGTTATTTATTTATTATATTTATTTTTGGCTGTGTTGGGTCTTCATTTCTGTGTGAGGGCTTTCTCTAGTTGTGGCAAGTGGGGGCCACTCCTCATTGCGGTGCGCGGGCCTCTCAGGGTCGCGGCCTCTCCCGTTGCGGAGCACAGGCTCCAGACGCGCAGGCTCAGTAGTTGTGGCTCACGGGCCTAGTTGCTCCGCGGCATGTGGGATCTTCCCAGACCAGGGCTCGAACCCGTGTCCCCTGCATTGGCAGGCAGATTCCCAACCACTGCGCCACCAGGGAAGCCCCCCATCTGCTGGTTTTTATGATTCAGCAGCAAATTGCTAAATGGAGAATGGATGACGGGGTTCAGTTATAACCTATAAGGGAAGAGAATCTGAACAATATATGTATTTTTATTCAATATATATGTATATTCATGTATATATGTATATTCATATTCAATATATACGTATAGGTATAACTGAATCGCTATGCTGTACACCTGAAACTAACATGATACTGTAAATCAACTATACTTCAATGAAAAAGAAGCTATGTACCAAAAAAAAAAAGAAACAGCAAAAAAAAAGATGTTATTTTCAGGAAAAAAAATCATTTTGTAATTTCATCATGTTTTAAAGAATAGAAGTGAATACTAAAATGAGATTAGGTTACAACTACTTAGAAAAAAATGCCTTTTTATAGAATCTTGGACATAAATATAAAACAAAATGGGGATTTACCCTGGGTCCCAGGAAAAGCCCTTATCTTCCCTGTAAAAAACAGACTTCCGTCAGTGAAATCAGGTTGTGTGAAGCTGGGATAGATGTGAAGTGAAGCAGACTCCAGGATCAGGCACTCTGTGTGTGGGTGAGGGGGACGTTAGACTGGTTACTGGTGGGGGAGGGAAGTAGGTGTTGGGAGATGGGCTGGAAAGGCCTTCTGACAGTGGTTCTCAAACTCCAGGGGATCAGAATCCCCTGGAAGGCTTGTTCAAATGAAGATTACTGGGGCCTCATCCAGAGATGTACTGGGAAATGCTTAAGAACTGGTTCGTGAGAAAAAAGACCCTGCTTTGTAGCAGTTGCTGATTTCCATGGTGAATGCTCCCACCATGGCTGATTTCAAGCCACCAACATGGTAGCGCTAAATGCGGGGTCAGGAAGGATGTCCTGTAGCATCTCTCATGTAGCATTTCCACCGCCCACCTACACTCGTTCACCTGCACCTACAAATAACCTCAAGAGCATAGATGACAGTAAAATGTAGTTATCTTATTAAGAAGCATTGCATTTCAAACATGTATTATTTCCATTTTAAATATAATTTATTTACTTGAAAGTTTATGTAATTTAAGGTTTAGTCATGGTTGTGTTTAACAATCAGCTTACGAAATTCTTGCAAATTTAACAATCTGTTCTCCAGTGTGGGTAGGAACTGGCTCCAGCACACAGCTGACCCCACCCCCAGTGTGGCTGCGAGGATTTCATTGGTATGGAGTGGGGTCCGAGAATTTGCATCTCTGACATCCCCAGGTGATGCTGATACAGCTATCGCATGGCCCACACTGAGAACCGCTGGGTTAGAATACAGCACTGGAAAGTGACCCGGTGCTTCGGTTAGTCTAGGTAAGTGAGGGAGGTTCTGTGAAAGGCTAAAACTGGAGCTGAGCCCTGAACCGTTAGAAAACTCCAGACTTGGAAAAACTGGGATCAAGAGCACCAGGTAGGACTTGCCTTGGTAGGAGCAGGGTTACCTCCTCCAGTGTGGCAGCTGGAAAGGTCACGGTGGGCTCCAGATGCAGGCAGTTATTACGGGAGTGTGAAGGTGAGGCGGTCCCCGCATGACTGAAGCTAGGTTCTCCATGTGGAATGAGGCAGGTTCATCAGCCTATGAGATGGGGAAGGGCATTGTATATTTGAGACACCTATTTGTGAAATAGTCATTTTGCAGTGGGAGAAAAATAAATATTCTAAGGAAACATATTTCGAATTGCTGGCAATGTTAGCTGGCCGTTTGAGATTCTTTTGGTTATGAATGCAAAGTGAGAGCAGTTGGCATGGTTATGTCATTTTCTCTAGTAACACTGAGTTGCCAGGGTGCTGGTGCAGAGGAGTGGGTGATTGGGGAGCCTAAGGCTGGTCAGATTAAAATGATGGAGAAAGATCTCTGCAGTTATTGTGGGTGTTGGCAAGGCACTGATGACAGGCGTGGGATATAGAATCCAAGGTTTGCAAGGAATTGAGGACGTGGGGTTGCTTTGATTCTGGATAGTGGAAAAGTCGGAGCCTTAATGACCGGAGGGTTGAATGAAATGGAAGAATTGTTGGAAAGGCCAGAGAGAGGGATGCTTGAAGTGTTTGCTTTAAAAACTCAGGCTAGGGCTTCCCTGGTGGCGCAGTGGTTGAGAAATCCGCCTGCCAATGCAGGGGACACGGGTTCGAGCCCTGGTCTGGGAAGATCCCACGTGTCGCGGAACAGCTGGGCCCGTGAGCCACAATTACTGAGCCTGCGTGTCTGGAGCCTGTGCTCCGCAACAAGAGAGGCCGCGATAGTGAGAGGCCCGCGCACCGCGATGAAGAGTGGTCCCCGCTTGCCGCAACTAGAGAAAGCCCTCGCACAGAAACGAAGACCCAACACAGTCATAAATAAATTAAAACAAAACAAAAACAAACAAACAAAAAAACTCAGGCTATTTTTTTTTCTGATCTAGCCATAATAATAGACTTTTGTCTGCTACAGTATTTAAGATATTTTGTTGAGATACTGTTAAATTGCATATTATCATAACTTTCTTGAAGTTGAAAAAAATTAATAAAGATAATGATAATTGTCTCACAGATTATTTTTTTTAAGTTTTATTTTATTATTATTATTTTTTTATAAATTTATTTATTTATTCATTTATTTAATTTTTGGCTGCATTGGGTCTTCTTTGCTGCGTGCGGGCTTTCTCTAGTTGTGTGGAGCGGGGGCTACTCTTTGCTGCGGGGCGCAGGCTTCTCATTGTGGTGGCTTCTCTTGTTGCAGAGCACAGGCTCTAGGCGCGCGGGCTTCAGGAGTTGTGGCACAAGGGCTTCAGTAGTTGTGGCTCGCGGGCTCTAGAGCGCAGGCTCAGTAGTTGTGGCACACGGGCTTAGTTGCTCCGCGGCATGTGGGATCTTCCCGGACCAGGGCTCAAACCCGTGTCCCCTGCATTGGCAGGCGGATTCTTAACCACTGCACCACCAGGGAAGCCCTGTCACAGATTATTAATGTCAAATGACATCCAAAAGAGTGGGGTTTGGGGAGAGAGCGCTGGCCTTAGCCTCAGACTAAGCTTAGCATCCAGACAGCTGGATGTGAGTTTCAGATCATTCACTTAACAGCTGCATGACTTGGGGTTTAGCAAAACCTCTCTGGACCTCAGTTTTCTTATCAGTGAAAAGGGCCTGATAGTTTCCTCCAAGTAGTGTTGTAAGGGTTAATCGTGTATATAAATCACCTGGCCTGGTGCCTGGTTCTTAGGACATGGCAGCTTTATTTTTATTCCTTCAATACAAATACTTAGGAAAGTGTTATAGCTTGTTTCTCTGAAATACACCACCCCAAGTAAAATAGAATATGTTGGATTATGACAATGAGATATATATAAGGAATCAGAGAAAATGGATGCACCCGTATTTTACATCAGCTCCCATGATTGTGTGGGGAACAAATGAGACTCCAGAAAAATGGCCAGAAGGATTAATGGCCACTGGATGGGAGTACTTCCCTGCAGTACTTATAAATGAACAGCTTCTTTCTCTCTGTCCAAATTGATATGTCCCTTCGATGGTTGTATAGAACTAAATTGTAATCTGAGTTCATTTTCATAATCTTTCTTCATCAATTTGTTTCTCTCTATTGCCTTTTGAATCAGGAGTCTTCGAAACAAATCACAGATCTTAAAGGAGAAATCTCATTTGAGGGCTCCTTGAGCAAAGATATGCAAATTAAACCAACAGTGAGATATGGCTTTTCTCTCTCAAATGGGCCTAGTGAGTGAAAAGAAAATGATGATACTCAATAGGGGGGAATGTACAGTGAATCCTTGCTTGAAGACTGTAAATTGGTACAATCTTTCTGAAAAACCATTTGACAATACATCAGGAGTCATAAAAAAAGCCCATGTTTTTTGACACAGCCATTCCCCCCAGGCATGTATTCTAAAGAAATAGTAAAATAGTGTTGCTCAAAGATTTAGGAATAAATATATTCATTATGGTGAAAATAAAAATAAATAAAGGTGAGATAAACTAAAGTTCAGCAGTAGGAGAATGGTTTTAAAATGATGGCATGCCCATACAGTGGTAAATGCTATAAGATTGAATTTTTAAAAATACAAGATATAAAACTGAAGGTTTTGCCTGATGCCAGTTCTATAAATAATAAGCACAGAAAATTTTATGGAAATAAATCTATCACAACATTAACCATTGTTATTTCAGTACAGTAGAAAGTCAGTTGATTTTCATTTTGTCCTTTTTTTTTTAAAGCCTCTCTACATTTTCCAGATACTTTACAATAACAATATATTATTTTATATGAAAAACAAAACATTAAAAGGTGTTGAACTTATTGAGAAAAGGGTACAATGCTAGATCCTTCCACTTTTCCACACTTTCTGTGCTTTCAACAGTCAGATTTCTGCCATCCCTTCTCTACTGGAATTGTTCATTTAGAGGTTTTGGTGCCTGAAATTGTCAACTCCACAGGCATCTTCTCAGCCCTGAGTTTACTTAATTTCTCAGCATAGCTTACACAACTGATTTATCCTTTATTCATTTTTTAATACTAGCTTTATTTAGATGTAATCTACACATAGTAAAATTCACCATTTTAAAATGCACAATCACATCTTTGTTCTTGAAACACCCTTCTTAAATTGCTGTGTCTGGACACTACCCTGATTGATTTATTCATTCATATTGGGGGTCATTGGGCGCCATCTATGTGCCAGGTGCTAGTTCCCCTAACTTTACTCTGCCACTCCTTTTTAGTCCCCTTTGCTAGGTCCTCTTCCTTTGCCCAGCTCTCAAAAATCAACATACGTAAAGCTCTGTTCTCTCTCTCAGCCTTGGCCCTACTAGCCGGTCAGTTCACCTCAGCCCAGTGTATCTCCTGAATCTCTTCACCCACGTGTACCATTAATGCCCGAAAGCTCACGGGTCCACAGCTGAACTCATCTCTCTGTGTCCCTTGCCACACAGCTCCATTCCTGCACCGGCTTTTGTATTTCTATCCTGATTAATGGTCCTGCAAGTCAATCGTGATAGAAGACCTAGAGACACATTTGATTCTGACTATTTTCTTTTATGACCACCTTGTCTATTTCAAGGATCTTGATTCTGTACCATTCAAGCCATTCCCGTAACCAATGCCCTGGTTTCACCCTCATTGGCTCGGCCCCTCTCAAGTGGACAGTGCCGTCGCCTCTGGGGATCCCGTCTCTATCTTCCACGCTGTCGCCAGGGTCATCTTCCTCATGATAGTCCTGGTTAAGTCCCTCTTCTGTTCCAAGACCTTTCTACAGTATAAAGCTCAAGCTGCTTGGCTCAGTAATCAAAGACATACATGACCTTGCCCCGAACTACTCTTCCAGGCCTACATACCACTGTTGAGCCCTGTGACTCTCCTACAGTCCAGCCATATTTGAGAATTCATGATGGGTTACGTGAAGGGACACACCCCTTCACGTAACCCATCATGGTGCACTTACTTCCATCATTCCCTTTTTCCTCCATTTCTGCTAATTAATACACGGGCCACTTCCCAAGAACAGTTCAAATGATCCAGCTTCTAGGAAGTCCTCTGTCATTTCTTTAACCTTTCCCACCTTTCCACTCCCATCGCCATTTGTCTGGAAACTTCAAGCACTTACCACGCTCTACAAGGCCGTTGCAATTTGCCTACTTGTATTTATCTCCCGCTTACACTAATAGCAGCCACTGGGCCTCCTTTATCTTTGTGTAATTCATGACTCTAGCATAGGACGCTATGCAAAATGGGCACTTAATAAATATATTTAGATTGAAAAGGAATTCAACATCCTGGTATTTTAATCTCTAATTTGGTTTCTAATACACAATGTTCAAGGCCTCCACCAATAGGCAGATTACCCCCACCTCCCTGCCAGCCTTTAATATCTCTGAATGTTTTTAAATCTAAGCAAGTACATAATTACTTAATTACTGAGGGCTGAGTGGCCGGCCTCATGGTCTTATGATCAGAATCAAACTGATGGAGAAGAAAAACTCTAGGACTTGTCACCATGCTTTGCCTCAGTCCATTCCTGATTCCAATCTACCAGTGAATCTGGTAGCACTTCTGTCATTAAACAAAGCATCACTTTCACTCTGCCAGGGGCTGATCTGCCCAGTTTGGTGAGCAGACGTAGTTCAGAGCTGTGGGCTTTGCTCTGTAACCATAAAGAGACTTCATCTCCCAGGATCTTCATGTGGTAGCATCCCCAGCAGGTGGCAAAGAAAAAGAGAGGGGGCATTTGGTGCTCACCACTGGAGTCAACTCTGACCCAAAAGATCCATCAACCCATAGTAAATCTTATATTTTTAAGATCATATGCTTTAAAAATTTTTTTATAACCCCCAAGTTAAAAGAAAAAAAACCTCATATATTTGAAATTGCACTCACACTGTTGATGCATTCCGACAATTACCTTCAATGATATCTTCCAATTTAGCTAATCCACAAGTCACAAGAGGACTTTTAACTGCCCTACAAAACTGGAGGGAATTTCCCATCTAAAAATCTTAGCAGGAAATCTATCTTTCAAGAGAACTGCTCACATTTCCTAGTTTAATTAGCCTAATTAATATATTTAAGTACTGACTAATTATTATCATGTTTTCAGGATGTAATCTATTCTTAAAAAGACACACACACTTCTGCTTTTCTTTTCATTCAGTTTGTCTCTGAGAATCTTTGATTCAATGCTGCCTCTCTCCTCTTGGGGAGAATATTTTTTTAATATAATAAAGTTTTTGTTTCTCTTTTTTCTACTTCTCTATTCTGCCAGTATCAGTGAAAGTGCTTTTCTTTAGTAGAAGTTAAATCTTTCATGCCACTCAATTTATTCATTGCATCTCAGTAGAGCCACCATTTTGGTTAAAGAGCAAGAATCGTTTCTCATATGAAAAAAAAGGATTAAGAGTAAGCATAAGAACATAAAATTAAGAGATAGCTTAATAACTTATTCTTGGCTTAGTTGGCTAAGTTAATTCTAAATTTGAAAAGAAACGTGCAGAATTGGGTAGATTGTATAACTTTATCAATCCTTTTGATAACTGTGTAGGCTAAATTTAAACCAAGGGGATGAATTATATTATCAGCTAGGAATGGAGAAGGGTCGATAGTGGAGTGGAAGAAGCCTAGTTTCTTTCCCATTCTATGAGCTCTTAAAATGTCATTGATAATATAAGAATGACCATGGGGACACTCAACAGAGAGCCTAAATGAGAGGCTTTCTTGGCCAGCATGGAACACCTCCGTTTCATTCACCCTTGCATTACAGTGTTCCTTTTTGTTTATTTTAATATACATGAAATCAAATATACTCAACAAGGTATAGGCACTTCCTACTTTTTTTTTGCCACAAAGCTGTATAAGATCCTGCTTCAGGTGGCAGGATAGTGAGAAACAACAAAAGTAACTCTTCCCAAGTCCAAAACTCAAGTATCTGGCACAACACAGGAGGACCAGGAAGTCATTAAAATAGACTTCTGAAGAGGGGAAGAAGCATCCCAAAGTCAGTGTGAAAAAGCATGACTCCCCTAAGGGTCCCATCTCCTACTGCTTGCGCTTGTGGGTGCTGAAGGTCTGGTTTCCAGGTCCTTGGTGTTATTCTATATGCAGTAACCGTAGAAGCGGCAGCTGCGAGTCTGACAAGAAAAGATGAAAAGGCTGAAAATAATCAGGAACAAGAATTACAGGAGAATAGTAATCTGTGGTCCCATAATGTACGGACAGCCACCAGTCTGTGTATTACGGTGGACATGATTATAAGTAGCAACCACGAATGAGCACCCGCCATGTATGAAAGTGATTTCCGTATGTTATCCCTGACCTTCAGAAGAATAGGAAGTGATGACTGTTTTATAGATAAGAACTCAGAGATGTCATATGACTTGCTCAAAGGCATATAGAAAATAAGCAGAGAAGCCAAGTTCAATCTCATAGGGTTTAGAACTGGGGCTACACTAGGAAGTGGTGATAAACAAGTCATTCCTTGTTGAGAGCATGTCCTGAGTTTAAAAGTTTGACTCCAAGCATCCTGCATTTTATGATCCTTTATCTACTCCCATAGTTCCCCACTCTAGCAACTTTTGAGTGAGTCCATTAAACCCTTCAGGGTAGACCTCCAATCCATCCCTTTCATGACCTTACTACCCTCCTTACCAGCTTAAGTGTTATGGCCCACCATTATAACAGCCTCCTTCAGAATGCCCTTAGTAGTCTTGCTGTCTTTATTATATTCCCTTGCAAGAGGTTTCACCCTAGCTTAACTCAATTCATGAGTCCACCCCTGAGCAGTTGCTGGAGAAAAGTACACAACTGGCTGACTGTTCTCACTTTACACACAATACAGCAGACTACCACTGGACATTCCGTACGACTGGCATTTCCCCTGTAGGTGTTCCCTTTTCCACTCTCTGAAAGGGTTGTTTCACACTTTTTCATCTTTTTTCCAATCCCCATCTCAAATGATAATATTGCCTCATATGTCATTGAGATTCCAGAAACAAGCAGAGACTCCCCACCTCATCTTTCCACGGCCAAGTCTACCCACCTGATTTCATGTTAGCCCGTGCTCTCTGCCTTCCCTCCTCTTGCAAAGGCTGAAACATCTCTGATCCTAGCAAAGACCCAACACTCCACTGTGCCCAGGGTCCCAACCCTTCTTGCCTCCAAAACTTTTGGTACCTACAATGAGCCTTCTTTCCTAAATGATGAATTTCTTTCTCTCTACTAGGTTATCCTTATCAGCATGTGAAGCTATCTCCTGTCCTTAAGACAGAAAAGTCCCATCTCTGCCCTACGTCTTCTTCCAACTATTTCTCTTACCCACGTCACAGAAAAACTTTTTGGAATAGTTTTCTATAATCATTGTCTCCCCACCTCAGATTGATTCCTGCTCCCGGTCAGGCTTCTCTCCCTGTCACTCCACTAAGACAGCTCTCATTAAAGTGATAGTGACCTTCATGTTGCCAAACCCAATAGTCAGCTTTTTCCATAGTGTTCTTGACCTCTCAAGGGCATATGTCAAAGTTGACCATTCCTTCCTTCTTGAAACTCTTTTGATGCTCATGACACAGTAATCTCCGTTTCTCTTTCCTTGTTGCCTATTTCTTTTCCAAGTCCTAGTCTCCTCTTTTTCCTCTGCTGAACTTGATAGGTACGTTATTGGCCACTTTCTATTTATACATTCTCCATAGGTGATCTCATCCAGCCCCATAGCTTTTAATGCCATCTCAATGCCAACAACTCCTTCAAACTCTACTTCTAGCCTTGACCATACCCCAGAACTCCAGACTCAGAGATTTAATTGTGTACTGGACATTCCCATGGAAGTTGGAACTTCTCGTTTTCAGACTTAACATTGGCAAAGCAGAGCTTTTGGTCACCCCACCAGAAAGCTTTGGGCTACCCCACCACATCTCCATAAACACCATCACCACCCACTCAGTTACTCAAGTCAAACATCTAGGAGGCATCCTTCTTCCTAGCAGTCTCCTTAACATATAATCCGTATCAAGTCCTATAAGATCTATATCTGAAAAATACTAGATCAGACTTCTTCACTCTGTCTCTGCAACTATCATTTTAGATCAAGCCGCCATTTTCTTTTGCCTATGGTGATCTCCTAGTGGATATTCCTGCTTCTACTATCAGGCTGTCTACAACCCACGCTCCTCACAGCAGCCAGAGAGATCGTTACAAAGCACAAATATGATGATCATGTCAATTCTTTATTTAAAGCCCTCCAATCACTTCCCATCATACTTAGAATACAATTCAAACTCCTGACTCTGATTATGCCCTGCCAACATTTCAAATCTTACCTTATAACCATTCACCTTTTCACCCATCCTTTTTCTGCCAAACTGTCTCTCTCTTTTTTTGTTTTGATCCTGAACCAGCTGTTCTTTCTTGCTGGGATACTCTTCTTTTTAATTATTATAGGATTGGGTACAACTTTTCATTCAGATCTCAACTTCAATGTCTTATCCTTAGAGGTAGGACTTACTCTCACATCCCTCTTTTTTTCATTCTCTACTTGAAAATAATCTGACTTTAAAAATGGCTTATTTTGTTGATTTGCTGGTTGATTGGTTAGTTCATTTCTATCTCTCCCAACAAGCTCCATGAGAGAAGAGCCTTGTCTGAGCTGTTTTCTGGCTCTATTCCTGATCCCTGTATCCCTTTTGTGGATGAATGAATGAATAGGCTAGTGAACCAGATGAGATTGTACTCACAAGTCTTGTTTCAGGGATAGCAAAGCACAGCAAAAAGAATGGCTTGGTACCAGAAACAACGAAACTAAGCCAGTGCCTTACATGTTAGTTGGAAGAGCTTGAAATGCATAAAATAACAAAAACAATCAGCCATTCTGAATTACTGAGTAAGGTTGGGGAGGGGCTTGGTATGATGAGAACCACCTTGAAATAGCTGCTGTGTTCTGGCAATATAGATGTAATTTAAGTTGGTTTCCCTATCGTGGTGGGAGGGCGAAAGAGAAAAATGAAATGGCCCAAGCAGAAAAAAGCAACACTGACTCAAGTAGACCACAAATGAAATGATCAGTCCTTACGTAATTGAGGATTTATGATAATTTCTAAAAACTTCGCCTCTAACTTTGCTGTCTGTTGCACCTGGAGCATCAGCTGGGTGGATTGGGCAGATGCAGGTACCTGAGCTGGGCTTCTTACCTCAACTGTGCCATTTCCCAGTATGTCAAGGAGGATGCTCTTGTCCTGTAGGAGGAATGGGGGCCCTTATGATGCTCTTCTGCTTCCTGTGACCTTATTATCTCTCTAAGGGCAGACCTGCCATCGTTCCCAGGTTGATCGACTCATTGACATGTTCGTTGAACACTCAGCACGTGCCAGGCACTGTACCAGGCCTGGGGCTACTGTGCTGCGTCCCTTCCTACCCGGTTGTTTCATCTCCTTCGGGTCCCCCAACCAGTGCCACTTTTCAGACCACTTTGTCCCTGAGCAAGGGCTTCAGTGCATAACGTCTTTCCAACATAACGATATGTCCCAGCGGAGACCGTAACTCTAGCCATTGATTGGTTTATGGAGGTGGCTGTTCATGGCCCATATTGATCAATATTTTCTTGCAGCAACCTTTTCATTTAGCTGTGTGGAGCCCATTGACGGATCGATTGATGCCAGCATTCCCTTCGCGGCAGGCACTGAGCTGGATGCACACATGCAGAGGGAAGAGGACTCTGCCTTTGCTTTCTGAAATTAACTCCAGTGAGGACCGCCATGATTCCTCATGGCTCCTAACTGCAGATCTTTTGAACACCTAAGGATGCTTTGACTCTTACACTAAAAAACAAGGGCAGACCCAGTAGATAATTGCACAGGCTTTGGGGGCAGACTTGGCTTGAAAACCCAGCTCTGCCACTTCGTAACTGTCTAGCCTTACAAAATTCCTTAATATCTCTGACCCTGAGTCCTTTGCGTGTCAAATGTCAAGAGCGTTAGAATGTAGGAAGAGTACACAGGATAAATGTTCAGTAAATAGTAGCTAAAATTAAAAGAAGAAATAACTGTTTTTTGATACTCTTATTTGAATATCGAAAGGTCACTAAGAATTCTTTAAACAGACCATATAATACATGGATGAACAGAATCATAGCAAACTCTACTCTATGTTTCTTGTCGTTCGTTGGGTTGGTTTGGGGGAGGGGGGCAGCAATGATGCCTCCAGTTTAGGCCTTCTGAGGTTTTCACTTATTCTGTATAGAATCTTAGAATCCTACGGTGAAATTTTTGGGCATCTTCATGTGAGTGAGGACTTTACTGAATATCCTATTCAACCCCTATTGATGCTTTACTGAAAGGATATTTTGGCCACCTGGAGTAAATGCTGCAGATACACTCCACTCCGTTTTCTACCACCTTCCAGCCCCTCCATCCCCAGCCTTTGCAGAGAACAACGCAGATCTGTGACTTTCCTGACAACCCACCAGGCTACTCAAGATTTACTCAGGGACTTGGGCTCTTCATAAAACCTAGTCTAGTTTATTACTATTTTGAAATCTTGTAATCCTAATTCTATGATTAAGTAAAACTTGTAGGACTCTAGTATAATACAGGGTGAGCCACATCTTACACTCAGCCGATGACTTTGCTGGAAAACTTGAGTTTACATATGGCGGAGAGAGAGGTCGGCCAGTAGATAATAGAACTATATCGTGTTTCATTATATGGGTCAGGGCCTTGGTCCTGGAGATGGTCTATTACATTAAAGTCTATCTTACCTAAAGCAAAGCTATAACAAGCAATGGAAGCCATGTGCTTTTCAAATTGACTGGAAAGTTTAAAACTTGCCTTTAGTTGGCATGACCTGTGTTTCCTTGGACATCACATCTGATATCAGGGTGCAAGCTGTTAGATTGTTCCTAAATGTTAAAATCTCTCGTAGAAATACACACCTCAGTCAGCCCAGTGGAAAGGTCCTGGAGGCAGCTTTGCCATAGGGGGTAGCCTTAAGCTCATCATTTGAAATCCCACCCTTAGTCTCATCATTTGTTGAATGATCAATGGCGGGGACATAGCAGAGAATGAGACCTGTGACACTTCTAGGAGCTCCTGATCACCTGACACTTACCATGGACGAGGTGTCTATGAACTTTTTGTTATTGTGGTAAAATATGCATAACATGAAATTTACCATTTCAACCATTTTAAAATGTATTAAGTACATTCATATTGTTCAACCATCACCACTCTCTATCTCCAGAAATGTTTTCATCTTCCAAACTGAAACTTCATATATCCAATGAAAGTAACTCCCCATTCCCCCCTTCCCCGCACCCCCCAGCCTCTAGCAATCTCTATTGTACTTTCAGTCTCTATGAATTTGACTCCTCTAGGTACCTCATATATATATGGAATCCTACAGTATTTGTCCCTTTCTGTCTGGCTTATTTCACTTTGCATAACGTTCTCAAGGTCCATCCATGTTGTAGTGTATGTCAGAATTTCCTTCTTTTTAAGGCTGAATAACATTCCACTGTATGTATGGACCACATTTTGTTTATCCCTTCATCCATCCTTGATGGAAAATATTCTGTGTTCTTCCAAAGAACTATAGACTGTTCTCACTGCTTGATACTTAAAGTATGTGTCTTCAGAAGGTTGAGGTATTTTTTCAAGGTTACACGCTAAGAAATGGAGTTGCTGATGAACAAACTTAGCCCTGTGAGTTCCCTCCTGCTGTCGGCTTCCTGCATGCACCAGCCACCTTTCAATTATTGTAAGGATGCCCAACATCTTGGTTATAAGAGAACTTTGAAACCCAAAATTGACAAATATCTTAAGATCATATCACCCTTGTTAACATTTCGCATTTTCCAAATATTAATTACTGTGTTTTTGAATTGTTCAAAGATTTGCTCTATAAGTAGGATTTTTCACAAAACAAGAAAATCATAATTCCTACAGGCTGCTCTTATGAATCTGCTTCTTATCTGGAACCTCACCTCTGCTGGGCATTCAGGAAATATTTGGATACTGTAGTGACAGGCAAGAGATGCCCATTGTAAGAGCTGGTCTGTTCTGTTGATATTTCTTGGGCGTGCCTTTTTGCCTGGTGGCCAGCAGATGGCGACATACCATGTGCTGTTTCCTACTCTGGAAAAATCTCACCAAATCCTCTTCAGCTTTTTCAGCGTGTCCTCATCCACTTCAAATATGCCATTGAGAATGGGGTCTAGTATTGATATATTTCACATCAACTGGTAGCTCTAAACTTTGGTCAAAAAATGTGAACTTGTACATGGAGAAAAAATTTTTAAAGAATGTATGAGAGAGTAAAATGTTGGCATGGTTAATTAATAAACCTTTAGAAGGTGTAAGAACAAGCTCAGTTTAAATTCCTTATTTCCTCCTATAACCCTTCTGTACCTACAAAATGTGATTTTTTTTAAGTTATTGCATTCATATTTGCTTGTAGAATTGTATACAAAAGAGAGTTAATCTGTAGGACTCTGGGGTTGATGAGAACCTTGAGAAATCATTTTAGACTATTCCTTTTTTTTTTTTAATTTTATTTATTTATTTATTTATTTATGGCTGTGTTGGGTCTTCGTTTCTGTGCGAGGGCTTTCTCTAGTTGCGGCGAGCAGGGGCCACTCTTCATCGCGGTGCGCGGGCCTCTCACTATCGCGGCCTCTCTTGTTGCGGAGCACAGGCTCCAAACGCGCAGGCTCAGCAGTTGTGGCTCACGGGCCTAGTCGCTCCGCGGCATGTGGGATCCTCCCAGACCAGGGCTCGAACCCGTGTCCCCTGCATTGGCAGGCAGATTCTCAACCCCTGCGCCACCAGGGAAGCCCTAGACTATTCCTTTTCTTTACACAGAATTCCTAATATTTATGCCCAATGCTCCTAAAAACTCCAAGACAACTTCTTCATTCAAATAAATTGGCATATAAGGAATCTATTTGATAGCATAATTAAAAAGACATCTGAGTGGCAAATGATCTTCATTTGGATTTCACGGTTTGGTATATCCCAATGCAATTCATGGAACCTGGAATGTCTCCCAGAACCCAGGATTTTATGTGATGGTTGGCCCTTTCTTGTCCTCTTGACTTCCTGCATATAAGTAGGAGCAAACATGATACAGGCATTCTTAAGAGGATGGCATTTCTCTTGGTCACACTATCTCCAGTTGGAAAAAAAAAACAATAATAAGGCAAGTTAGAAATGTCATTTCCTTGCCAAGCCCCTAACCAGTCTTCTTCATATTCCTTATTATCTGGTTATTCAAAGTGGCTGAATCACTCAGTCGGGTAGAGCACTGAGATAGAGGAGCCACGGAGCTGAGTTCCTTCTCTGCATGGGCTGGCAGCTCTGCTCTGTTTGGCTGGCAGGACCTGTGTCCTAATCTTGGTCGCTGCCCTAGGAGACCTAGTAGTAGCATTCAGCATCAATCTGTCACCATTACTGGAAATAGGAAATCTTCAAATTATACCCGCTTCCCTCCCAGCGGAATCTTCTATACATGAAGGGCAGCACATCCAGCTCCTTTTCTTTTTTTTTTTTAACAGCAGAGGGAGGCCGGCTAAACTGTTTAGCTAATTAGTCACCATCTTCTGGGCAGGACAAAGAGAACCCGGCTTGCAGGCTGACCCAGCTGGTCCTGTCTGCAGCAGGTTGCCAGAAGAGCCTGCAGGCATTACAGCTGTTTAGCCCCATATCCGATGGCTCTAAATGTGGGAACAGGTACCTGGGCAAAATAATGTAGAGGAGAGAGGTGAGAGCTGCCCTCAGGGAGGTAATAGGAACATTGTCAAACAACTTTGGAAAGCTACCTCTTCGAGGGAGCTGACAGAGGCCGCGTAGGAAACAGAAAATATTCGTGGCTGCAGAAGGACTCTGACCAGAAAATCCTCAGAAGTTGCTCCCCTCCTGAGAGAATAATCACGGATTTTTGAAAATATCAATCTCAACATACTGATGACTTCCAAAAATCAGAGCTGCTCCTTTCCAGATGGGCAATTTCCGGGTTGGCTTGTATGAGTCCATTTTAACCTCCTATTTCTTACTCTGTTTCTACTCCTTTGGGCAAGCTTTCAGTTTTTATGGAGTCCTCCATCAATCTTTTTCTCTTTTTTTCCTCTCTCTTAGGAGGCATGCTTCTAAAGGTCTGCCCCTCTGTAAAATTTGGTAATCTCACCTTTATTTTTATCTAGTACTGGTAAGTTACCCATTCATCCAAAATTCTCAGGAATCAGCTAAAGAAGAGTCTGGGGAACCTTGGTATCTCTACCAGTGGCCAGGGGCTTTAAGCCTCGGCTGCATCCCACTCACCTGGCAGCTTATTAAAACACAGATTGCTGGGCCCCTCCCCCAGCGATTCTGCTTTAATAGGTTTGCCAAGGGGCCCGATCATTTGCCTAACAGGTTCCCAAGCGATGCTGATTCTGATGCCGCTGGCCCATGGACCACACTTTGAGAACCAGAGCTGTAGGTCAAGGTACGGGCTTCCAAACTTCGTTGAACATAAAATCACCTAAATAACTCGCAACAAATACAAGTTTCTTGATATTGTCACGAAATAGGATATTGACATATACAAAATAAAAACGACCAGAAATTATCAGTCTTGAAACGGATTCTCTTCCCCTAACCCCACCTATATTTTTTAAAACCCTCATCCTTCTAGCCCTCCCTCCATGAAGCAGTTGCCCACAGCCAAAGGAGCTCTTTCATGTTTCTGAACATTCAGAGTATTGTATTTTCCCTGTCTTACTATTATTTGAATGTGGACTTTTTCAAGATGGGGGCTTTGCCTGAGTCTTCTTCAAATTCTTTTTGGGGACTTAGAGAAAACATTTTAAAATGTTTAAATCTTTACTTTCTTGCTTTCTCACGAGAAATTAAGATTTTATTTCCACTAAGATCTTTATATTTGGGTGGTTGCTGCCTGTATGGGAAAAAGGTAGTTTTTATTTTTTAATTTAAAAAAAATTTTTATCTTTTTATTTCTTGGCCACGCCATGCGGGATCTTAATTCCCCGAACAGGGATAGAACCCGCACCCCCTGCAGTGGAGGTTCGGTGTCTTAACCACTGGACCACCGGAGAAGTCCCACAGATGCGTTCTTTTTTTTTTTTTTTTTAATTGGAATATAGTTGCTTTACAATGTTGTGTTAGTTTCTATTGTACAATGAAGTGAAACAGCCAAATGTATACCTATATCCCCTCCATCTTGGACCTCCCTCCCCCCTCCCCCCAATCTAGGTCATCACATAGCACAGAGCTGAGCTCCCTGTGCTATACAGCAGGTCCCCACTAGCTATCTGTTTTACACATGGTAGTGTGTATATGTCATTCCTAATCTCCCAGTTCGTCCCACCCTCCCCTTCCCCCCACCCCCTGTGTCCACATGTCCATTCTCTATGTAGTTTTTAAAAATAGCAGTGTACACTGCTGTTGACTCTTGACGGCATTAGCCTTGGACCTAGTTTTGTGTCAATGTCGTTATCCTGAGGGTGCTGAAAGGGAGCTCTGGCTGTGTTGCATTTCTGGGTGTGTCTATATCTCCTTCGGTGCCTCCCCCGCACCGACCCCCAGGCCCGTCTATGGCTACCTTACCAGACAGCATCAGCTGTCGAGGTAGAGAGCTGTTGAGTGCCTTCTGGCACTGGGATAAAGTTGAGTTCTAGTTCCAGGCTCTAGGAGCTCAGACTTTGGGGTTTTAGAGTCACTTTTGGAGGACTCTCTCACCTTTAGTAAGCAGTGAAGGTTTGGGGACACAGTTTAGGGGTATTTGTTGCTGAATCCCCCGGGGCACCTAATTGTATACCTAGTTTCCAACCGCAATACCGTAATTGTTATTTTAGAGAAACCGTCAGCTAATTGTGTAGTTTTTTGAAATACAAAGTTATGGGAATGAAGCCTAAAGCGTCAGGGATTAAAGTGCTGTTATTGACACTGAAAGTTCCCCAATCATTTGCAGCCAGACCATTCAGGGCAGTAGCCTTTAGAAGTAGAAAATGTGACTTTCAAAGTGCTCACGGTCGACGTTATGTTAAAGCAAACGGTTTACTAAAAGCTGGGCGCTGAAACCTGTTTCTCTCTGCAAATCATTCATTTGTAAGAGTTAAAAGAGAGAGCTGACAGAAACATTTGCTTTAAATTGCCCTAAAACTCAAACGGCTGTCCTTGGTCTCCCGTCAAAATCATGAATGCCGAGAAGGCTGAGTGATAAGTCAGGACTGAACGAAAGGTTTATTGCTTTGATAAATACATCTGAAGCCTAAAAAAGAAATGAAAACAGACCAAGAAATATCTGCCAGAATATAATGAGATTTGGAGGAATGGCTTTATTTGAGAAAATTAGATAATATATCTGTTTTTCACACTGAGTCTGCATGGAGACCCTTTCATCCAAATTCCCCAAGCCAGTTAGAAGATGGTAGCATGAATCTTTGCAGATGATGATTTATCGATATGCCATCTTTTATTGCAAAAAGGTGTGCATTCAGCTATTGTTTAATCTTTGCAATATACTCGTAAGAACACAATTCTTCAGAAGAAAGAATTGCTCAAAATTTGGGAAAGTGCTTTAATCTTGGTATGCAGAAAAGGAAGTAAGAACTGTGGTACAGTATTATATGGGTTATTAGCTTTTTTCGACAGATTTCCATGTGGAAGCTGATACAGCAGTGTGGTGAGCAATCTGCTTAGTGTCATATAATTCAGATTTCTTGGACCCCGCCCTCCATTTATCTGCCAGGTTAGGCTTTGTCTACTTTAGCAACATTTAGCATCCAACACTGTGTGTGTGTGACATTTAGAAAGGAATTGGAAGGTACAAAATCAGTATATCTGCTCATACCAAAGAACTACATGTCTAAAGTGTATTGAAGCTTCACTTATTTTGTGGGTTCTATTATATTTCTAGAATAATTTTTGGTTTAACCCATATTTAAGAATTGTGTATAAAGCTAGTAAGATACTCTTGACCTGGCTGGAGGGTAAATGACTAAACTTTAGCAAAGAGTATCAACACTCACACTAAATTAATCAGTGTTTTTTTTTAAAAGTGCGTGTTTTCATTTTACGGTATTTAATTTGTAGCTCTGTTTTGGTCTTAGATGAAAGCAGTGAGTGTAGGGAGTTTGTGCCTATTTCATTTTTGTGTTGTACTCATTTAAGTAGCTTATTGTTGAAAATACTAAGTCTTTGCTAGAGTTTAGTCACTGGTCACAGGGTAGATGGGGTGCTGACTGCTGAGGGCAAGTTCTTCTGAGTTTGACATGCCTGGTGTTCTCCAGAACTTTCTCTATTAGAAATGCTGCAAACTGCAATTTGTGCAGTGGGCTGTGGTTTTTACTAGGTACAGATATATCATCTGTTACATTGGACTCTGTTTCTTTTCTCATTAGTCTGGAAGATTTAGAGTAGTAGTGCTTGTCAACCTTGCAGACATAGAAAGAAATGCAGGTATGGACATTGCCATCTCTGATACACCGTGATCATCCAGTTAACCCAGGATATGTCCATAGTATTATGTTAAGATTCTCATCTTGATGAAAATACCACATTAAACATTCTCATAGCAGTAGTCGTGGACCACTATGAGTAAGTCTTTGAAACTTCATTCATTCACCACAGTTTGGAAACACTGGTCTCTAAAGAACTGGGTTTAATATATGCATTGTTTTTTCATTTTACATTTATTGCAAATGTAGTAAGTATTTCCTGTAGATATTTTAGAAAATTGAGACAATTTAAAAGAAGAATATAAACATTATTTGTAATGCCATCATACGGAGAAAACCACATTTAATTATCTGTTCTTTCCCTATGCAAATACATACATATATATATATTGTTGTATGCCCCATCAAAATTTTTTTTCCACTTAGCAAAACATTGAGGGCAGCTTTCCAAATTACTAAGAACTCTTCAACAATAACATTTTGATTGTCTTCAATTTGTCAATTCTGGGTGTCTGCCGAAATGTACTTAAAAAGTTACCTGTTCTTAATATTTAGATTCTTTCCAGTTTTCTGCCATCATAAACTATGCTGTGATAAACGTACTTATTCCCGAATTTTGGTGCACATAAATGAACCTATATACTCGTAGGATTTTTTTCCTAGTATTAGAACTTCTGTCTCAAAGAGGATGCAAAATTTAAAAGATTTTTGCATATGCTAATTTTCTGAATCAAACATGTTAAAATAGATAAAGAGAACTCATAGCTGGGTGAGGACGCACAGCTTAAGTAATCATCAAACCTGCTTGTTCATTACAGGCTACTTTGGGATAGGGAGAGTCATTTATTTTGACTTGAAAAGTTTTTAACATTATTGGACATTAGTTTATTTACATGTAAAGGGCCTATTATTATGTTAAATGAATTAATACACGATTTTTTCTTTAAAATTTTTTTTAAATAATTATAGACTTACAAGAAGTTGTAAAAGTAGTACAGAGAGGTCCTGTGTACCCTTCCACCAGCTTTCCCCAAAGGTAACATCTTATTCAACCATAGCACATTATCGAAACCAGAAAATTGGCATTGGGATTATACTATTAACTAGATTACAGAGTTTACTCAGATTTTACCAATTTTTACATACACTCACTCTGTGTGTGTGTGTGTGTGTGTGTGTGTGTGTGTGTGTGTGTGTAGGTCTGTGAAATCCTATCACATGTGGAGATTTGTGTATCCGCATGAGATACACAAATCACTACAGCCACCCTGGAGAACTGTTGCATCACTGCCAGGAAACTCCCTGGGAGGATCCATTATAGTCTCTCCTTCCCATCCCCCAATGCCTGGCAACCACCGATCTGTTTCCTATCTCTAAAGTTTTGTCAGTTTTAGAACGTTACATAAATGGAGTCATTCTAGGGCATTTGTTGTTAAGCCTAGAAACTATATCCTAGGTTACTGTTTACAATTTGGCTATCAAGGTTGTTGTAATGGGGATCGGAAGGGAGAGATAACTCCTTGAAATCATTAAAACAAACAAAAATCCCTGAAAGATGGAAATGTATTCTATTCACTTTAGTATCTCTAGTATCATGGATGATATTCATTATATGTAACAGCCTACATGGAACAATGACTGACCAATCAGAATAGACACCAGCTGTAAATTATCAGCACCTGCCAAGTGGACGCAGCTGTGTCTCAACCCTGCCTAGTATGTGGGACAGTGCCAGGCACATGGTAAGTGTGTCTTAGCTCAGGATGCTATAACAAAAATACCATGTGCTGGGTGGCTTAAGCAACAAACATTTATTTCTCAGTTATGGAGGCTGGGAAGTCCAAGATCAAGGTGCTGGCGGACCCAGTGTCTGGTGAGGCCCCACTTCCTGGTTTGCAGACAGCTGTGTTCTTGCTGTGTCCTCACATGGTGGAGATCAGAGAGCGAAAGCAAGCTCTTGTGTCTCTCCTTATAAGGATACTAATCCCATTTGTGAGGGCTCCACCTTCATGACTTAATTACCTCACAAAGAGCCTGCCTCCTAATACCATCCCATTGGGGGCTAGGGTTTCAAACTATGAATTTGGGGGAGACACAAACATAGAGTTCATTTCAAGGTGCCAAATCAATGTCTTTTGAATGAATGAGGCGCATGCACCCTCCTTTATGGGTCCTCTAGCCCTCATTCCTGAGACTGCAGTTCTTCTGGGTGGTGTTCTCACAGCTAAGCAAGAGTAGGCTGTAGATCTTTCACAGTCTGAACGTCATTCTAACAAACCCTGGGGCAGTAACCCTCAGTGTTATGCACCGGAATAAAGAAATCCAATCTGTGCTGGATCCTCCTGCTTCCATGGACCTTAAATTCAGTTTTCTGTTGTCAGTAAAAATGATTCTAGAATTACGGCCAAGATCAAGACAAGAAAAAGAGAAGAATGTGGAATTCAATCAGGGAACAGAGACCTTTGTTGAATCCAATTGAGGGATAAAAGAAGTTTGTTGCAACTTGGCTAAAGGTGCAGAGTTTCCTCTACCTAAATTAGACGAAACATTGACATGAGCTTATGATAAAAATTGGGTGAAGGTGTAACTTGAAATACATTCTAGAAAATGTGTGGTATGCAGAGCTGTGAAACTAAACTACAGCTGGAAGGATTGGGTCATAGGGTCCCTGCTGACATAGCACACAGATCTCAAAGGAATTATAAAGGAATCAGCTTGTTCACCTGGAATTTGGGGAGATTCAGCTTTGAATGACACTGTGCCCAGATCCTGTGTCTTGGTACTGAATTTGACAGATAAATAAGTGTGTCCTGAATCTTTGGCCTGAGGAACATGGCACCCCTGATAGAGTAAATGTTTCCTCCTGAATTGGAAAAATGACTTTACAACCCATGGAAGATGTTAAAGGAAGCAGCGGGATGATGAAATCAGCCAACCTTCATAGCCTGAATACGTTTGTGTAAGTTTAGGAATACATCTTGTCACCGTTAATTTTATTTGTGGTTATTTGTTATTAAAGGTGTTTGAAACAGTCTGACATATTAGAGTATCTGACAAATTCGCCTTGAGAGTTTTTATCTGGCATGTGTGATGAATATTAGATGTGTTATTTTTATTTTGAGAGGAGTAAAATAATTTGGTTATATTTGTGAATTGTTTTGGAATATTTAAGAGATCAACGTTTGACAAAGCTGATCATTCCTACTTTGTCAAAACATTTTCTTCACCTAATTCTTGGGATTCTACCTCACTTGTGGCCTCTTCTTGCTCCTTTGCTGATTCCTCTTTCTTTCCCCAACCTCAAGTTGAAGTGCCCAGGACTCAGCCTTGGGCCTATCTTGCCTCTTTCCCTGACCCTATGGTTTTAAACACCATCAATGCACTGATGGCTCCAGAATGCACGTATCTGGCCTGGATCTCTGCCCTGAACTCCCAACTTGAATCTTCATTCTCTCCTGGACATCCCTACGTGACAAGAAAACCTCTCAAACTTTAGCTATCTAAAGCCAAACTCATGATTTATCGCCACCACCACCCCATCACCACCCCGGCGACTTATTTCTCTCAAGGCTTCCCCATCTCAGGAACTAGCAACTCTTCCTTCTAGTGGCTCAGGCCAGAAGTCTTGTCTTTATCCAGGATTCTTCCCTTTTTCTTGCACGGCACATCCAGTCTATCAATAAATTCATTTAGTGCTGCTTCCAAATAAATAATTCCTACCACTCTCACCATCTCCACTGTCTTCCACCCTGGTCAGACCAAGCCACCATCACCTCTCACCTGGATCACTGCAACTGCCCAGTAACTGGTCTTCCTTCTTTGTCCTGATCCCCACATGGCCATGAGAACCCTCCAATGGCTCCCAACTCACTAAGGATAAAAGCAAAAGCCTTACAGTAGCCTGCAAGGCCTCAGGTGATCTTTTGACAGAGAAAATTTAAAAGAAAAAGAAAAATGGAGGGCATGAATAAAAGTGTAACAATATCTCAATCAGGGAAGAACTTCCATTTATCTATTCAGACCCTGAAGAATCGCTTAGACGGAACCCATGTCTATAATTAGAAATCTCCAACGTGAGTCCGAATGTCCTGACTTCTGGACCAGATTTTTATCCTCTGGATTCTGTTCCATAATTATACCACTCTGTGCTTTTATTCCTCTAGCGTGCCTGGCCACATTTTAAATAAATAAGTCATAGACATGGAACTGTCATAGGCAGTAATGAAAAGTAACTCAGGACTTACTCAGCACATTTGAGTTTATGCAAATGCCAAATCATAGGAGCTCCACTGACATCCCTCTGTTAAGACCTGTTTATAAAGACCTTATTTCAGCATCTTTTTGTCTAGATTTACTGCTGCTGAAGAACAGAGTTCTTGAATTCTAGGGTGCTCAGCGTCTGCCAAGGACTTAAATCTGATCGCTGTTCATGACATCCCAATATCGCTTCCTTACCAAGCAAGAGAAGCATTAGCTATTGTTAGAACAACGCGTTCTTTTGAACAGACACTGCTGGGCATTGTCACAAAGCATGAGCCCTGGAAGGTTGACGGGTAGCTCAGCTTTCAAACATCAGTCATCTTTCATGTCACTTGAGCCTTCAGACTTGAAGTCACAGGCCTAAGGACATACGTTTCCATAGCATCTGGACACGTCCTATTGCCTGCTAAAGAAACGGAGCAAGATTTCTTGGTATTGATGTCAAAGGTTCTCATTTACTCTAAAAGTTTGCTGGGAGTGTCGTCCCCACTGGAGGTGACAGGCAGGGTCGGGAGGAGGTACCATCGGTAGACACAGAAAGCAAGCAGATGGGAGAGAAAATGGAAGAGGCTCCAAGAGGCAGGAGAAGAAGTAGTAAGTGGTCTGGCATCCCGTGGAGAAGCCCGTAAGTGCCAGAGAAGGTGGGCAGTGGAAGTCAGAAGTCGGAGCTTAGGAAAATGAAAACTACAGTAGGGGAAGAGAAAAACCATCCTTTGAGTAACGAGCTGTGACGCTTGTTTATTCCCCTGGTAGTAGGGGCCAGGGTTCAAGGATTTTATGCTAAATAAGGAAATCGATTCCTTTGTGGGAAATTAGAGTGTTTAGAAAATAGTGTGTGCTGACACCATCATCCTTAAGAAAGGCCCCTCATCTCACCATCTCTTTGGGGGCAGGAGAGCTGTCAAAAAGTGGGACCAAGCTATAATTTTTATTGAGCACATACTACATGCCACCGTCTGCACTGAGCACTTCATTTGCATTATCTCAGTGAATTCTTTCAGCGCCAGGAGTGGGGAATATTATCCCCAAATCACAGGAGTGAAAACTGAGGTTCAGGGAAGTTAACTTTCCTGTTGCTAGTTTGAGTCTTGACTTTATATTCATAAACGTCAACCCCAAAACCCCACACTTAAACAATATACTAAATTTTGACAATATGTGAACAGATTGGGAAGAACGTAAAGGTCATCTAGTTCTGTTTTCAGATTCCAGTCTCTGGATTATTTCAGGCTGACAAGGAAATTTTTGATGGTCTGTTGCAAAATTGGAAAAGTAAGGCCAATGTTATGAAATTTTAATATAACCAAATTTGCTTAACTTAGAGAACCTTTTCATTCTGATGTTCTGTCATTCTTTCCCTGTAGGTCCCTAAATATTGACCTGTCTTTAATGTAAAAATTTTAATAATAGTAGGGTTTTTGTTAATGTACTTAGAAACATAAAAACTTGGCAACCCTATGTTGCCACCTACCATGTTTTTTCAAATGTATTGGTCTGAGAAATCCAAAGTTCATGAGACCGGTGATCCAGCTTTATCCCCTACTCAGCAATTCTCCACAACAGCCCTAAAAGATAGCCAAATAGGTTTTGTTTTTAAGATTTCCAATGATGGACTCCTTGGTGGCGCAGTGGTTAAGAATCCGCCTGCCAATGCAGGGGACACGTTAGATCCCTGGTCCGGGAAGATCCCGCATGCCACGGAGCAGCTAAGCCTGTGCGCCACAACTACTGAGCCTGTGCTCTAGAGCCCGCGAGCCACAGCTACTGAGTCCGCGTGCCACAACTACTGAAGCCCGTGCACCTAGAGCCCGTGCTCTGCAACAAGATGAGCCACCGCAATGAGAAGCCCATGCACCGCCACGAAGAGTAGTCCCTGCTCACCGCAACTAGAGAAAGCCCGCGCACAGCAACGAAGACCCAACGCAGCCAAAAATAAGTAAATAAAAATAAATAAATTTATTTTTAAAAAATGGTTCCTTTAAAAAAAAAAAAGATTTCCAGTGATGGTTCACTACTTTTTTATGGAGTCCTTGCTCTGTTGGGAGAAAGTTCTTCCTTTTATTGAATTACAATCTATCTTTATCTAATTAATGCAACAATAAAGAATAAGAATATCCCACTAGATCTGAAGGCCATGTGTGAGGGCAGACACCAAATACAGTTCCGTACTTCCTCTATCAGAAAATTATTCTGGGGACTTCCCTGGGGGTCCAGTGGTTAGGACACTGTGCTTCCACTGCAGGGGGCGAGTATTCCATCCCTGCTCAAGGAACTAAGACGCACACAGTGCGGCCAAAAAAAAAAATTATTCTGTTTGCTTGTCTTCCTCACCCTTTATTAAGTGTCAGCTTCGTGAGGGCTGAGACCTTTCCCCGGCATCTAGGACAGTGCCTGGCACAGAATAAGTGACCAATCAATATTTGTAAAGTGAGTACTTTGTCAATACAGACATTCAACAAATATATTCTCAGTTTAGAAAGGCTAATTCATCTTTTACTTGATATTACTTCAAATATTTGAATGTTTCAAGTCAGCTCTCATGTTCCCAATAAATCTTCTTCCTTTTCCCACATTCAGAATTATCAGTCCCTTGAGTTGCTTTCCCTGTGATAGGGTTTTCAGACTCTTGCTGGTGATCTGTCTGTACACCCACTCCAGAGCATAAATGAAGTTCCTAAAGCATTGCCCTAAAACTGAAGACAAGACACCATGGGACTTGGCTGAGGCTGGCTCCAGGGGGTCTGTTTCCTCTCTGAATCTCATAATGTGGCTTAAGTCTACATTTTTAAAGTCACATCGTATGGTTACCTATTAAGCTTGTAATTGATGACACCCGCTACGTCTTGGGAAAGTGACTTTCTCTCTCCGTTTCCCGAAGTCTTTGTCACATCTATTCTTGCTAGGCAAAATCTTCACCATTTGGCAAAACGTAACATTTATGCCCTATACAATTCATCTTGAGTTTTGACCTACCATTTAGCCTATTGAGAGCTTTACATCTTGATTTTTCTTTCATTCATTCATTCAACCAATAATTACTAAGAATCTATTACATTTCAGACCCCATCTTCAAAGCCTGACTCCCCTCTGCCTTTGTGTTGCCAATGATCACAATAAACACACTTTCTGATTTGTCATCACCCTGACCTGCCACAATCCTCTGAGCTGACGTCTTCTAATAATCCATACTCTTGTGATTGGTAGTTCAATCAGCTATAAATCCCCCAACTTCCACTGTCATATGGCCCTCCCTAGACCTTAGGATAGATTAAGAGATGGTTTTGTTAGCTCTTGCTCTGAGGATTTGAACTGTGGCCTTGGGAACAGAGCAAATTGTCCACAAAAAGGGGAGGCAGATGACAACATACTCTACTGCCCATGTCAGCCTCCTAAGCAAAGAAGCTCGCCTTATACATACATGCTTAAAGCAGAGTCAGGGACAGAAAACAAACTTATGCTTCCCAAAGGGGAAGGGGGGGAGGGATAAGTTAGGAGGTTGGGATTGACATATACACATTACTATATATAAAATAGGTAGACAACAAGGACCTACTGTATAGCACAGGGAACTCTGCTCAATATTTGTATTAACCTATATGGGAAAAGAATCTGAAAAAGACTATATCTATATCTATATCTATATCTATCTATCTATCTACATATAAATATAATGGAATGTTAGCCATAAAAAAAGAATGAAATAATGCCATTTGCAGCAACATGGATGGACCTAGAGATTATCATACTAAGTGAAGTAAGTCAGACAGAGAAAGACAAATATCATGATAATCACTTTTATGTGGAATCTAAAAAATGATACAAATGAACTTATTTACAAAACAGAAACAGACTCACAGACTTAGAAAACAAACTAATGGTTACCAAAGGGGAAAGGGGGGGGGGGAGGAAGGGATAAATTAGCAGGTTGGGATTCACATATACATGTTACCATATAAATAATAGATAATCAAGAAGGACCTACTGTATAGCACAGGGAACTCTACTAGGTACTCTGTAATAAGCTATGTGGGAAAAGAATCTGAAAAAGAATGTATATATGTACATGTATAACGGAATCATTGTGCTGTACACCTGAAACTAATACAACATTGTAAATCAACTAGACTTCAATTTAAAACATTGGAAAAAAAAAAAAAGCAGAGTCAGGCACTGTACTGTCACCCTTCCCAGACACTCTGTCCTGAGATCATCACTCGTCTTGCCTTAGCCCTAGCCCTGCCTTTCCTGCGTCTCAGCTGCAGTGAAGCTGCCGTACTTTTTGAGAACTTGTTCTATGCCAGACACGTTCAGGACCTCAATCCATCCTCACAACAGCTCCATGAAGTATAGGTACTGTTATTATCACCATTTCACAAATGAAGAAGCAGAGGCTCGGAGCAGCTGTGTCACTCGCCCAAAGACGATCGTGGGAGAGATGAAGCTGGATATACACCAGGCTGCCCGACTCCACAGAACATACCTTCCCCTCTGACACAGGAGCTGCGGGGTTAAGTCCTGGCTGGCCTTTGCCTCAACTTCCTTCACCCAGGGCTGCCCTGAAACACTCTTATCCCTCCCGCCATGCTTTTGGCTGCCAGGACAGCCAAATGCTCTACTGGCTACTTTACATACATTTCCCTGCTCAACCTCCTACAAGGGAGCTCTTGTTATCACTGTTTTACATATCAGGAAACGGAGAGGTTAAGTCATTTTCCCAAGATCAATATGCCTTCTACTCTCATTGCTCCAGGAACCAATTTTACTCTTTTCATCTTTCTATGCCTTAGTTCTCTATTCCAAATAATTCCCAACACTCTGTTTATGGCATTCCCTGTTCTAGTAATCCTAACAGAAATGGAGTGAATGTGACTCAGCTGGACTTTTGTAAAGCAGTGGAAGTTTGTGGTATCATACTGGTTGGTTTGTTTGACTTTTTTTTTTTATGATATTTTATTTATTTATTTTTGGCTGCGTTGGGTCTTCGTTGCTGCGTGCGGGCTTTCTCTAGTTGAGGCGAGCGGGGGCTACTCTTCGTTGTGGTGCGTGGGCTTCTCATTGTGGTGACTTCTCTTGTTGCGGAGCACGGGCTCTAGGTGCACGGGCTTCAGTAGTTGCCGCACTCGGGCTCAGTAGTTGTGGCGCACGGGCTTAGTTGCTCCGCGGCATGTGGGATCTTCCCGGACCAAGGCTCAAACCCGTGTCCCCTGCATTGACAGGCGGATTCTCAACCACTGAGCCACCAGGGAAGCCGTGTTTGACTTTTAATTATAGCAGGTCAGTAACTGACGGAAATGGATTATGAAAAAAAATTACTAAGAAGATAGGAAAGTTCCAAATGTCACATCCCACACAGAGCCGACCTATAGTTGTGTTTTAGACAAAGCAAAGTAAAAAGACTTGGTTTTCTACTTGGGGAGGCTCAGCCCTGGGTTTTTACTTTATTTTATTTTATTGAAGTATAGTTGATTTACAATGTTGTGTTAACTTCTGCTGTAACAGCAAAGTCATTCAGTTATACATATATATATTCTTTTTCATATTCTTTTCCATTATGGCTTATCACAGTATATTGTCTATAGTTCTCTGTGCTGTACAGTAGGACCTTGTTATCCATCCTGTATATAATAGTTTGCATCTGCTAATCCCAAACTCCCAATCCTTCCCTCCCCCACACCCACCCCACTTGGCAACCACAGGTGTGTTCCCTATGTCTGTGAGTCTGTTTCTGTTTCATAGATATGTTCGTTTGCGTCCTATTTTGGATTCCACATATGAGTGATATCACATGGCATTTGTCTTTCTGACTTCACTTAGTATGATAATCTCTAGATCCATCCATGTTGCCACAAATGGCATTATTTCATTCTTTTTATGGCTGAGTAATATTCTGTTGTGTATCTATACCACATCTTCTTTATCCATTCATCTGTCAATGGACATTTAGGTTGTTTCCATGTCTTGGCTACTGTAAATAGTTCAGCCCTGGGTTTTGAATCTGTACCCTGAAAGGACCACAAGTGCAGTGGGAACGTTATCCTTATTCACTGTGTCTCATGCTGCATTTGTCAATGATTTACTGACTGTTGACAATTTTGAATAAAGTTGTCAAGTGGGACTTAGAACAATTTCACAACGTTACAGAATCTGTGGCACAGAGTTTACCCTTACTCTCCACCCTGGGTTCGCGTCTAGATTTTTCCACTTCGAGAAGATCATTCTCTCAAAGGCACGAGAAGGCATGAGCCTTGGCCTCAGTGGAGACACTAAGTGGGGGACAGGGATGAGTCCTGAGCAGGCTCAGGGAGACTGTAAAACCACCACCACTTTATTTTCCTTGTATTCACAAGCCACATAGAATCCCTAGCTCCGGAACAGCTTTAGAGCAGGGCAACCAGCACTGACTGTGCACCTGCAGAGTCCTGGGCTAGGTACTGAAATACAGAGATGAAGAGCATGTGATCCAGCCCTGGAGGAGCTGATGGCAGACCAGCAGGGAGGCTGGTACCTAAGCAGGTAATTTCAGCATCATCAGTGTACCATGGGAGGCAAATGGGCCAAGTGCTGTGGGAGTGTCACAGAGGGGCCCGAGGTTCTGGGGTTACTTCCTGAAGGAGGTAATTCCTGAGTTGAGTCTGAAAGAATAAGTAAGAGGAGAAGGACATTCTAGTGCAAGGGAACAGCATGAGAAAACTGTAGAGGCCTGAAACATCCTGTTGAGCGCAGGTAGCTATAAAACTTCCCTACCATCTGAGTGCAGAGGAGGAGCCAGGCGAGACGGAGGTGAAGCTGGAGCAGTTCAGAAAGAACATTGCTTGCCTTCCTCCCGTGGAATCCAGACTCTACCTTGTAGTCACAGGGAGCTTTTCAGACTCTTTTTTCTTTTAAATAATTAGGACAATATTTGCCTGACTGTCTTCTGGCTCTTCTTTTTCCCCCACTTCCTCCAAAGTTGATCAAAGAATTTCCTGCCTCTAGAATTTTGATTCATTTGCATGTCTTCATAGGTTTTGCAGTTCTACTTCCCTGTCCCAATGGAGCTCTGCTCTTTCCTGCCTGGATATTTTTTATAGTGACAGAAAAGATGCAAATCAGGAGGAGGGTGATGGTGTCTCTTTTATCAGATGCAGTTCCTTGGCATCTTGTAGGATGCTGCTTTTTCTCAGATTGACTGCCCAGTTCTCCTTTGGGGGATTTGGGCCTCTCTTTTGTATTTTCCTTGGGTTGGAATTGTCCTCCTGTGTTTGAATATACATTAAAAAATTTCGAAGCCAAGTGGTAGAAAACACTAGAGGGATTTTGTTTATGATTTTTTTTTTTTTTTTAGTGATGTTAACTCTATTTATTTATTTATTTATTTATTCATTCATTCATTCATTCATTCATTCATTTATTTATGGCTGTGTTGGGTCTTCGTTTCCGTGAGAGGGCCTTCTGCAGCCGCGGCAAGTGGGGGCCACCCTTCATCGTGGTGCGCGGGCCTCCCACCACCGCGGCCTCTCTTGTCGCGGAGCACAGGCTCCAGACGTGCAGGCTCAGCAATTGTGGCCCACGGGCCTAGTCGCTCCGCGGCATGTGGGATCCTCCCAGACCAGGGCTCGAACCCGTGTCCCCTGCATTGGTAGGCAGACTCTCAACCACTGCGCCACCAGGGAAGCCCTGTTTATGATTTTTTAAAAAATGTTATACCATGGAAAATTTCATACATGTACAAAGTAAACAGAATAGGTATGATGAACCTCTTGTAGCCTTCGCCCAGCTTCAACAGTCATCAGAATTCTGCCATCCTTAGTCCATCCATAACTCCACCCCCTCCTCATGCTCCACTAGACGATTTTTTCAGTGCTTTACTTGCAAAGTAAAATTACATACATTGTAGTGTGTATTTATTGAAAAAAAAATCCACGTGTAAATGGATCCTCACAGTTCAAACCCATGTTGTCCAAGGGTCAACTGTAATAGATTCTTTGTACTGTTTGAACCCTGTGCTGGTCAGGGACTGGTCAGTTTCTGCCCCTGTAGTGATGGATGGGTGAACAAATTACCCTATAAACCCAGGTCCGCCATCTAGTGGCCATAGCAAGTAACTTCATGCTGGGCCTCAAGGAGAAAGGGGTTTTTTTTTTCTCAGGCTGTTTTTTGTGACATTTTTCCAGGAGGCAATTGTAATGAAATATCTGCTTTCCGTTTCCATCTCCATTTCCATTTCCATATACAGAGTATTCTGTTCATGTACAGCTACAATTTATTTTGGTATAATATTCTAGACTACTTTCTATGTGGTCTCACTTTACTTAAAAAACCCAGGAATCTTATAAAAACACAGGGTGACTATAGCAGTAATTTAAACTAAATCATGCCCTAAAGCACTTTTATTAATAGAACCACTGTAGATAGGCAATGCGATTTTTCTAAACTCACCTGGGGTTTGTTTTGCTGGGTTGGCCCTGTTTGCACATGTGCTGTTGCATTTCCTTGAGTTCAGTGGAGCACAAATTGAAATGTTTTGGTTCTTCTGGGAATTGTGTTCTTCTGCTGAAGGGAGAATATTTCTGTCCCACCATGGCTTCCTGAGGGTTCCAGGGCTTAGGAGACTGTGGTTTCCATTACTTACACTAGAGCGGAACTGGAGAATGGGGATCCTATTTTGATTGGGATCTCTTGCTACTTGGGAGGTACTATTCTAGGTAGTGGTCTAGGTGTTTAACAAAGAATATCATTTGGGGATTAACAGATACACACTACTAAATATAAAACAGATAAGCAACAAGGGCCTACTGTATAGCACAGGAAACTATACTCAATAGTTTGTAATAACCTATAATGGAAGAGAATCTGAAAAAGAATATATATATATATAGGAATATATATATTCTTATAAACAAAGAATATGTATAAGAATCTCTCTATATATATCTGTAAGAATCTATGTATATTCCATATATATGTTCCATATACATATATGCATATATATATAACTGAATCACTTTGCTGTACACCTGAAACTAACACAACATTGTAAATCAACTCTACTTCTATTAAAAGAAGAATATCATTGAATACACCCAGTCACCTTTTGAGAAAGGAATGATTAGTATTCCCAGTTTACAGGTGTGACAGTCAGAGCATGGAGAAGTTAAATGAATTATCCAAGATGTGAATAGCTATTGGAAGGTGATCTGATGCCCAGCAGTCCCTGTCCTTAATCACCTCACTCCACTGCCTCTTACACGAGTGCATGCAAATTGGAAACCATGTGTTGGAAAATATAAGCCGATGCCTCTGGAGGACTGTTTACCTCGCTGGGTAGTTGCTCCAGCCAAGTAGCCCTCGAAGAATGGCCTTGACAGATAAGATAAAAGGTGCCAAAAAGAGCTTGGCTAGGACAGCAGTATGCTGTCACCTCTGATCCAAGGTGAGCAGGTAGGAACAGGGTGCCGTGACCCTGGTTGAGTTTAATCACTGGAATGTGGCCACAGCAAAGAAGGGAATTTCTGTATGGACTTTAGTGAGACTTTTTGTTTAATGGTCATAATAGCCATTATAGGAAACCCACTGCAAATAAAACTCTTTGCCTGTAAGGCAGAACTGGAATATCCCATACGGTTACTATATAAAGGCTTGATATGCCGAAACCCAATTCGGCTTGTATTTCTATTCCCCACCTGTGTTTGTAGACGGGGAGACAAGTTCATTTCATGTTCATTCTCACTGGATTCGTGTGTAATAAGCCTTACCCTCAGTTTATAGAATCTAATTCCAGGGACAGAAAAAAAAAAAAAAAAAGCAGCAGATAAGAGAACTGAACTAAAAGAGCAGTCCTAAGAGCTGGAAATGGATGCCCAGAGAGGTTAAGGGACTTGCTCAAGGTCATGGAGTCCATTAATGGCAGAGCTGGGGTGAGAATTCAGGTTTCCTGATTCTCCATTCAAGAGAACTGTATTATCTCGTATTATTTGCCTTTCTGGATTGTTCTCTTTGCTGTTCACAGCACAGAAATCCCAACGGCAGAACATGTCATCTGTCTTTCAACATTATCTGAAATCCATTCTGGAATGGGATGGAGCAGGACATAAGAAAATGCATTCATTCATATATATATATATATATACACTTCATTGAATATTTCAATCTTTTCAGTATTGCCATGTTTTAATGTGAACTAATTGAGATCATGACTCCAGGTCTCCCAGAGACAGGAAACCTGAGGGTAGATAACATTGTGAGTATATTTTTCTTATGTTGCTTTTCCAGGCATGGAAGTACCTTTTACATGTTTAATTTATTTACTTTCTCTTATTATATATCATTGATCTGCTAATTAAGTTCTGTTCCACTTAATAATGATGTTATTTTATTCTTATTTGAAGCAACTGATATTTTAGTACCTGATAGTTTACAAAGCCTTTCTGCATGCATTATCTCTTTACATCTTCATAACAATCCTACTAAACAGAAAGGACAGGAAGACTCAATCTTCATTTTGCAAATCGAAAATCAAATTACAAAAGGATTATGTGTCACAGCTGATTAACAAGACTCAGTTCACTTTACTCCTAGACCACTGTTTAGGCTCAGCCTCTCCAGCTCTGGTTCTCTCCTGCAGTGAGTTTCAGAATCCTCTGGAAGGCTTGTTAAGCACTAATGGCTGGGTTCCACCTTCAGAGATGGCGATTCAGTAAGTCTGGGGTGGGGTCCGAGAATCCGCGTTTCTGGCAGGTCCCCAGGGCATGCTGACGCTGCTGGTCTGGGGACCACACGTTGAGAACCGCAGCTCCAGAGCTTTGTCATAACATCTTTGAGCATTTGGCAGATAATCAGTCCCGCCTCTGCAATACCGAAAGCCAAAAGGCTCCAAACGCTAAATGTTTTTCCCTGAAGGTTGGCACAATCTCATGGGGCAGCAAAGCCCTACCTGAACTGAGGTGAGGCTATTTATAGTCTCTCTTTATCCCCTGGTGTGACAGTTCATACAGTTTGCAGCAGAAACATTAATATGTTGGATTACAGGGGGTGCCCCAGACCTTTCTGGGGGGTGTTCCGTGGCAGACACACAGTAATTCCTTTTAGAATCTGAAAAACCCTGAAATCCAAAACACATCTAGTGCCTAAGACTTCAGATAAGGGACTGTACGTTTGTACTCACCTAACAAAACGGATTGTACTCTTTGCTTTTGATGTTGCAAAAATGCCATTTTTAGATAGCCACAAAAGTCCTCACACTTGAACTCAATACGTACCCTTTGAGACATCTTTTTGGAAAGATTTTTCAAAAGCTTCTGTCCTTCGGCTGCAGAAAACTGCAGACTGCTGATCTGTAAGAAAAAGGGTTGGGTAGTCCTTCCCCCCGTTACCTGGGCAAATCCCAAGGTCACGGTGATCTGAAATGGATATTTCCTAAAGCTTAGTTACATTTAAATACGCCATCAATAAGAACATTCAAGCTTTGGATCAGACTCCCTCTGGAGCTTTTATTTCCTACCTGGGAATGAGATTCTGTTAAGGCTGCAGATTTGGGTGAGGAGGAAGGAGAGGAGAGCTCAGTCATTTTATTTAATAATGAGTCAGGCTGAGGTCATGAGACAATTATTCAAATCCCCCAAACCTCATTTCAGTTAAATGAGAATGCTTCTTAGAGCTATTATAAAATCATAAAAAGCATATTCATCAGGAAACGCTAACACAGATTGTAACTGGATTACATGAAATTGCCCGAGCTAAAATGAGTTACAGAGCAAAAAATATTTTAAACCCTCACAATTCGTTTACCTGGAGCTTGGGATTTTGTGTTCTGTTCCCAGAATCATTGAGGTTTGCTGCCACTGAACTGAGGTAGGTGTGGTCCCCTAGCCGTGCTTTCCAGAAGTCCCTCTCTCCTGGACGGGGCTCGACAGACTCAGAAGAGTTCATCATTTTCAGCGATTGATATTGTCAATCAGAAATCTTCCAGAGAACACTGTGCTTGGAAGCAGTCAGCCTCTCCCTCCCAGGGGCAAAGAGGCTCTTTGCTGCCTATGTCTGGCCCGGCCGGGTCCATGTCCCCACATGATCAGCAAACTTCCTCTGCCCTCTTGGACACTTATTTCTCCCAGGGTTATAATTCTCATTCACCTGTCTTCTATTTTCTAGATCCATGTACACTTCTCTACTAGGGCCAGAACTAATTTGATTGATTAAACCTAGCAAACTTATAAAGCTTATTTTGTCCCCATTTGGCCACTGTACTCTGGGAGGTCTATTTTGTACGTTAGGCCACCTATTCAAACAATTTGATTCTATGAGCACTTTAGTTGCAGAACCTTCTAGATAGACCCAAAGTGTAATCTCTCCAATTTTCCAAAAAGAATAACTCTCCACTCTATCAACACTACAAAGCAATTAGTTGGCTGAATTTCTCCCAAAATATATATACCAGTTTTGTTCTTAAGAAACTTCTATTCTGGGTTCAGTGTCTTCAGTAAGGAATAAGGTTTCAGATACCTGAGTTGAGCACTGTTTAGCAGGGCTGCTGCAGCCTTGATTTGTACACTCCAGAACCCCAGGGCATCCTGGACCATGTGAGTGACTGGTGCCCTGAGGCTTGTGCAGTGTACAACGTGCACAACCAAATGTGGCAGCTCTTTTTAGTGTTTCACACTTTACGAATAAAGATTCCAAGGAGGGCTTCCCTGTTGGCGCAGTGGTTGAGAATCTGCCTGCCAATGCAGGGGACACGGGTTCGAGCCCTGGTCTGGGAGGATCCCACATGCCGCGGAGCAACTGGGCCCGTGAGCTACAACTACTGAGCCTGCGCATCTGGAGCCTGTGCTCCGCAACAAGAGAGGCTGCGATAGTGAGAGGCCCGCGCACCGCGATGAAGAGTGGCCCCCGCTTGCTGCAACTAGAGAAAGCCCTCGCACAGAAACGAAGACCCAACACAGCCAAAAATAAATAAATAAATAAATTTATTAAAAAAAAAAAAAAAAAAGATTCCAAGGAGACAGGACTCACTGACGCATCATCGGCTCCATACGTCCCAAGATGTACGGGATTTACCTAAATCCCAGCTTATGAACACTCCTGTAAAGCCTGCATTTCTGTCTGGACAGGATCACTACCAGAAGACCAGATTTCAGGCTCCGGCGGTAGACGATGATAATAATAACACCTGCCCTTGTTGTTTTGAACGGCTTAGGCCCTGGGCCAGGTATTCATCAGCTTTGCTGCAGCTGTCAAAGCTGAGTGACGCTTGTTAAGTTGTCCTTCATCCCATCCCATTCCCTCTCTGTGTTTACTCACTGCAAAGAAGCCATTTATAAATGACCAGTCTTGACTGCTTATAAACAAGTCAGGAAACCCAGGGCATCTGGGGGGCACACCTCAGCCTCTCTGAACTGGCACCGTGGATATTAACAAATGAACGGCGGTCAGCTTAATTGCAAGAAATCAGTCAGCATGTGTTTAGTTAGTGCCTACTGTGCGCGGGATGCTGTGGGGATGCAGATAATCAGAGGGGCAGCTGACGTTTTCCGAGTTCTCATGCATTACCCGTGCGGGGGTTCTTTTAATCTTATAAGTTTATGAGGTCACTCTTAATATCTCTATTTTGTAGACGAGGAAAGTGAGGCATAGAGCAGATAGCGTAACCCAAGGTCATATAATTAATAAGTGACCCCATGGGGGTTTGAACCCAAGGCTTTCTGACTCCAAATTTTGTGGTCTGAACCAGTATCTTCTACTGTTTTTCCCTCCCTGACCTCCCAGGCTGGTCAGGATATAGCCCCATCTTTATAACTCATAACATAACAGACTAATATGATTTTAGATAAAGTGACTGCAAATGCTTTATAACAAGCAGGAAGTAAGATCCTTATTTAGGCCAGCTACATAGTATTGATGGCGCAAATTGGGGATGACCTCAAGAGGCACTCTGCCCATTAGCTAACTTCTGCCAGAAAAAGACAGCTGGGCCCTGGGCTTTAATGGTCTTCTTCAGTTAGTAAATAATAAATAACTCTGTACACTAAGTCCCTCGTTCTTTGACTTGGGGCTACACTTCACAGCTGACTCACCCTGCTGGCTCCACTGGGAATTATGCTTCTCTGTTTAGTCATGTAAGAAAGCATTATGAGAGTTTTCCTACTGCCAGGATAGGGCACCGCTCACATCTGAATGTTTTCCAAGCTAAAGTCATTTCCACTAGGTTCTTTGGAAGAGATCTCCAGGGTCTTAATTAAGCCCTTGAACCAGTGCTTGGGGAGTAGCCAGTCTTGCATTGGAGCAGGCTGGTGACTTCGTGGGCACATTACCCTGAGCATCCAACGTGGGGAGAGTGTGTTTCAGCCCCTCCATTCTTCAGGAGAGAATGTGGTTCTACCTTCTTCTCATTTAGGTGCCAGCCCTTGCCAGACACTTAGTCTGGGGCCTCCAGCCTATGAAACATGGCGCTATGACCTTGAAGAAAAAGCATTAGGGAAGATAGGCTGGAGGGCGTGGGCCCCCCCTCTGCCTTGGTTATATTCTAAGTTTGGTCTTTGTTTCAAGTTAGAGCTCCAGAAGGCAGTATCCTGGGACCACTTCCCCTCATGGAATTGCCTTTGCATTTCCCAAGTTGTTCTGAGACACAGCCATATGAAAATCACGTCTTTGTTTTGCAGTATTAATTGCCGTGGAGGACAGTATCCAGCCTGCCACCAAATGCCCTACACAAATTTCCACGAAAGCAGCTACTTTTGTAACTTAATGCCAAGGAGAAGAAACAAAGAAACAAAACTTTGTTTTTGTTGAAGATGTGGTCTGCTTCCTCCTTTCTGATAGGACCTTGTAACTATCATCTCTGCCTTTTAGCACAGAGGCCCAGAGCCCATTCTCAGGGATGGCATTGATCCTTATGATCTGCTCCCTTCAACTTTTATGGTCTCAGTGCTCTAGTTTGATTTCATTATCAATACTCTACGTAGGTTTTGGAAAGAGGCGAGGAATAGATTTTTATAATTAAATATTTGCTGAGTGTCAGCTCTGCACGAAGCATTGTGTAGTAGGGGGATGAGGGTGTGATCTTCAAGGGGGGTTGAATTTGACAAAGGAGCACAGAGAATCATTATCTCATGAGCTCAAAAATAATGGCAGCCAACGCCGACTGCATCAGGTTCTTCTTTGGGGATGTAACCAGAAGGTTCCGGGGAGCAGGAAGGAAGAAGCATGAAATCACCTCTAAGTGGAATTGACACATATTCCGGGGAGCATGGTATTTGAGCTGGACACTGAGAATGAAAAGGAATTTATAGATGAGAAGAAAGAAAGACATGGCAGATGGAACACGTAGGAGGTCCTAGAACAGAGGTTGGCAAACTGCAGCCCGTCAGCCAAATCTGCCCTACGACCTGTTTATGTAGGGTCCCGGTGCTAATTTACGTTTTTAAGCGATTGAAAAAATAAAAAGAAGAAGTGTATTTCCATAACGTGAAAATTATATGAAACTTAAATTTCCATTTCCATCAATGAAGTTTTAGCAGCACAGACACACCCATTCTTTTACATATTGTCTGCTGACTTTTGTACTAGTACAGCCGCAGGGGTGAGTGGTTTTGACAGTGACTGAATGGCCTGCAAAGCCTAAAATATTTACTCTGGAAAAAGTTTGTGATCCCTGATGAAGGAGCGTAAATATGGGGTGTTGTTTTCTTAGAATGGCAAATTGGCTGATGAAGTTGGTGCCTGGGGCAGAGACTATGCCAGAAAGGTAAACAGAGGCCAAGGTGAAGGTTTTGAAAGGCGTGTCTTCAGAACTTTAGTTCATAAGTCATGGGTCTCTATTGAAGGATTCCAAATTGGGGAAAGATACGAACCTGGGGAACGATATAATATCTGAGTTTGGGAAGAAAACCCTACAGGCCGAGAGCGGGCAGGATTGAAGGAAGTGGTCAAGTTTAAGTGATACGTGTGGGAAGAGTATTAGGGCCATTTGTGTTTTCCAAATAACCATGTGGTGATTTTCATGGAATCTCACGAGTTGAACTTTAAGCTGTGCGTAACGGAAGTAGAATTATTTTTTCCTTGCTAGCAAAGGGGTTTTCTTTCATCTTTCTGTGACTGAGCCATTTGAAAAATATGCATTGCGTTTCTATGGCTTCCAAATTGCACTCTTACAAATATGGTTTGGTAAGGAAAAGTGCTGGGCTGTGTCAGACAAACGGAGGCATGATGAATTGATGCATTTAGGTTTAAAATAGGAAGAGTGAAATTTTCTCACTGTTTTATTTAGTTTCATTGTCAAAATGTAGGCTTTCTTAAAAGCGTTAAACCTGTGGGATCTAGAAATCACTTAAAAATATCTAATTCTAGATTCATAGGACTGAAAATGGTGGTGTTACAGTCTATCAGCCTCGTATTTTATCCATTCATTTGTACAAGTATCAAGCATCACTATATATATTTGTTTGTTTATTTATAGTAGGCTCTTTGGAATACTAAAAAATATTTTTAAAAAAATTCTATTTGAGTTGAGTGTTACCTACAAAATGTTAAAATAATTGTATAAGATAAAATATGATCAGGCACCATAGGAATTAAGAGGAGGGGGCAACTGGGGAGGGCTGAGATAGATTCCAGGACGATGTTTAGCATGAAAAGCCGGGGGAAGATGCTGTGGTAGAGGGCAGAGCAGATGAAAAATAAAAGGGGTTTTGATGTAACAGGCACTGGAGAAGCTGTGGCAGGTTTTAGGGTGGTCACATAGCCAGTAATTTAGTAAATGTGTTCTATGTGCTAAGCACTTCGTTACACCATGGAGAAATCAGGATGAATAAGACATCATCCCTGCCTTCAAGGAGCTTACAGTCTCCTGGGGGAACAAACAATGAAATGACTACAACGTATCTTGAGTTCTGTGATGCAGGCAGCGTCAATGGGCTGGGTTGGCGTGGTGGAAATAGAGTTTTAAGGATGTTGCTGTGACAGCATCTGTTGGCTGGAACATCAGGGGATAGACTTCACCTGAAGTATCCAAGACAGGTGTGGGGTTGGTTCTAAGGGGAGGAGAGAGAGGAGATAGGGGAAGAGGAGGGGGTGGGGTGGGGTTGGGGAGGGAGGGAAACAGACAGAGACTGACTCATCTTCTATCTTCTCATACATGGAGTCTAGGTCAACAACTTCTACCTTGAGACTCTGTTATGTTTGCTGCTGTTTTTAGGTACCCCTGTCTCCATTGTTTGTGTTTTACTAGAAATGTAAAGTATGGTATTACCGTCTTTGATTAGTCATTGAGATAAGGAAAAATATGGGGCCAAATGCAGTGATGCATTTTCCCTTGCTTAAGGACTAGTTCTCACTGTATGAAAAACAAAATACCAACCGAATAAATTCAGGAGATTTTCAGGTGTTATGTTCCTTGACCCTATAGCTTCAGTTTAGTTACCTGCCAACAACCCAACTGCCTGTCAAACAACAGAACTAAATTCGCAGTGATTACTTAGGAACTCAGAGAAAGCAGTCTTCATGAAATAACACTGAATTGTCTGCTGACCTCCCTGTAGCTCACCGCTAGGGTGTGTCCGTGACTGATGACGTCCAGAGTGAACAACGGCCCAACGGTGGGAGACCTGGATGCTGACCCCAGCTCCTCGATTCTCCAGGAACGTGATGGGAGACAAGGAGAGCCCTCTCTCTGGGACTCATTTTTTTAATGACCTCAGTAACTCTAATGTGTCTTCCAGATCTGAAATACCACTTTGTTTTTATTTTTCTTGTAAGCTCAGGACACTTATCTTGCAGTATCCTTGGGGCAAATGTTATTTTCCTTATTTTACAAATGGAACACCTAGACTTCCGATAGTTACAGGACCCAGTAGGACATTAAAGCTACAAGTAGCTCTTCTTCTGACAGCTGGTGGTTGGCCTGGCTTTTGAGGAGTTGTTTTCATGGCTGGCCAACGACCAAGGAGAGTCTTGGGTAGGCTTTGCTCCCAAACTGGAAGGGCTCCACCTGTAAGTGTGACCAAACCAAATCCTTCTCCTCATTTTCCAAATGCCGATATCCAAGAACAATTGACAAGGGCGCTTCCTGAATTGATCGAATCTCAAATGATTCCGAGCACTTTGCAATTTATAGAACAATGACGCCTAGAAAGCTTGCCTAGGAAAAGGAATCCTTTAGGATTTCTGACTTCACAGGACAATTGGCAGGAAAATAAGAAGAGTCTGATGTGGTCTTGGTTTATATCCACTTTAGTGTGAGGGCTGCAGAGTGACATTCTTGTTTAACATTGGGCAATGTGCTTCATCTCCAGGCTTCAATGTCCTAGTCTGCAAACTGGTGAAATACTACCTCGCTCAGAATTGTTGCAGTGTTGAAATTATATAATGAAATGTATTTGAATGTACAGCACAGAGCCTGGTACAAATGATGTGCTCAATAAATGCTAGTTGCTGCTGTTGTGGTGATGACCCCTTGGTTCCATCCCATCTGTTTTGCATCTTCAGTCCCAGTTGACTGCTAAGAAATATGATTATTGTAATCATGCACTACTCTTCAGCACTATCTTTTGCATGAATAATAAGAAACACCCTTGGACCTGCTGCCTAGGAGAGAATTCTGCCTTTGGTTATATTCTATATAGTTCCCGTAAGTTAATTTTCAACTAGAGTTGGAAGAGGTCTCTGTGGTTACCTAGTCTACCTGGTTCCAGGCCACGCATATGATGGTTCAGTACATTTGGTTTCTATTCAACACATGTTCATTGAACCTCTATGCTCTGTTCCCTATTTATGAAACGCAACCGATCAAAACTAGATCTCAATGATAGACGAAAATGTTACTTACACCGGGACATGCAGTCCTAAAAGGTGGAGCTTTGCACGTGACAACTCTGTTGGGTGTTAGTTATCCACCATCCACTCTCCTTTTCCTCCTAAGGGAACCCCATTTTCTCAGGCATAGCCACTGTTCCCACACTCAGCCTAGGTGGCTAAGGAGAAGCTGACCCCATCTTGATCTCCATCCAAAGTCTGATGAGTTTAAGAGCAAGCCTATCCTGATTGGCAGTGATTGGCTCACTAACAGACATCCAGGGCTCCAGATATGTCGACAAAACAATCTACATGTTGTTTAAACCAATTTGAGTTGGGTTTTCTGTAGTTTGGAGTCAAAAGTATTCTGACCCATCCACTTAGTATGAATCAATTCTATTCGGAAATATTAGAGTTTCCGACTTAGCATTTTTATTGTTATTTTTATTTAATTTATTTTTTTGTCTGTGCTGTGTGGCATGCGGGATCTTAGTTCCCCGACCAGGGATCGAACCCGTGCCCCCTGCAGTGGAAGCATGGAGTCCTAACCACTGCACTGCCAGGAACTTCCCTGACTTAGCTTTTTTATTCCTTTCGCAAGTTGCCCTCAATACTGAGTGGTGATTCGCTGACCCGTAGAACGGGCCTAGAGATGGCATGGGATAGACTGACTAAAGCCCATTACAAAGTCACAGGCAAGGCCAGGAGACTGGTGCTTATATTTCAGAAGTGTCACATGATAGTTATTAAGTGATATAGCATAAAATCTTATGTAATTTAAGATAAGGAGTAGAAAAAAATGGTATAATTTGTTGATAGGGAATTCTTCTGCTCCTCCATACCTTTCTCCTTAATTACCTCTGAGAAGGTAGAATGACATATCTGATTGGTAGATCTGGGGGGGAAAAATGGGAAATGCTTAGCTTAGCTCGTCTTTTCTTCTCCCTCTTGGGATTGGGTGTGCCCAAAGGAAGCAGGAATTCTCTTCTACCCTCCGTGTTGTGAGCCTTACCTGGACACACACACTCATTGTGGAAAAGTCTGCCCTGGCACAGCTTTGCTTGTGATTGAAGAGGAAGTCTGGCCAGCCCCATGTTACTCTTACTAAGTTACTTAGCTTACACTCAGCCAGCCTCGGTGATTAATAAGAGTGGTATTTTGGCCACCATCTTTACTTGGTTATTTTGTTCCCCAAATTGTTTAGAACCAAGGTTATTTTTTTTGGACACACAACAGAGTTGATTCTCGTGATGAATAGGGACTGGTCAGAAATCACTGCCTAGGGTAAAAACACTGGAAGAATCATGCCTCATTAATTAAAATGGTAGAGCTGGACCCAGCTTGCTTATTTTCTTTTTCACCTTTAGTTAAAATGAGTTCTTAGCCATTTGAGAAGCTGATGCTTAAAGTTACAGACCCTCTCCCCAGAAAAAGGCACAAATACAATTTTTATACAATGTCGGGGTATGCATGTATCCCCCCCAAATCTACCCTGGGACCCTTGTGTGTCCATGCATCTCAGGTTAAGACTCCTGAGTTAAGTCCTCAGAAGATAGCTCACTGAGCAGTGGGTTTAAATTGAAAAAGAAAGAAGCCTGAGGAAAAAAAAAGAGTGTGACACTGCAGGTGACTTGTAGTGGTACCTGGGAAAGCACATCCAATGTGGAGAGTGAACTATGTGTTGGAGCTGGATACTGACTGAGTGACAGAATCACCTAGAAGGTTTAAACAAAGAGACTTTAATGAAGAGACTCCCCATTGAAGAGTATTAGGATAACTAACCGGGGGGTTGAGGTACTCAGAGGCTGGCAATGGTGGGGAGGTGTTGACACCTTCAGGGTCATAGGAACAAGGAGAAGAAATATTATTACTAGGCCTAGCAAGAGCTCAAATAGTTTGCCAGGGGGAAGTGGTGTCACACAAGAATGCAAACATGGCCACCAACTCTTTCTCTCGCTGACCCCTGATCTCCTGCTGGGACCTCTCCCATTGGCCAACCTCAACTGGAAGCCAGGAGATAAGGGAGCTGAGGGGATGCATTCCATGGGGGCAGCTTCCTGGGCACAAAGCAAAGCCAAGAAGAGTAGAGAAGGAATACAGGAGGCGAAGAGAGAATAACCAGGATAGAGCATCAGCCAAAACTAAAGGGACCGGCAAGGTTAGGAGTCTGAGTAATGCACATGGGTGCTGGGGAGGCACTGACCGGGCCTTGGTCACTGTATGTAGGATTGTGCTGAGGACCACGTCCAGGAGGAAGGTCATCTGAGTGTAGAAGAACAAACCCCCAAGAGGCCCTTTATAGAAAAAAATTTACCCAGCTCTGCTCTAGACCAAAGATAAACAACTCAAATTATCAATCTGGATACTATACGCAGTTCAGAGCAGAGAATAGAGAAAAGTTTCCTGGAGCTAGTTGAGTCTGAAGAGAAATTGAGGAGAATACAAAAGCCAAGATACATTTATTTATTTATTTTATTTTTATTTATTTATTTATTTATTTATTTATTTATTTATTTATGACTGTGTTGGGTCTTCGTTTCTGTGCGAGGGCTTTCTCTAGTTGTGGCAAGTGGGGACCACTCTTCATCGCGGTGCGCGGGCCTCTCACCATCGCGGCCTCTCTTGTTGCGGAGCACAGGCTCCAGACGCGCAGGCTCAGTAATTGTGGCTCACGGGCCCAGTTGCTCCGTGGCATGTGGGGTCTTCCCAGACCAGGGCTCGAACCCGTGTCCCCTGCATTGACAGGCAGATTCTCAACCACTGCGCCACCAGGGAAGCCCCGATACATTTATTTTTAATTATCATTTGCCTCATACGTTCATTTCAAAATGCTAGGATTAATTGCCAGCTACGTAAGCAAACATTAGAAATTAGAACACACACAGAAAAAAGTAGAAGAAAAATGTTATCAGCCTACATGTAGTTTATTTTTATCATCTTATAATCTGAGATTATGTGTATTTCAAGAGTAAGAAAAATTAAATCAGCAAGAGAAATCCCCATACTTAGTTTAAAAGATATGTCGACTAGATCATCTGTTACTGTTGATAAGAGATTCATCAGTATGAAAAAAAAAAAAATGAAAGAATGACTCTCCATGTTGACTGAAAATAATGGGTCAGAATAATGAAATGATTTAACCTGATCTTGAACTGACATTTCAAATTCATCATAACCCGCCAAGCCTTTGAAGTTCCACAATGACATCATTTTAATACTGGGGCTTTCAAGAGCTTTCTAAATAGGTCAGCATCTCATGTAATCTTCAGGCTGTCACTAGATATTTAGGATATTTGTTGGGACGAGCAGGTGTTCTTTTGAACTTTCTCCTTTAAGAAAATAACCACAATAATTCCATCCGATGGTGTGCTTTGACAAGTCTAGAGTTATCAATGCCTTGTGAAGAAAAATAACCAAATAAAATGCACACATGATAGTATATCAGTAAGACTTTTCCATTCTTAAGCCATTCCTTATACTGTATCAGTAATAATTTACATGTTGAGATGGTGACTTCTTTCCAGCTGAGCCTCCCTTGTGTTATAAACACAAATCCCCTTGCATGTTGCATTTAAATTTGCATGTAATTCTATAAAGCTTGGACAATCAGCCAGGATAGATATGTCCAAGATAATTAAAAATAAAAGAAAAAAGAGAGACTCTTGTAGGAGGTGGGGAGGTGGGCTACAAAGAAGGAATTGAATAGAAAAGGGGGAGGTAGAGGATGGCCAATGGTCTTTGGGATTTTTGCCTGGAGGGACCTGAAAGAAATGACCTCTTCCCAGCCTGTGAGGAAGAGATCTGGATACTTTAGGATCCTGGGTTTTAGGATTTTTGCCTGGGCAACCATTTGGAAAGGTTTTGACCTTCTCAGAGTTCAGAAGATATGAAAGTGAGATTTATTTCAAGCAGAATGAAAGTCAAGGTAGCAGGAAAGGAAACCAGGCTTCTTGAGGCAGCAGCTAAAGCAGCTGAGCAGGAACCACACTGTTGATTCTGTGGCCCTGGGAAATAGTCATTACAGTTATAGGCTCTAGAGTCTAAGGACCCATGTCCAAATCCTAGCCTGATCATTCCAGCTGTATAATCTTGAGTAAATTCCCTAAGCTATTCTGTACATCATTTCCTCATCCTTAAACTGGGGACAATAAAGTACCCACCTAAGAGGGTTGTTCTGAAAATTAAGTAAGAATGCAAGAAGAACACCTAACGTAATGCCTGACTCCGAGAAAGTCACCAATGGTGGGAGCTGGTATTATTTAAAACATACCTATAATAACCTACACTCTTGAATTCCTTTAACTGTTGTCAACTGGTTATTTTCTCATCCAGCAACTGGCTAAGTGAGCTTTATCTGATGATTCATGATTACAGAAGGGAAAGGAAGAACAAAGAAATATGTGGAGCTGAAAGTAAAGAATTTAAACCTGTAAAATATCTTAAATTCTTAGAGAAGGAAGTAGAAGGGAGACCATTAGATGAAATTGACAGTTTCCTATTGAGGGTCCCAGTATTTTTTCATATGCCTTATAGTAAAAATGAAAGAAATGCCCAAGATTCTTATTCATATTGAGATAAACCATTAAGACTGGTCTGTTGGATTGGCTGGTAGGGCAGGCAACCTGTAGGCAAACATTTGCATGAGTCCATCTGGATGGGAGGAAGGTGCCTTCTGGGAAAAGATAGGAAGGGCGGCCTCCCTGCTATGGTGACTGTCGCCAGCTTAGCACTGGCCACTCAGCTACAGACACTGAAGAAGCTGTTTTTATGAAGAGTGTTCCATTAAACACACACACACACACACACACACACAGACACACACACACATACATACAGAGGCAGTGATTAGGGAGAGAGATCTTTTCATTGTATTCAACATTCAACCAGTACTAACTGGGCATCTATTATGTGCTTAGCTGGGCATGTAGTAGCCCTGAACAAAACAAAAACTCCTGCCTTCATGTAGATTATATGCTAATGGAGGAAGTCAGTGTAGGGGAGGAAAAAAAATATTCCTCTACTTTTCTGAGTTCTTGGCTGAGACCCCTGTAATAAAAGATAGATTAACAAGAGAAAATCACTTTTAAATTGAGAAAGACAAACAGAAGTTCGTTAACATGTATACCTCATGTATACAGGAAAAATGATAAACTCCCTGAGATGGCCCAAGCCACCACCTTAAACAGCATCTTAGGCTAAAGACAAAGGTAGGACATTGGGCTGGGCTGACTGATTATGGGAGGTTACCAGGAAAAGCACAGTAAACAAGGCTGAGGTTGTGATGCTGATTTAAGTCAGTGCCTTCTCCATTGATTAGATTTTCTTGTCATTTAGAGTCATCCAGGTCCAGAGAGGGAGACACTTATAAACGGAGATTTCCTTTATTAATGTAAATTTCCCTTACAAAAGGATAACCTCTACTCTGTTTGCAGAGATTCTCCCATGTCTGCTATTTCTCAAAACACAGTCAGCTCAAAAGTAATCCTTATGCCAGAGAGGCATATTTTGGGGTGGTATATTCTGTCCCCCTTCATCAGACAAGAAATAAGATAATTAAAATATGTACTGTGTTAGACTGATAAATGGAAAAAAAAGCAGGACGGAGTGATAGGAAGTGACAATTTGGGATAAGGGTTGCAATTTTAGGAAGGATGGCCAGGGAAAGCTTCACTGAGAAGGTGACACTTGAGTAAAACCTGAAGGAGATGGGGGAACAGTGCATGTCAGTACCTGGAGAAAAAGTGGTCCATGCAGAGGGAGCAGGCTGGCATGTGCCCGCCATGTTCAAAGAACAGAAAGAGGCTGGTGTGGCTGTAGCAGAGTAAGCAAGAGGAAGAACGATATGAGATGAGGCCATTTCTTCCTAGAACCTAGGACCACCAAGGACTCCAGAGGACATCGGGCCTCCCTGGCCCCTGAAGATTAGTCGTTTGGGGGCTGTTGGTGATAGCACCCCTGGCAGGAGCATCAGAACCCCAAGCTGTGTATCAGCAACAGGGGCTGCAGTGAGAAGGTCTCAAAGCACATATCAGACAGCAGGTGCCCTCCAGCTGAGCCAGAGGAAAAGAGAAAGCATGCAGCATGGTGCAGAGCCGAAGGGGCAGTTTGGGGAGACAACCCTTAAGGTCTCAAGCCAAATTGAGTGTGTTATGGAACCAAACTTGGGGTCTGCTTGCCTGCCCCCTGTGCAGCAAAGCCAATCTACTGACGTCGGGTTGTGGTGAAGGAAAGTACAGCGTTTATTTGCAGGGCCCCAAGCAAAGAGAATGGGTAGCTTGTGCTCAAAAGACCTGAATTCTCTTCTCCGATGGCTTTCAGGGAAGAGTTTTTAAAGGCAACATTTGGGGTGAGGGCTGCAGAGTATATGACTTTCTTCTAATTGGTTGATGGTGAGCTAACAGGGTGATATTTTAGAAATCTTAATCATCAACCTTCTGGTTCCAACCAGTTTGGGGTCTATGTGCTTGTGCTAATCATGTAGTAGTCATTATCCACCTGGCTGGGTGGGGGGTGGTGGGGGCTTAGTTTCTGCAGAACAACTCAAAGATATGTGTCAGATTGTTATGTGCATCCCTTGAGGAGGAAGTAGGGCTCTGTTTTATCTCTGAACTACTGTAATTACTGTACTTTTCTTGCTTAACTGCTTTTCCTTTGTTTCTGCGTTCTGTCACTTCCCTAATTAGCAACTACTTGTATCTGCTCTCTGGAACTCGGGGAAGGCCTAGGAGACTAAAGCCTTTTTCCTGCAAACAAGGAAAAGGGGAAATGCAGGGGCTTTGGTACTCCGGAGGGCCCCATGGGGTCCTGCTCAGTTTCAGGTGAGGCCAAGCAGGCAGCTCAAGTCCCACGTAAGCCATGGAAACAAGAGTTGGTGGCATTTCTGTTACTCAGTTACCTGGTTACTTACCAGTTACCAAAAGGCTAGTGATTGTTGGAGAACCTGGAGTTATATCGGATTCTGCAATTTAGTGCTAACCCTCCATATTCACTTAAAGATCAGTTCACATTTCCAGGCTTTTCCTCTTTCTTTATCTGTGCACTCTTGGAAGTGATGTTGAAGGGCCAGGCCAGTTGTGGGTTTGTATCTAACTGCACAATAAAATCCAGGAGGAAATTTACATTGTGGAAATGTGATCTGCTTTTTCATGTCACACCCTTGTTCTCCCCTCCCCCTTTCTTTTTTTTTTTTTTTTGTCTATGAATTTCAGCTTAGTTTCTTCTTTCCTGTTTATGTCTTTAGAATTTTCTTTTTACTTCTCACTGTTTTTTACTTACTATCCTAGTTTCTTATTGAGTATAATTTAGCTTTTTTTGGTTTTAAAGAAAAATGTGTTTCTAAACTGAAATTCATTTAATTGGAAAATTGTAAGGTTAGAAATGATGTGTTTCTCTTCAAAGTCCTAAAGTACCATACGTGATACTGCAGCCTGTGCTCAGCTAAGTTATATGATGCACACGCGGCAGAACCTTGAAGTATACTTATGATGCATACAGGAAAAGAAAACCAAATGAAACAGTACATTCAGACACTGGTAGTATTCTTCATCATAAAAGTAAATGATGAATTCTCCACTTCTGCTTAAGAAGAGGTGATGGTTTTCATAGTAATTTGAGTTTCCTACTAATTCCCACTTTATGCTACTGGATTTCTTTTTCTTAGAGAATTAATTATTATGTTCTTTCAAAAGGCATAATTATCATCGCATCCCGTTGAATAGGAGGCCAACTCCTTAAAGAGTGTCTATTTTTAAAATTAGCTTAATAATTTCTGCATCACACAATACAAGAACCAGATATAATAAATGATAGTTCAAAATTTGCATCTCATCAGGGCCTCCTACCCTGATGGAGGAAGAATGGGCTAAAGCAGGCTCCACTGGTTTGTCCATGGGTCTGCATGAGAGCAGGATGCTGTGGGTGCATTTTGGCATAAAGAACTGTATTTCTTTCATTAACAATGAAAATGCATACAAAGGAAAGAATTCCTGCAAAGTAACTCATCTTCTCTCTGTGATCATTAAGAAAATATCAACTGGGTCTATGTGTCTCATCATCATGCCTTTCCTTAGGTTATTTGGACTTTCCCTCTGGAATCCAAGTTACAGTTAGAGAGGGAACAAATACAAAATGAAAATACAGAATTGTGACATAATCAAATTGCTAGTGTAATGCAGGCTCTCATAAAGGAGACAGCCTCCAGCAGGATGAGTTTGTGGTGATGTAAGGTTACCACCTCTTTAAGGATTTATGTGGTTCGTCATCCCATTGATTAACATTTCCTTATGGTGAATGTACAATTTACCTTATAAGGAAGGGGAGCTCCTACAGCATTTATGATCTGCAGAAAATTCTGGAGCTCCTACAGCATTTACGATCTGCAGAAAATGTTAGTCGATACATTTTCTCTAAAATAAATCTGCGTTGCTGGGAGTCACTCCTTTTGAGCAGGAAAAAAAATTATTAATAACATTTTCCCATTTAAGTATAAAACCTTTTATCACTTAGGTTCCTAAAATGGGGTGATGCATTCATGGCTGCTGTATTGTCATTACCCTAAGTTGGATTTATGGCAAACATCACTTCTCAATCATGGTGCTGTTTGATATCGGACCTCAGAATCTTTCTCAACACACCAGTCCATATGAATTCATCAGAGTCGGTTTGTGAGATCAAACATTTTTCAAATTCTAAGACTTGAATAAATATGTAAATTTCACATCCCTTTTTAATTGGTATTTTTCTCTGTCTCTTAAAACTTTATCTCTGCTGAAATCCCCAAACCATAATGATAGGTGTTGGAAAAGTTCAGATAAAAATATGTAAGTTCTCACTATCTAATCCAGCTGAAGAAAAATGACCATGGGATTACCATAATCCCCTCTTCGGGCACCAACAATATCACCAGTCTTTCTAATCTCTGAAATAAAACCTTTAGCAGCAGGGAGTGCATAATGACAAACAATCTCCTGACATCATGTCTGCCAAGAAAATTCAAACTAATCCAAATGTCAACAAATCTAGGTGTCAGTTCACCCCAGGGAAAATCAGCACCTTGTTCTTGAAGAAAGCGTGCTATAAAAAGTCTTAATTTACCAAACTTAAAAAAAGATCCTCCTCTTTCTTTAGGCAGACATGTCATTTTGTTTAACTATAATCTAGACTTATGTTCAGGCTCCTTGGTAAATTCAAAAGCCCAAGGCAACATCAATGTAACTTCTAAATGGCTTGTCCGATCGTTATTTCAGATCATAACAATACTCAAACTCAAACAGTACTCAAACTAGTTTTTCCTTTAAAAAAAAGATGAATTCAATTTTTTTTACCTTTCATCTGGACTTGTGACATAATAGAAACTCAAGTGTGAATTTCAAGTCAGGGTAGCCCAGATGAAAGCTGGATAGCTCTCTATTTCTTAATTAAAAATCCAGCTTGTCAGATAGCTCCCTATTCCTTTATATTCCTACTGACTCTGCCCATGTCTGGCTACTTCCTTGGCTTCTTGCCCGCAGAGATTTCAGCTTATTTCACTTTGATTTCCAGTCTCATTACAGGCAGCTCTATTTTCTCTTGCCCTTCCCCCAGGATAGCTCTCTGTGTCACTTCTTATATGCTGGACCTGCTGTGCACCAAATTGATTTCCACTTTACCATGTCAGGGCTGCAGTCCATATGGAAATTCTGGAAAATACCGGCATTGGTTTGGAGCAAGATCGAGCCTAAAACCACTTTGTGATTTAAGGAACATCCAGAGGCTTTGACATCAAACCCTACTGCTGTATATAGATCAATCATTTTTCTGAAAATCCAAGTCAAGTTTTACACATACATGGGGGCAGGGGCAAGGCCTGTTATTATGTCTTCACTCTGCAAACACCATTGTACAAAATTAATGACAAATTTAAAACATACATTAGAACCATATATAAGAATGCGCTTCTCCCTCTATTATCAACGGGTAAGCCACTTTTCTGGATCCTTCCCCAGTGTAGCAAAGTGAGAGTTCTTTAGATTGAACCAATACAGATTTTCATGCATCTGCCTATTTGGTACGAAACAGACGGTTGATTGATGACTTAAAAGCAAAATATTAACCAATCGTTTTTGTATCTTGTTAAGCCCAGCCTCTGCTTTTGTTTATCCTTCATTTCTTAAACCAATGATGTCTTCCTCAAAGTAGTTCTTTGGGAAGATTTTTGTCCCCCTCTTTTGTTTATGTAAAGCTCTCTTTAAACCCACGTCTCCTAAGACCTTGATATGAAAAGCGTGGTTCATAGACCAGCAGCACTGCATCACCCGGAGGCTGGTTTGAAAATGCAGAATCATAGACCCCACCCTAGAATCTGCATTTTTACCAAGATTCCACACCCCGCCCCCGGGATTCTTATCACATTGAGGTTTGAGAAGCACTAGATGAGGAATGGCCAGCAATCTTCCAGAGCCTCTGGTGGGTGAAACAAAGAGATAGGATATACGTGGAGTGAAGGCCAAGAGATACAGCGGAAAGTGCTTGGGCTTTTGAGTCAGACATGCCCAGATTCAGATCTTGGCTCTTGTTCATTTGTACCCTCTTTTTTTAGATTCTGCATATAAGTGATATCATATGATATTTGTCTTTTTGTGTCTGGCTTAGTTCACTCAGTATGACAACCTCTAGGTCCATCCATGTTGGACCATCCCTGTTCCAAGTGGCACAGGAAGCTCCACTCAACACTCTGTAATGGCCTATATGGGAAAAGAATCTTAAAAAAAAAAAAAAAGAGTGGATATAGGTATACATATAACTGATTCACTTTGCTGTACATCTGAATCTAACACAACACTGTAAATCAACTAGACTCCAATAAAAATTTAAAAAAAAAATCTTGGCTCTTGTTCCTGGGAGATCTGGGAACTCAGACAAATGATTTGTGATCTTCTGAGCCTTGGCTCTAGCATCTGTATTTTGTAACTTCTATTATCAAACTATTTTTTGATGAGAATGAAATAAGATGCATTCACGCAAACAGGATACACTCACCCTCAGCTGATGCTGAATATATGTTGGTCTCATCCTCCATCCCCTGTCATGTGCCTTTTCCCCATTCTTGATAGTTTTGTCTTTTGAGCATCTCCAATTATTCAGAGCAATGATTATGCACTTTTTATGTGTTGGGCCCAGCTTGAATATATCTCAATATATGTATCCAGAAAAATAAGATCATAAATCACCCAATTCATCAAATATGAATAGTTGGAAGATTGTAAGCAAATACACTGGAGAGTTCTGACAGAATGAAATTATTGATGAAATCAGCACATGCTCCTACATTCTACCTTCCTGTGATTAGACTGACAAATATCTCTAGGCTCTGGACCAAATGTTGGTGAAGATGAAGTATGTCTTTGCTATCTTCTCACTTCTCAGCCCATCATCTTCTTTGCATTTTAGTGCCCATCAGTGTCTCTGTTTCACATCAACCTTAACTGTCCAGAAGCAGCCTGTACGGCTGATCCTCGCAGCCCTGTGCAATTTTTTCTCTGACAGAAGTTACTTGTCCCGGGTTCTGTTCTCTGTGCTGTTGAAGCTGGGTGTCCGTTCTGTTTTAGAGGAGTGGTTTCCAAAATGTGATCCCTGGACCAGCAGTAGCGTCACTTGAGAACTTGTTAGAAATGCAAATTCTTGCGTCCTATCCTAGAACTGATGAATCAGAACCTCTGGGGGTGGAACCCAGAAGCCTGTGTTTTTCCAGGTTCTCCATGTGATTCTAACGTGCTCAGTTCGGGGAACCAGCTGCATTAGAAAGAGCTATAGAATTCTAGAAGGGGAAGGAACTGTAGAACTGTAAACAGAGCAGGATTTCCCCACTATAATGGTCCCCTAGTCAGCACCTAGCTGAGTGATTCTCCACTCTGGCTGCATGTTGGAATCACCTAGCAGCTTTAAACAGTACTAAGTGCTTGGATTCGCCCTGATCATTCTGATTTAATTGGCCTGGAGTGTAGCCGGGACACTGGGATTCTGTTTAATCTCCTAGGTGGTTCTCCTGTACAGCCTGGGCTGGGAACCATTGGTGGAGACCGCTGCTGATAGTAGGTTCAAATCACCTCGATGGGGGGGCGGGGAGGTGTCTAACACAACCTATTATACCTGGGCCCTACCCTAGAGCAATTGAAACCAAATCTCGTGGGGCCTGGACATTTGTTGGTTGTAAAAGAGCCTCTTCCCTGATACACAGAGGAGGTTGAGAATCACTCATCAAGTTTAATGCATTGATTTATAGATGAGGAAATGTGAAAAACTCCTCCCCCAAATTCCATGCTCAGGGGTCAGCGTCTTCTAATGTGCCGCTGCTCTGGGTACTCCCATTCTAGCAGGGGGGCTCTCGGTTGAGGCTAGAGAGGAAGGCCAGTGATGGGACAATCCCAGGTCTTTTGATCTGCCCTTGGAGACCTCAGGGGGCCTGGGGCTTCCCCCCATCTAGTGGGGGGGGTGTCTTCCTTTCCTCCCCCATCATCCTTGCTTCAAACAAGCTGCAACAGAGAGCCCTTCTGAAGTGTGCTCATGGCAGTGAGTAAGCTGCAGCCTAAAACACACAGTATGATCATTATGGAAGACTGTTTTTCTTTGACTTGATAAATTCTGTTTTACCCCATAAGATTTACAAAAGTAGGGGAAGGGATTTCTGCAGCAGGGTCTAATATGGCTTTCAAATGCCACAACCATCATTCCTAGGACCACAAGAGTGCTTTTGCCTAGATAAATGTCATCCTAGACCTAGGGCATCACCCGGATTACAACGTTATTGAATTTTCCATCTGTACCTCTGATTTGCATGTTGTAAAAATAAACTAAAGATTTTATCCAAAAATTAGTTCTGGGATGACAGGATAGATTTTTCCAGTTCATATTAAGCTGATGCCTTCTCTGGTGAGGGAAAGGAAAGATAATATCTTGGCCGGGAGTCAGAAGTGACTCCAAGACCCCCTCTGAGTCTCTTCCTGCCCGCGACAAGGTGAAAACTAAACTACTTGAAACACTTGTCCTGTCCTAGCCTCTTCTTTAGGTTGCCTGTGTTTCCCGAGCGATCTGCAATTCCTGTTGCTAACACCTGCCTGAAGTTTGGTACCCTAGTTAAGAAGTTCTTGTGAACAATTAAAAACATCTTAGCCTCAACACGTACTTAGCTGTGTGACCTTGAACGTGTCAACCTCTCTGGGCTTCTGCAACCATATCTCTACGCCAGGGAGAACATGAGCGCTGCCATCATAGGGTTCCTGAGAGGATTAAATAGTTAATATGGGTTTTAAAGCATTCAGTGCCTGGCATGCAATAAGCAATATTCATGAATGTTTTATGTTTTAGTCCCATTATATATTTACAGTCACTAACAGAAATATCATTCACCAGTAAGTAACTCCTTAACTAAGGCCTAGTTTCCATTCTGTAAATTTTATCTTGGTGACTCTTTTATGAACCATCTCCAAATTTCCACATGAATTTTAAAGGCATAACCAGAGAGAGTCTGATTAATGTGTCTTCTGGTGGGAAGCCTCAGACCTAGCCTTCTGAACTGTGTTTCGTTTCCAGCAGGTTTGTCTTTAGCTAGGATGACCAATCATCTTGGTTTTCCCCAAGACTGAGGGGGTTCCAGAATGAGGGGCTTTCGGTGTTAATACTGGGACAGACCCAAGTGCACCAGGATGAGTTTTCACTCTCTTCAGCCTGTGGCCACCTGGGCATGCATGGCCTGGCAGTGTCGGCTGGGTGCGATAGCCCCCTCTGCTCATTCCTTACTGTGAGGTACCCAAATCTCTGGCAAAACCAGCCTGTATACTGAGAGAAGATTGAGTTCATCACAGCAGAATTACAAGGAGAACTGAATGGGTAAAGACTGGCCTCGGAAAGTAGATCCTGGGGAGACTAGGATGTTCTATTTATCTAGCTGTTGAGCTTGGGTAGGTCCCTTAACCCCTCTGAGTTTCAGTTTTCTTATTTGGTAAAATGGCTGTAATATAATGTGTGTCTTGCAGGGCGGTTGAAAAGACTGGTCTGCACAGTGTGTGGGGAAGTGGGGGATCTATTCCTGGGTGAATGTTCACTGCAGGGAGGCAGGTGGTGCGTGTTAAAGCCAAGCCCTGGGTTAGAATCCCATTTCTCCCATTTGCTCTTTCGTTGACCCTTGGCGAGGTCCCTTCCCTCTCGGAGCCTCGCTTTTCCATCAATGACGTTGGGAATCCCAGCATCTCCCCTGCAAAGCCTTGCCAGCCAGCGGAGGCCCAGACCTGCACAGGGGCTCACATCCACTGTGCGTCTTCCCTGACCATGTGGAGTGCGTCTGTATCCGAGAGGAGATTTCTGGGGGGCTGGAAAAGAGGGTCCTAACATGGATACACATCAGCATCATTTGAGGAAACAAACAAACAAAAACACCACCATCCAGGCTCTGTACTCCAGCCTAGTGAAATCAAAATCTCGGGGGATGGGGGGGGCGTAGCCCTGGGATCACTTTAAGTTTCTGCTGGGCTAGAGGGAGGACCCAAAGAGCAGGAACAAGGGAGGACAGCCATTTCATGGGTCCCACAAGGAGATCGGAAAAGAAATATGAACCAAACCTGGCCTTTTCTATTTGTCAATTCAGTTTACTGAGCTGGGCAGGTATGTGAATAGGAGGATAATTCTGATCCTTCTTGCCATGCATCCTGCTTCTTCACTTAGTCTCTGACTCACTGCGTCAGCTTCCAAGGATGCGTCATGAAGTTAGGGTCACCACATGAGCCTTTCCTGGCCCTCAGGATGGCTCATTTCTGTGTCATTATGACAGATGTTCTAAAACGGCTCTGCACCCTCCCCTTTCGAAGGAAGCTCTTTGGAGGTGGCAGGATGGGGTGATTGGGCCAGCTGAGTCAGTAAGGAAGGGCTCTACCAGCCCAAATGGAGCAGCACCCTGGCCTCTTGGCCACTCAGGCCAAGCCTGGAAATATGAGTGTTACTTCCTCACTTTGATTTTGGAGCAATTTAACAGAGGGCTTTCTTAGATTCCTTGGATCTGCCTCTGGAGATCACGCCAAGCTTTACTGAGCTGTGAGTCGCTGCTCAACGTCTTTTTATTTCTCTGCCTCCTTGGCCCTCTGGAAAGTACCTGATTACTCGCTCAGGTTACCCAGTGAACAATGGAAATGGTAACATCAAGGGTTTCCCAAAGCTGAGTTAATGCCTGGCCGCTCTGTGGCACTGAGCTTTGCATGATGTATTAACTAGTTGGGGAGAATCATTGGTTTTTTAAAGCGTTTTAAGCTGAAGCATCTGAACTGAATGAGCTTGGATTTAGTCGTGACTTCCTAGAGGGAAAAGGGCCATGGGCGTTGTTACATCTTAACTTACAGAGGAGGATGTCAAGGGCTGGCGTAGGGAAGCCATCAGCTTGGGCGTCAGGCTTGGTTGACGCGGGAGCCAGAGCCTCATTCCCAGAGTCCAGAATCCTGCAGCCTCTACTCCAAGGCTTCTGGAACTTACTGAGGATCAGTGAACCACTTGTTTCTGCATCTTCCTATGGGAGGAGAGACTCTCTAGCTTTCATCATATTCTCAAAGCGGTCTTTGGTCCAAAACATCAATAACCAGTGGTCTAGCCCTTTGCAATATAAGAAGTTTAAAATGTCATTCATAGCAGTTAGTAGACATATTTGTGGCATATTAAAGAGATAAGAATTACATTATAGGCCAATTCTACAAGTCATACAACATTCCTTATTTTTGTTTGGGGGCCAGGAGTGGGCTATCTCATCCCAAAGTACTGGAACACCTAAGAAATCAAAGCACAGAATTCAATGAAAGTGTCAAGAAGATTTTTCAAACCCATCATTTCAGATTTTTTGCTTTTTAAAAGGAGACCATTCTTCATTTGTTCCTAAGAGGAAACAAAACATATTTAAAGTTATTTAAAGACAGAAAGACACTGGGGTATAGCTTTATCGTTTTCCCTTCCACCATGCTGCCTGTTTCTGGTGATAGAACTCTACTGACGCCACTGTTACAAGACACACTCCCTCCCTGTGGGGGTGCTTGTGATGAGATCTTTAGGGCAACTGCAGCCTTTGCCTGGTCACTCTACTAGCGTAATGGCACCACTCAGCCAGGCGGTTGGCCAGATTTGTGGGGCGGGGGTGCCACAGTGTGTGGTCCTGGAGCAGCAGTAGTGGCATCTCCTGGGAGTTTATTAGAAATGTGGAATTTCAGGTCTACTCCAGAGCTCCTGAATCAGAATCTGCGGTGCATCTTGGCACAGTGAAACCTGAGAAGCACATCTGTATATATGGTGGAGGACCCGAGTTAAAAATAGTGGACCAATCATTAAGAAGTCTACCAATAGCAACTGCCGGAAAGAGTGTGGAGAAGAGGGAACCCTCCTACACTGTTGGTGGGAATGGAAATTGGTGCAGCCACTATGGAGAACAGTATGGAGGTTCCTCAAAAAATGAAGAATAGAGTTTCCATGTGATTCAGCAATCCCTCTCCTGGGCATATATCTGGACAGAACTATAATTCGAAAAGATACATGTACCCCTATGTTCATAGCAGCACTATTCACAATAGCCAAGACATGGAAGCAACCTAAATGTCCATCGACAGATGAATGGATGAAGAAGATGTGGTACATATATACAATGGAATACTACTCGGCCAAAAAAAAAAAAAAACTAAATAATGCCGTTTGCAGCAACATGATGGACCTAAAGATAATCATACTAAGTGATGTAAGTGAGACAGAGAAAGACAAATACCATATGATACCACTTATATGTGGAATCTAAAATAGGCCATAAGTGAACTTATCCACAAAACAGAAATAGATTCACAAACATAGAGAATAGACTTGTGGTTGCCAAGGGGGAGGGCATGGGGGAGGGATGGATTGTGAGTTGGGGATTAGAGATGCAAACTATTATATACAGGATGGATAAACAACAAGGTCCTACTGTATAGCACAGGGAACTATATTCAATATCCTGTGATAAACCATAATGGAAAAGAATACGAAAAAGAACATTTATATATATATATATCTGAATCACTTTGCTGTACAGCAGAAACTAACATAACATTGTAAATCAACTATACTTCAATAAAATAAATTAGAAAAAAATTGCGGGCCTGCTCCTATGGTGGTCTAATGGCCATTCACTGTCCTCAGGCTTGTTTGATGACCAATGTAAGCTGTAGGTTATGATAAAGTATAAGTTAGTAGATACCAAGTTTTCTTTCTTTTACATTGTGTACCTATCAAATCATATATGTGGACACACAGGTGGCAGTTATTCTTGTGGAAAAAGAATTTCTGTTTCTTTTTCCTTTTTCCATTTTCACTTTATTCCTCTGGAGCAGTCTTACTTCCTATAAAGTTGTACATTCTCATGTGTACGTTTTAAGATTTTTCTCTTTTTGTCAATATTTCTTCTCAGTCTGCACGCATATGGATGTATGGAGGGGATTTTCTAATTTTAATATTTTAATAACTAACATCACGTAGGGCTGATACACAGCATTCAAGACCAGAGCCATTGAATTTTAGATTAAGAGATAAATTTATTACAATTCGTCTTCATTTCAGGCTGATATCTAAGTAAGGTCTTTTGCCTTTATTATGAGGGTGTCTGGGGAGAAAACTCTGGTTATGCATTGTAAAAGTTTTGAAGTTCAAGCATACCCATTAAACAACAAAAGGACACTCTTTTATTTATTTAATTGCGGAAGAAGTATTTGTATTTTTATTTGCAAAGGTAATTAAGTCTTTATGCCATAGTAACATGTTGTATTCCTGCCACTATGAACAATTGCTAGGAAATTCATAGGGTTAGCCAATGTTCATTCAAAACACTTTAGGAATTATTTACAAAGTTAACATTCTACCTGCAACATATATTTAATCTTTCCCCTGAGAAATCTCTGTGGGTTTCCTAGAATATTAGAAAGCTCATGACAAATATTTTGTTTCAGTAATTGAAATGTGCTTTATTACTATTAAAATAATAAGCAATGTGTTAGGAGAGTCTAAAACATTTAAACATCGAGTAAACAGTTGGAAAAGATCAGTGACTATCTACATGGACCTTACTTTGCCATCACCTGGGGAGCTTTAAAAAAGACTGATTCCAGGATCCCACCCCCAGAGCTTCTGGTTTAATTGTGCTAGTGTATGGCCTGTGCATCAGCATTTTTTAACTTCTTATTTTGAAATAATTATAGGCTCACAGGAAGTTGCAAAGATAATGTAGAGAGGTCCCTTGCGCCCTTCACCCAGATTTCCCCAGTGGTAACATCTCACATAACAGTGGTCCAACATCAATGCCGAGAAATTGACATTGGAATCGTAATGTTAATAGAAGACCAGGAGCCTTATTTAGATTTCACCAGTTTGAAGATCAGGACTTTGAAAAGCTTCCCAGGTGATTCTCCTAAATAGCTAGCACTGCACACCTCTGCTCTGAGTGCCATTTAAGATCAATTCCAACCATAAGTCTGTGATTCACACACACACACACATACAATATACGTATTTGCATGTGTGTAAACGTAGACCACACTCACCATACATATTCTAAATATTTAAAACTTTTAATAACAAATTGCAGGGTAAGAGGGACTGACATTTAGAAGCAAACTTAACGGCCGGAAAACTGCACTTCACAATCGTACCAAATACATCCTGGTTTAGATCCTATGTCAAACAGAAGATGTCTACCGTACCTGAGAAAGTAAACTAGGGTTTATGACGCTCAGAATTTAAGTCCACGTGAGGAATGAGAAGAAAATCCCATGGGTTTGGAAAATGTTATTTATAGACACAATTTAAGTTTTAAAGTCTGGTAACATGGTAAGAGACTTCTGATGTACATAATTATGTATAAAAATTCCCATTTATCATGTTGTCAATGCATGGAAAAAACTATTGTTCTCTGTAAATAAATGAGTGTTTCTTCCTCTGCCGCCTGGGAACCTAAATACTGTCCTGGGCAAGTTTCCATCCTTTTTCTCTTTAACAAGAGTTGAAATAGGTCTTAATCAGTTAAGCAGCGGGAGGAATGAAGAAACCTCACATCTCATCCTACTGTCTACTCTCAGGTTAAATGCAGTGTCTACTGTGAGGTTAAATAGGGACGTTTATAACCATAACAAGCTCTAAGCCAAACCTGGGTGAGAGGGTAAAACTCACGCTCACCTTATGCAAAAAGGAGGTTTCCCTTTATTTGGGATGAAACTTCATCAGGGTAATGAAGAACCTTGCCATGGGGTCTGGGATGTATTTGCTGAGGCTTGTCTGTGCATGACCGGTCAGATTCCTCCTGCTCCCACCTCCAGCTGCACTGTCTGTATTTTCTGGTGTCTTGGGGGTCTTTCAGAATGTCCCCCTCCGAGAAGCAGAATATGGCCAAATGTTCCAGATGTGGAATGGCTGACTCTTGTCTTCAGAAGCCTCCCTAGACGAACTTTCTGCATGTCTTCCTCTTTTTCAGGGCCCCTCTCTCCCCCTGATCCCTCTGTGTCCCCAGGTTATCCTGACGACTTCCTGTTCCTGGCCCTGAGCCTGGCTCTCCCAGAGGAATTTTACTTGGATGAGTTCCATGAAGTTACAGAGCACCACGAATATTTGAGTCAGAGTTCTGAGAATATTCTCTCTACGTAATATTTCGGGAGAGGTTTAGTTTGGAGTGGCATTTACAGGAGCTCGGGGGAGCCTGCAGAAGACCTTGGAAAAACCGTGATGAAGCCTTGTATGCTTCAGCCAAGGGGAGAGCCTGATGGGGCTTTAGATCTGGATTCTGTAACTCTCCTGCCCTGGGCCCAGGTCCCCGAGCTCAGTCCTGGGAGGAGAAGCAGGATGGGACGGATGGAGGGAAAGGGGCCACTGTCAAAGATTTTGATACACGTAATCCTTCCCTCCTCTTTATTCTATCTCTTGATCCATCAGTTTTTACTTAAAGCTGTGAACTTGTAGCAACCGGGTAAAGTGTTTGGAACATACTGATTATCGTAGGTCAGCTGAATCAAGACATCAGGATTTTAGATGTGCACCACTTCAAGCCCTTCCTATGAACAGAGAGAGTGATTGGCCAGTTACTGTGGTTTCAGAGATCCCAGTAGGGGCGTACTCTAGAATTCCCTTCCCCCACTGGGGAATGCCTTAATGGTACACCCTAATGTTCACCTTGACATCCATGGCTTATGCTTGGAGGGACCCTGTCATCTGAGATGGGTTGCACTATTTTAAAGCTAAGAACCATGAATTCACAGTGTAACAGGAAGCATCTGACCCTTTCTAGAAGGCAGCATTAGACGGGAGTGGGGGGGGGGTGGGGGGGAGGAGGAGATAAAGAACAAAGAACACTCCAAGTACACTGAGTCCCTGAGGACACAGGAAGGGGAGTCTGGAGGGCTGGTTGCCACAGAAACATGTCACCTGTCTCAACTTCCTGGCTTCCCACCTGCCCCGCCCTAATTATCAAAATAAACAAAACCAATCTGCACCATCAGTTCCCCAGACCATCTAGGACTGCATGCAGATGCACTTTGTGGTGTTCATCCATCATCACCAAGGTATTTATTACCTGGGTCCCGCTGAATCACTGATTTTCCCGTCCCTGAGCTGGCCTATTTCACCAGCTTGGCAGTGTGTGCTGTTTACTTAGAGGAGCTATTAAATTTCTCACCTGTGTGTCTTGTGAGAGCTGCAGCTAGGAGATAAAGCCTCTTGGCGTGTGGAGCATTGGTACACGAGAGATTTTCAGGAGCACGGCTTCCTTCAAATCCCTGCTCAGGAATCTCAGATTAGAATCAAAATCAAAGGCCACCCTAGCCTCCCTGATGGGTTTCAGCACTCCGCCATAACAAGACATGCTCCAGGCTTGAGACGTTTTGACTAGAAAGCTAGATCATTAGAAGATTCTACACGCAGAATTAAAAGTCAGATATCATCAAGAGAATGCCTGAAAGGGAAAGCTTTGACTGAGAATTGTCACGTTCCAGAAGGATTCTAGCACTGGAAACAGCTGATGATAGCTAACAAGGGTGTGCCAACAAGAACTTTGGGGCCAAACATAGCTGGGTTAAAATCCTGACCCCACTGACCAGCTAGGTGACTTTGGGAAAGTTCTTGAACATCTGTATCTGATCCAGTAATTTCACCGCTAAGAACCGATGGTGCAGATACAATGATACTAGGTAGGATGTTTGTATGTTAACTCATTGGAGCCCCATGGCAACTCTAAGAGACAATACTGTTGCTGTCCACAGGGCACCGAGGCACAGAGAGGATGACCTGCCCCAGGGTGAGTTAGCACTCTCATGAGAGGCAGCCCAGCCCGTGTTTACGTGGATGGACTCCAGGGCCAAACTTCTTAGGTTTGACTCCCAGCTCTGCTGTTAACCAGCTACGCAAAGGGCCAGAATATTGCCTGCTACATGAAAACTCCCATGTAGTATTTTACCCCGAGGGAAGCGAAATCTTCCCTGTTGTCATTGATACCTGCGGTGTCTGCTGATTTCAGTAATTTCTAATTCCAGAAACGAGAGCTGTTCAACTCAATTCCTAAAGCAGTAGTGACTCCTGTATATCCTTTTCGGTGGTTTTGTTCAGCCTTTAGCTAGCCTCAGCAAGTGAAGAATTTGATGAGTTTTACCATTCCTATTCTTGGGAGATAGACCCAAATGCCCAGAAATAATGTTATTTATACCAAATGGCTCTCCTCAAACGCTGTATCTCTGGGATCACTTGTTCTCCTCCTACTCTGGAGCTGACGCGTTTGTGTGCCCCAGACCCAGGAGGACCTGCCCTCATCATGAAACAACCTCCTGCATCTCAACTACTCTCCAGACACCTCTGTCCAGCCTGCTTACTTGCTCACAAACCAAGAAAAATCTTTTAACATCAATCATTGCTCTGAAACAGAATCTAGAAGTGGGGACGCACATTATAATCAGTATTCCTTGATGTTGTTCAATATCAGGTTTTCCTCCAATGGCTAACTTTATCCTGCTTTCATCATTCATCAACACATATTTATTGAGGAGCTACTATGTGCCTGCCACACACTATTGTGATGCTGGGGATACAGCAGTGAATGTGACCATTGGTGTTCCTGCCCTCACAGATCTTGCATTCTAATGGAGGAACCAATAAAAAAGTAAAAAAAATAAATATATGATGTGGTTGGTGGTAATAAGGGCTATTGAGAAAAATAAAGCACGGGAATGTATTAGGGAATGGGAGGTGCTATTTTAGATAGGATGGTAAAGAAAGGCCAACCTGACATTTGAAGAGAGGCCTGAGTAAGGTGAGGGAGGGAGTCGTGTGAGGTTCTAGGGGAAGAGCATCCCAAGCAAAGGAAACAAAGGCCCTGGGGCAGTATTATGTTTGGTGGGTTAAAGTGACAACAAGAACAGCTTAAGGGCTCAAACGCAATAAAGATGGAGGAGAGCAAAAAAAATAAGATGGAGGAGAGCAATGGAAAACCAGGTCACGTGGAGCCAGGACCAGATGCGATAGGTTCTTATAACCTGTGATGAAGATTTTGGATCTCATTCTCAGTGTGATGGAGCGTCATTGGGAGTTGAGAGCAGGGAATGGCCTGAACTAATTGGCTTTTCAAAAGGTGGATCATTCTGGCTTCTGGGTGGGAGTAGATCGTCTCAGGACCAGAGGGGAAGCCAGGAGATGAGCCAGGAGGCTCTGGCCTTCGTCCAGATGAGAGAAGATAGTGGTTAGAATCAGCGTGATACAAGCGGAAGAGGCAAGAAGGGACAGACTTGAGAGAGACTCCAAAGGCTCAGTTAGCAGGATCTGCAAGTGGGTTGGATGTGGATGAGAGAGAAGGGGGGGTTCGAGGAGGACTCACTCTGGAGTGAACAGTGCTGTCCTCTGAGATGGACATTTGTTTATTTACTTGTGTTATCCGTGAATATCATTCTTGCCTACTAGATTTAAAATTCCTTGGGACCAGGAATCCTTATTCTGTCTTTCTCTCCTCTTGGGAGTGACTCTCCTAGTACTTTGCACATAGTACATGCACAATAAAAGCTACGAAATGGGTAACTATAATGCCTAAGATGTTTACTATTGAGTCCATGGCCCTCATTTTCACTGTTTGTTCTGGATTTGCTGTATTGTTTGAGGGAAAGGGCTCACTTTCTGACTGAATTTTCCTACTGTGAAATAGGATTCATTATATTTGCCTTTGTCATGTAAATGCAGTGTCAATATACCTAATAGTGGGTAAACAGTATGGGATAGAGAGTCCTCAGTTCTCTGTAGTAAGGGAGGAAGAACAGTGAAAATAATTTGGGGAGAATGTCTTACTGAGGTATCATTTCAAATTTGCATTTCAGACTTGGAGAGTTGATTGTCACCACACCCCACTATGTTACTGGCAAACAGTGTTAATTAATTAAGTGTTCTTTCCTGGAATATCTGGAAAAAGCCTCAGAATGTTTCTTAACGTAGCCCTTCAAGTTGCCGTTTCTACCTGATCTAATCCAATCTGCTCATCTAAAAGTTGAGGAAATTAAAGCCCAGAAATAGTGAATGACTTGCCCAAGTCCACCCTCGCAGGTGGGGACAAAACCAGAGCCTGAACCTGAACTCTGATTCCCAGTCCAATGTGCTTTCCAGCAGATAGTGACAGAATGATAGGAGGGTTTATGTGGGGAAGGTCAGGTAGGATAGGAGGAAGCTTATGGGCGTGTGAAGGGCAGGGTGTGGGCTGGGAGGCAGGGAAGCCCCTCAAAACAGGCTTGGAGTAGAAGGGGGTCCCGGAGCCCAGAGCCCATTGCCCTGACAGAGGAAAAGCTTGCTGTCATCTAGGGTTCTCGTTTCAACATCTGTCTACTTAAAGACAAAGGACGGATCCATTAGCCTCTTTTATCCAATCAAATCATGGAGGATGTGATCCGGCCTACTAATCCTGGCATTGAACGTGGATTTTTCTCTTGCTCCTTTTATTAAATATTTGCAGAATTAAAAAGCACTCTCTCATTGCCTGCTGAATCTGGGTTCAGTCACCTTAGATCGACCACAAAATGGCTGTTTAATTTCCTCAACACATAAAGTGACACAAACATTATTTCAGTTGTTTTTCTAGATGTGCTGTCACTGGAAATCTAGCCTTTATGGTTGAAAGTGATGGATGCTTTGATTTAAATCACAGTATGGTATTCTGCTCAGGTCTTCCTTGTAGTCAAGCTGTCTTCTCCAGATTTGGAACAATAAAACGTCTTGCTTATTTATTCTCACACAGGCTTATTAACATGCCAAGAAAGAAATAGGCCTGTTGTTCTTTGGAAACGTTTCTATTAAACAGATATTTCTAAATGAGACAACCCAAATTTTGGACGTGAGAATGATCTTTAAGCTGAACCTTCCACTGAGTGAAACCTGACTGGTTTTCATTTTGGGGGGCCAGAATTCTTTAATAGACTATTAAGCCTTTTTATGCAGTTGATAATTCTAATTTTAATGATTGTCTTAATTTGAGATTTTAGTGAATTCGTATATTTTTGACAATACGGAAAATATTATTAAAATTTAGATAGCCAAAAAAACCCATCTCCTTATAAAATATGCAGAAGTTACTTAGCCCTTACATTTTTGTTGAGATTGTTAATAGTGTGCTTTTAAGCATAAGTTTAGATACTTTACATTTGAACTTAAGGTGTAAATCAGATTCATTTCTTGGGGTCACGGTCTGGAGAACAGTGATTAAATCTGAAGAATTTTCGTACAGCTAATAACAATGTCATTTTGCTCACATTGTGACCCAAAGTGAAAGGTGTGGTATTGGGAGGAGGAAGATGAAGATTCTAGATTTGATTCTATCACTAACTTGATGCATGACCTGATGTACAGTATATGTATCCACCCAGGAAGGGAACTCAATTTCCCCATCTGTAAAATGTAGGCATAGGATTGATTCATTTCAAAGATTCTTCAGAGAATTATCATTCTGTGAATTATAGTGTTGTGTTATTCAAATTTTTCTTTGTACAACAGATTAGACTTTTTCTATTATTAAATTATTATTCTAGTAAGTATTATTTTATCATATTATCATTTTATTCTATTATTAAAGTGACACATTTACATTGCAGATGATTTGGAAAATACAGCAAACGAAAAAAAGAAAACAAAAATTATTGACAGTCCCTCCAATCCAGAGTTAGGCACTGCTAATATTTCGGTGCATTTCTTTTCAGGCTTTTTACATGCATGCATGTTACATGTAATAATGGGATCAGACTACATTTGTTTTACTAATGTCTTTCCCATGGCATTAATTCCTTTGAGAACATATTTTTAATAGATACATAATATCTCATCCTATAGATTTATCATAATTCATTTAACTAGTCCCTAATGGTTGGACATATGTTTTTCACTGTTATAACTCTTGCACAGAAATATTTATCCATACCTCTGATGATTTCTTTGAAGAGATTTCTAAACATATTACCAGTAAAAATTATGCATATTTATTAATATCTTTAACAAATTTTGGCGTTAGGACCATGTTGCCCTTATAAAGCGACTTGGCAATTGTTTCTTCATTCTCTATTTTCTGAAAGATTTTGTTTAAAATTGGTGTTATTTTATTAATCTTACTCATCTTTTTGACATTGGCATTTAACCCTTTATATTTCCCTCTCTTCACTGCTTTATCTATATCCCACAAATGTTGATATATTGTTTCATTATCATTTGGCTTAAATATTTTTAAAATTTTTTACTGTTTGACCGAAGGATTATTCGGATTATTCGGAAGAGTGTTGTTTTATTTCTAAATACTTGGGAGTTTCTAGGTGTCTTATTTTTATTGATCTCTAATTTAATTTCATTGCAGTCAAAGAACATTCTTTATCAGTGGTTATCAAAATTTTTGATCTCACCACCTTTACACTGTTAGTTTATTGAAGACCCAAAGAGCTTTTGTTTATGTGGGTTACATCCACTTATATTTACCATATTAGAAATTAAAACTGAGAAGTTTCTTTTAATTTCTTAAATCATTTAAAAATAATATTTTTAAAAATTTATTTTATTGAAGTATAGTTGATTTACAATGTTGTATTAATTTCTGCTGTATGGCAAGGTGATTCAGTTATAAATATATATACATTCTTAAAAATAGTATTTTAATGTAAATAACATTTTTTAATGGAAAACAACTGTATTTTCCAAAGCAAACAAAAGTAGTGAACAGACTGAGATTGGTTTATACTTTTGCAAACCTATTTAATGTCTGAAAACAACTGGATTTTCACATTTGCTTCCTCATTCAATCTGTTGTGATATCAGAAATCATTCAGCCTATGGAAAATTCCACTGTACACTCATGAGAGAATGAGAACGAAAAAGGCAAATAATGTCCCAATATTTTGAAAATAGCTTTGACTTTATGGACCTCCTAAAAGGGTCTCAGGGACCCCATGGACCTGGAGGTTTTGAGAACCTCTGATCTACATGAATTTGATCCTTTTGAATTTACTGAGATTTGTTTTACAGTCTAGTACATGGTCTTGTCATGGCGAATGTTCTATGTTCATCTGAAAAGAATGTATCCTGCAGCTACTGGGTACAGTGGTCTGTAAATGTCAGTTAGGTCAAACTGGTTTGTAGAGTTGTTCCAATGTTCTTTATTGTTACTGATTTTTTAATTTTCCCTATCAGTTTCTGAGAGGGAGATGTTAAAAATATCCAGCTGTGATTGTAGATCTGTATTTTTCCCTTTAGTTCTGTCAAATTCTGCTTCATGTATTTTGAATTTTTGATATGAAATGCATTCACATCTAAGATTGTTGTACTGATTTTAAAATTATATATGTATAATCTTATCTCTGGTAATTCTCTATGTCTTAAAGTCTACTCTGTGTGATATTAATATAGATGCACCAAGTTTCTTATGCTTACTCTTTGCATGGTCTATATTTTTCTAATCTTTTACTTTTAAGAAGTCTGCCTCTTCGGATTTAAAATGTGATATATAAGAAAGACAAAGAGTATTGCTTTCTTGCTTTATATCTAGTCTGATAATTTCTGCCTTTTAATTAAAGTGTTTGCAATCCATTTATATTTGAAGTAATTATCAATATGGTTGGGTTTAAGGCTACCATCTTGGCATTTGTTTTCTATTTGTTCCATCTGGATTATGTTCCTCAGTTACTCTTTTTCTGCTTTCTCTTGGGTAAATCCATTATTTTCTTAGTTTTCCATTTGATTCCTTTCTGTGGACTTTTTAGCTAGTCCTCTTTGTGTTATTTTTAATGGTTGCTTTAGCCTAGAGACTACAAAATGCATCTTTAACATATGACAGTCTACCTTCAACCAATACTCTATTACTTTGCAAAGTAAGAACATCACGACAATCTGATTCCTTTCTCACCTACCCTATCTTTGTGCTCTTATTGTCACCTACTTCTACCTATGCTGTAAACCCTACAATCCATTATTGTTATTTTACTTTAAATAATTAATACTCTTTCAAAGAATTTTTAAATAAATATAATAAGAATGTCTTGTATATTTACCTATGAATTTATCCTTTCTGGTGTTCTTGATTCATTTCTGCCATTCTGAGTTTCCACTGGGGGTTATTTCCCTTCAGTAGAGAGAATAATTTTTAGCATTTCTAGTAGTTCAGATATGCAGTAAATGGATTCTCATATACTCTTTCCGTTGAATATGGTTTTTATTTTGTCTTCACGTTGTTTAACAACCTTACTGAGGCATAAATTACATACCATAAAGTTCATCCATTTTCAGCGTACAATTCAATGATTATTAGTAAACTTACAGAGTTGTACAACCATCCCCACAATCCAGTTTTACATATTTCCATCCCCCAGAAAAGTCCTTCGTGTCCATTTGCAGGCAACCCTCTTTTTCACCCACACCTGCAGACAAACATCAATCTACTTTTTCGGATGTTTCATATAAATGGAATCATACATTATATGATCTTTTGCTTCTTTTCATTTAGTGTAATGCTCATGAGGTTTATCCATGTTACAATACGTCAGTAGTTCATTCCTTTTTATTGATGAATAGTAAGTGTTTTAATGTATGAATATACATTTCAATTATCCACTCACCAGTTAATGGACATTTGTATTGTTTTCAATTGGGGGCTATTATAATAAAGCTACTATGAACATTTTTATACAAGTCTTTGTGTCAACATAGGTCTTCATTTTTCCTGGATAGATACCAAGTAGTGGAATTTCTGGGTCGTATTTTAATGGTATGTTTAACTTCTTAAGAAACTATCAAATTGTTTTCCAAAGTGCCTGCACTATTTTACTTTCTCACGAGCAACAGATAAGGATTTGCCTTCATATTTGAAAGCCATTTGTGCTGGATATAGAAATCTAGGTTGACAGTTTATTGTTTTTCTTCCTTCACTTTAAATATGTTGTTCCATTGTATTATGGCCACTATTGTTTCACAAAAGAGTCTTAATTCCTTAATTCCTATTGTTGTGTTATGTCTTTTTCCTCTTCCTGCTTTTAATACCTTCTCTTTAATTTTGAATTTTAGGAGTTTACCTATGATATGTCTAGCTATGGTCATCTTGGGGTTTAATGAACTTGTTGAATTTATGTATTGATATTTTAATCAATTTGGAGAAAATCTTGGCCATTATCTATTTACATGTTTATTCTGCATCATCCTCTCTTCTACTTTTGGGACTCCAATTATGCATCTGTTAAAATATATTATCCCACAGATCTCTTTTTCTTTATTTTAGTTTTGGTCTGGATAAAGCAGTGCCTTTACAGACTGGCTCTTTGTCTGGGGCTCTTCGGGATTCTAATCCATTATTCCAGCCCACATAAAACCATAGAAGTTTGTTAGGAATTCATCTGGTTCCTCCTTACACCTGTCCCTAGTGAATTCTTCTTTCTCTCACTATTACACAAAAGAGGAAAGTGGACACGTATCTCTTCTCTCATGAGAAGGGCTTATCGCTATATGGAATTTTGTTCCCTTAGGATTCTTTTTCATCAGCTTTCTTAGGGGGTTTTAAAAATCTGTGATTGTGTAGTTCATGTGGCTTATCCTTTTTGAGAGAGTAGCACGATGGTTTCCTGCAACTTTTACATTTAACTGGAAGTGGAAATTTCTGTGTGCTCCATTTATTTTTTTAAAGCCACCTTCATTCCAGAAAGATTGTTTCAAGTTATGCTTTCACCAACAGAGTATTGAAAACTCCATTTATACCAAAAATAGCAACACCAAAATTTCAAATGCCTATCCCAGGGCCATGCTTAATGAAAACCTCCTCTTTGATAAGTTTATTTATGATTCCACTATTGGAAGTCTACATTTTTCTCCACCATGCCTTCCATACCAGGTGTCCCAGAGACACAGTGCAAAGAAAACTCCACCCCAAAGCAGTTTTTATTCTTTTCTAGAGCATTTGTCCTGAAACTCTTCCTCCTTACCTATTTTGATGAAGTAGTCTGACTTGCCTGAGAAGTGACCTGAAAATCTCTTCCCCCTTCTTGCCTTGAGCCTAGAGACAGTCCTCCATAGCCAGCTTCTTATTTTCTCTACTCCTGACTCTCCAGCTCTATGAAAACACTCAAATGAACATATCTCCATCAGAGAAAGAGTTTGATTTCTCAACGCTTTGGAAATTTCCAAAGGTATGGCCTTGCCCAACAGACACACACAACCCAAACCCCAATCTAGGTGGTATGAATGCGTATAATCAGCCTGCCATGTTATACCAGAAACTGCCATTTTGTGCATTTCCACCTGGCTTCTTACCTCTCTCTCTTTACCTTGCTCCATCCTAGCTTTTTGATTTACCAAAACCCCTCCTTGAAAAGGGAGAGGAAATAAAAGAAGATAGGGGTTATGAAGAAAGATTTACTTTTTTAGATGCCTTCCTTCTCAGGCTGGCCCTAGAATTGTTAGAAATACAGAGCAAGTCATTTGGTGTCCTTACCTGCCATTTTTAGGCAGATGGAATCTTCTTCAAGTACAGCGCATTAGTAGTCTGCAGCTTGACAAGATCCATTGACGTAATCATAATGTACTTCTAATTATTTCTAATTTATGTTTCTCTTTTTATTTAAACATCTGCTTCTTTTTTTTAAAATTTATTTATTTATTCATTTTAGTTTTGGCTGCGTTGGGTCTTCGTTGCTGCTCACGGGCTTCTCATTGCGGCAAGCGGGGCCTACTCTTTGTTGCAATGCGTGGGCTGCTCATTGCGGTGGCTCCTCTTGTTGCGGAGCACAGGCTCTAGGGCACGCGGGCTTCAGTAGTTGTGGCACGTAGGCTCAGTAGTTGTGGCACACGGGCTTAGTTGCTCTGTGGCATGTGGGATCTTCCTGGACCAGGGCTCGAACCCGTGTCCCCTGCATTGGCAGGCGGATTCTTAACTACTGCACCACCATGGAAGCCCTCTAATTTATATTTCTTACATATAATCCTGATGATTTATTTATTTATTTGAAATCTCACCAATCATAACCAGCATGTATTACTAATTCAGCTATTTTTAAAAATTATGAATTTTATCAGAAAATCTTTTCTGATCTTATTCATTTGATCTTTTTTGCTTTTCAGCTCTTTTCTCAAGCTCCATTTACTCCCTGGTCTCTGTCTTGACACAGACTAACCATGATATGTCAAGTAACAATATGATTACCTGCTCATTTGCTAATTTAAGACATTCAAATTCAATTTAAAATGAAAGATTTTCCACATTTAAGGATTAAATCCTCTTACTTCTGGTCCTGTCCCCATTTGGTTTTTGATTCTGTATAAAATTGGATTTTACATTCACAGCATACGTACTTCAGCACAGACATGTACACGCATGCTGTATTAGTTAAGGTAACGCTGTCTTCTGTACCCGATATGCCCTAAAATCTCAGGGGCTTACCGGAAGAGAGGTTTGTTTCCCACTCATGTAAAACCCCGTTGGCAGTGTGATGGGGAAGAGGAGGAAGGAAATAAGAGTGTGGTTCATGCAGTCATTCAGAGACCTAGGCTGATAAAGGCTCTGTCATCTTCAATACTTAGCTCCAAAGATCAGGTTGAAGAAAAGAAATGAGGTCTGCTGGAGGTTCTTATGGGCCAGACCTGAATGTGGCATTCATTCTCTCCCCACTCCAATGGACAGAACTCAGACTGGATACTGTAGCCCTGATTGGGGAACCACTTTCCAGAAACAGCTCTGCACCATGGAAGGAGCACAAGCTTCAGTAGACTTTCAGCCATCTCTCTTTATACACATTAGTATATCTGAGGCTTCATGGCTACGCTTCTTATTAGTTCTTCAGTATACATCTCTAGGACTCTCAAAGCTTGAGGAATAGGGCAGTGGGGTAGGAGAATTCATGCTAAGCACCAAAGACTAAAGCAGATGGAACTGCTACTGGGATAGATGGCTCAGAAATAGCCCATTCATGAAAAAAAACGAGGATGACCTCAGCTTGTCTTGTCTTTTACTCATGCATTCTTTCAGTCGCTGATCAGACATTATCTTGATTGCTTGATTTATGCTGGCAACATGCTAAGTGCTGAGGACACAATAAAACATTTATCCCTACAGTGGGATAAGAGCTATAAAGGATTCATGTGCATTATGTATGTGGAAGTAATATGCATTATTTTAGTGGAGGAGACTTGCCTTCCACTAAGATAGCACGAGAAGTTCCCAGCACAAGGTCTCAGAGGTCTGTTTGTGCATTAGATTTCTAATGTTTCCTTACTATAATCTCTTGCACATTTGCAGCCCCTGGTTCCAACTTTGCACTCCACTCTCATGTGTAGTAATATGATTTATTTTTCTTAGTAGAAAGATCTCTCTGGCCACAGATCGTCTGCAGGATGGATTCAGTAGCAGTGAAATTAGAGGCAAGAAGAGCCAAGAAGCTACTGTTAGAGCCTTCACTGGGTCATTCTTCCCATGGAATAAAATTTAAATTTCTACCCATAACTCACAAAGCTCTTCATGGTCAGGCCCCTGCCTAACAGTCTAGCTGCATTTTCCACGCCTCCCAATCTATCATCCCTAACTCCATCTGGGAATTTCTGCAATATTGGGCCACTCATAGTTTCTCTTGCCTTACCACATCATCCCATGTTCCCGCCTATACTTAAAATGTCATCTTACTACTTGTCTGCCCATCTAGATAACTGGAAAACTACTTATTTTTCAACGTTTAGCAAAATGTTCCTTGCTTAGGGAAAGCTTCTCTAACACCTATTCTATATGGCAAACTTGGATACTCATTCTCCTGTGCTCATACCACACTTTATATCAACATCATTTATAGCAAATATAATTTATATTATGTCACATCCTCATATCATATATCATATCATATCTATCACATTGTGATTCTTTACTCCCTTTCACAATGACCTCCTTGAGGAACAGGATAGTGACTTGCCATCTTTCTATAGCCAGTGCCTTGCGAGGACTGGGCACATAGTATATGCACTAAATAGACATTGAATGGATGAATGGATGGATGAATTCTAATTGTAGGAAACCACCCATACGAAGCAGAGTATTTTTAATAATATGGCATGTATCGAGCAGTTCAGTTTGTTTCGACAGTAGGATGTGTGCAGAGGAGTAGTTAGAAAAGAAATGGCTGGAGAAGTAGGTTGATGTCACCATATTAAAAAACAACAACAACAAAAAACATTTGATTCTACCATCAATGGGAAGACAATGAAGGTAGCTGAGCCAGGGGAGTGATGTGGTCAGAACCAGTTCTCACAAGTATGAATCTGGTGGTACCAAATAAAAAGATGGGGCAGGCAGGGAGGCAGAGTGTGTAGGAGGCTGATAGTGGACCTTTGTTATTTTTGAGCTTCCAGCATCCTCACACCCATCTGTGTTGGGGAAGTCTCCCCTCCATCACCCATGGTGAGGATATCACCTGCCACTAAGAGGCCATGGGGACCAAAATTTTCCTACCCAGATCTCCTAGCTGTTGGGGTTAGGGTGATTCAGGACGTGACCAGTTGGACACCACACTCAAAACTTTGACTCCAGAGAATACTGCACAAAGTCACAGGGACAGTTAGGTATCACTCATGGCAGTAGAGGAGGAGGGACATGTCCAGGAGTTGTAGGTTCCGGTGGTAGTGTCCTATCTACATTTGTTCCTGTAGCATCACCTTGGAGGTTGTCTTCTGCAGTTTAGACCCTCTTGGTTCCTACCTCATTTCTGAAGCTCTTTCTCAAAATTCTTGTTAATTCTGTGATACCTGATAACTTCCTTGTATGTTCCTTTTCTGGTAGTTAGCCAAGAGCAGTTTCTATCATTTGCAGCCAAGTGCCCTGACAGGTACAGAGTTGAAAGAGTGGTGGACACTGATGGATGCCCACCCAACATCCATTCCCTTCCTAACCCAGATCTTTGCTTGCATATCCGTCCATTCTCATGCAAGCCACATACTTTAGCTTTTTAACACCATTCCTTGCTGGAGGAGTGGGTTCAAGTTGACCTAAGCCAATCAGCACATTCCTTACCCCAACCGTAGCATGTTCAGAAGTGAACAGGTGACCTAAATGGTCGAGTTGTAGAATGAAATACAGGCTGTGATTGCTACTGGCAGCCAATTTGGAAATCAGCTTTAGAATGACACTGAGCTTCAGAAGACAGAGTCAGAGAAACAAGGCCCTTTGACAACCTCATTGAGCCTCGGGATCAACCAGCCCTGAACCCTGGTCAAGCTGTGCACTAGTCAAGCCAATGGAAGGGATCAAAGATGACTGAGCTTATGATGTAAGTTATTGGGTGGAGGGTGGTGTCACAGTTGAAACGGGGAGCACAGGAAGAGTAGCAGGCTTAGTGGGAAGATGAGAAGAAGTTCAGGTCCAAAAATGCTACATTTGCTTTTTTAGACGGTTTTGCTTTTTTTTTTTTTTTTGCTTCATAATTCTTTAATTTCAAATAAAGAGTAAGGTTCATCAAATACTTTCATGTATTTACACCTCAACTAAAGTCTAGGCCTTTTAAAAAGAGAGTAGACATAGTTGCATGGAAAGACCACTACTCATAGATTTGGTTCCATGCTATGGTCTTAGCGTGAGAGGGAGAGTGGGGCTAGGCTGAAAGGGAATCTGTTTCTAGAGTTTTGATTAGTCAGAACCATAACAGTTTTGCAATAATATCCATTCCTAATCAATACCAATAAAAGCTAGTATCTACTATTGTAAGTTGTAATCTCAGTTTTTACCCTTACCCTTTTCTGCTAATGTAAAGATTAATGTTACTAGCTAACTATTGAAATGAACAAATGTGGACGTGTATCTCACTGTTGTGGGTGTATAAATCTGATCACAATTTACTCTTGTGACCTGCATCATGAAGTTATTTCAGATAAAGTTACCACTGTCTACACAGGCTTGGAACTTTAGACTCTCGTTCCCTCCCTGCCTCCCCTTCTCCTTTTTCTGGTACCTCCAACCTCGATGCCTCCTCACTTCACTCTCCATCCCCAGACCATTACCTTGACAGCCAATTAGTTGTTAAATCTTGAACATTCTATCTCCATGGTGTTTCTCATATCCATTTCTTTCCTTATATTACTATTACATCTCCAATATCCAGCCCGTCATCACCTTCTGGCTAAAGTTTGGAAACAAAAATTTCCAATCCCTCTTCACTCTGATTCAACCTAGATCTTTTCATAAACTTTTGATAGATCCCATATCTTTCTGAATGAAATATACTCAGTCTTCGCCCTGACACTCAAATTCCTCACCTTTGTGGCTACAAACCTCTCTTCCCATCTTACAACTCACCACAGCCCTGCTCGGACTTGCCATTCAAACTAAATGAGCCATTTACTGGTCTTTAAACAAACCCCAACCTTGCTCACAAAACCTTGATCTATATTAGTTCTACTCAGTGTCCATATCATATGCCCTCTTCTTTCATTGAAGGCTTTCTTGATTTTGCTGGTAGATGGGATCTTTCATTTTTTTAAGAGACCCACCCTTGTCACTGGCACCATCTTCTCCTTAGAGATAAGACTTTGAAACCTTAACTGTGCAACACTTCCATTGCTTTTCCTGACCACACCCCCCCCAACTAACTACCCCACCGCCTACCCCCCTTCTAGTCACCGAGTTCTTTCTTATATTTCTACAATGTCTCATTGACGAATTTGGTCCCTCATTGCCACTGGCTTAGATAATCCAGTCAAATACAGCCAAGTATCTGCCCTCTTAAATTTCCTTTGAGATGTCAATTTTCTTCCCTTCTGCCTTTGTTACTTTCCAATCCAGTCTTCACATCAGCACTAGACTCCTTTCAAAAGTGCAGATGTGTTCATGTTCTCACTTCCAGAACGTTGAAGTGAAGAGTTCACACTTTAGAGATAAGGCCTTCAAGATTCAACCTGGCTCTACCACTTTCTAGCTATTTGACCTTGGGCAAATGACTTCCTCATTTCGAAATGGGGCCTATTGTGAAGTTTAAACAACACAATGCTTGTGAATTTTTGCAGAGTGACTTCTCAAGTTTTGCTCTAAGTCAATGATAGTATGATGGGATGATAAATTCCAAGTTTCAACTGAGATGTGATAACATAGTAAATACAACATTTCGAACAGACCAATAGGTCTGTTCTGCATATAGGTATCAGACCAATATGCAGATTTTCAAAGCAGGTGGCCCAAAACTAGTTAGATTGCTCTGAAACCTGAAGGAGGGAGAAGCAAGTGGAAATGGAAAGATGATTCTGTGAGCAGGTTTTCTTTGCAGAAATCCATCCTGGGACTCCTGCTGTTACCTCAGGCAGGAGGGTTAGACGGTGGCAACTCCCTCACCTCAAGTCTAATTGGGGGCAGGAGGCATCTCCATGGGATAGTTTGGAGACCTGAATCTGTGGTCCCTGATGAATGACTGCCACTTTAGTGTCCCCTGTTACTCTAGGGCTGTGTGTGTGGACTTTTTTGGTTGTTAGTGACAGAAACAATATCTGAATTAGCTTGGGGAAAAAAGGGAGGCCTTGGTTGGGATAATACTAGAATAGGTAACATCACCAAGGGAAGAGTTGACTGAGGAGACCCATGGAAGGACAAGGTGCCCCCAGGCCTCAGGAGCAACCGGAAACGAGGACTCCAATGCTTCCAGGACTTCCTTCCTCCACTTTTTCTTTCAGTTTCTGTCTGAAGGTGGCTTTATGGTGAAAATAACATGGCCAGCCACAGTCCCAAGCTTCTGGCACCACAGGGGACGGGCACCCCTGACACACTTTTGGTCTGGGAAATCGTCGCGGGAGCTCTGACTGGCTTGAACTGGTCAGGGCCTCCCTCAGATGAACCCAGGGTGGGGAGGAAGAACAGTTCCCAGAGAGACAGGGGTGCTAAGCAAACACCCTATTAATTTTCATCCCTGTAACTTTTCAAGTGTGTCGGCTTCTTAGACATAGCACGGCCCGGTGTAATCCCCCCAACAAGCCAATTCAGATGGGGAGGATGGGAAGGGGGATAGGTCTTCCTAAAGGTGGATCGAGGCAGGGATGAAACCCTGAGAACTGGGGAGGAGAGTGAGGCAGAAAAGAAGTGAGACGGCTTCTTCAGAGCGCTACTCGGGGATGAGCTGTAGGATATTCATGGGGCCTCTGGAGGTGCTCACTGGGCAGTGGAGGAACGAAGACGGTCCTTGAGTCTGACCGAGGGCGTTGCAGTTGCCACTTAGCCGGGACTTGTGCAGGATGGGGAGCTGGCCTTTTGTGTCCCTCCTTCTCTCCTGTCAGTGTCCCTCTCACTTCATATGGACCCCCCGGCTCCCACTGCACCATTCCCATCGCCCTGTGACCCGAGGCCCCTTCATTTGCCTCACTCTCCCTTGCCAGGTTCACGTTCCTTTAGAGGGACCCCTGGCAGCCCCTCTTCTCAGCTGGCTCCCACAGCTAAAGGATGCCACTCATTCCATTATCCAGTCACCCACACATTTCCCTGAGCTGTCACTGTGTGGCAGCCCCCATTGTAGGCATTGGGGGAAAACACAGTGAGCAAGGTAGAGGGGCCCTGCCCTCATGGAGCTTGCATTCCAATGGAGAGATCAACAGAAACTACACAAATAAATATGTGATATCAGTTAGTGGTAAGTGCTTTGAAGAAAAATAAAACAAGGCAGGGAGATAGTGAGAAGGGTCCTACTTAGATAGACTAATCAGGGTGGGCTTCTCTGAGGCGGAGGCATTTGAGCTGAGGCCTGAATGCTGTGGAGGGGTGAGCCCTGCTGAGATGGGGGAAATGGACTTCCAGGCGAGGGAAGCCAAGGATCTGGAGGTGAGAATGTGTTTGGCTTGTGATGACCAGACCTAAGTGAGGTATCAGAGAAGAAGAAATGCAAATAGCTCTTGACCAGATGAACAAATGCCCCACCAGGCTCATAATAAGAAGAATGCAAACCAAAACCCGTTGAGAACTGTGGTTATTTAGACTTTTTGCTTGCTCAGGTCGGAAACAGAATCTGAATTAGTTGGAGGAAAGCCGGGGAGGTATTGACTGGGACAATGCTATACTAGTTCACATACAGAAAGATCCTTAGATGTCCCCATAGTAGGAGAAATGCACCGAGATAACCACATCTCACTCACCAGATAGGCAAACGTCCAAGGCATTTCTACAACACATGCTGTGTGGAAACCCCCTTTCTCATAAATTGCTGGTGGGGAAGCAAAATGGTACAACCCCAATGGAGGAGAATTTGTCTAAATCTAGCAAAATTATCCATACATTTGCCTTTTAACCCAGCAATTTCACTTCTAGAATCTGGCCCAAAGTTACAGTAGAAAAATGTGAGTAGATATAAGCCAAGCCTATCCATTGCTGCACTATTTAATAGCAAAAGACTGGAAACAACCCAGATACTCATCAATAGGGGCTTAGTTGCACCAACGTGGTAAATTCACATAGTGCACATGGTGGAATACTATACAGCTGTAAAAAGGAATGGGAATACTTTTACATATGATTATGTAATGATCTCTAGGATCATGTTTTCTAGTGATAAAAGCAAGACAGAGGGGCTTCCCTGGTGGCGCAGTGGTTGAGAATCTGCCTGCTAATGCAGGGGACACGAGTTCGAGCCCTGGTCTGGGAAGATCCCACATGCCGCGGAGCAGCTGGGCCCGTGAGCCACAATTACTGAGCCTGCGTGTCTGGAGCCTGTGCTCCGCAACAAGAGAGGCCGCGATAGTGAGAGGCCCGCGCACAGCGATGAAGAGTGGCTCCCACTTGCCACAACTAGAGAAAGCCCTCGCACAGAAACGAAGACCCAACATAGCCATAAATTAAAAATAAATAAATAAATAAATAAATAATTAAAAAAAAAAAAAAAAAAAAAAAAAAAAGCAAGACAGAGAAAAATGTGCAAAGTATGCTATCATTTGTCAAAGAAAGGGAGGGAAAATAATACACATATATATTTATATTTTTTTAAATGAGAGAACAGATAAACAATAAAGATGAAATAACAGTAACCTGTGTGGGAGGGAGGGAGGGAATTTGCTGGAGGAGACAGGGAGAGAAGCTAGATTTCTTTGTAGATTTGTAGTTTGAGTTTTGAACCATGTAATATGCTTTATATTTATAAAACTAAATTTACAGAGAAAGGCAATCCTTAGGAACCAAATTTGAAGGAAACAAATGAACCTAACTTGGTTTCCAGTTGGTGGAGGAGAGGAACTATTCCAAATGACTAAAGCACAGGAATCTCTCCCATCCTTATGGGATATACCCTTAGGACAAAAAGAACTGGGGGATAAAATCTTAAATTGTTCCTACTGAATATTGTGATTCTGAAGCTGCTGTGTATTGTAGTATTGAATAAGGCAAATGAGTAATTATGTTACTGGTAAGAACCAAGATATTTGGTGTGGAAGAAGGAGGATACAGATGTATGACTGAAAAATTCTGGATTTGATTTGGAATTGTCAGTCTGAACTCATGATGCATGTTATCTTTAAAACACACTTATTCAACTCTACTTCAGTTACAAAATAAATTAAAAGAATAAAAATATAAAAGTAAGGCCTTATTATTTAAAAAAAGTTTAAAAAACACATTTATATATTTTCTAGCTCAGTCCACTAAAGAGTCTTGTAAACAATAGCTGACTCAGTGCAAAGAACACCTCTAAGTCTATAGATTATGATCTTGAAATATGTTGAAATACTAAATGAAACTGAGAAATAAATGACTGATTCCTTATCTGGGGCAGGAAATGGGCAGGATGAGTCTGGAACATCTTGTCCTGCCAGAAGGTGAAGTAGCCCTCAAAGACGACTGAGACTGTGTCAAAAGGACGCAGGAGCCAACCTGATGAGATTCTCACCAGCAATTTAAGCATCAATAAGATAAAACGACAGTGATGAATTGGGAGATTGGGATCGACATATATACACTAATATGTATAAAATGGATAACTAATAAGAACCTGCTGTATAAAAAAATAAATAAAATTCAAAAATTCAAAAAAAAAAAAAAGATAAAACAACAGTGGATTTAAACCCATCAAATATGTTTAGTCCACGAGTTCATAAAGATGCTTAATAAAGTAAAAAGCCTCAGTGATCTTCTTTGAAGGATAATGTGAAGCAAGTCATTAAAAAAAAAATAAAGCTAGTTAATAAAGGAAAAGAATCAAGTGTGTATTTTGCCTGTCTTGCAAAAATGTAGCTCAGGGTAACTCCATAGTAGATGAGAAGTAGTTCCTTGTCATGGAAGTACTCAGTGAATAAATAAAGAGGGAATACCATCATTTTGCAACTTATAAAGAAAGAGTAGATCTACGCATCGAGCATGAAGGGCTGCTAATACCACAAAAAGAGATGGCCAGGAATTACATACCCCCAATGGAGGTATACAACACCATTCATGAAGGAGTCTTGCCAAACCCAAATCTATCAAGCCTCTGGATCTAATGAACAGGACCTACAGGTAAGAGAGAACCCAATTAAATGACACTATGTGGAATTCATCAAGAAAATCCAGACTGGAGAGAATTCTAAAGGACAAATAACATGGTTTTATCATCACCAACAACAAACTGCAAGGAAGAAAAAAGAAGACATGGAGGAGGACTCTATAGACTAAAAGAGACATGAGAGACATAGTAGTTTAGATCCCAGCATAAGTAAACAAAACGTTAAATAAAGGAAGGCTGGAAGGATGGGATCAGGGAGGGGATGGAGAGGGGGTGGGGAGGGAAGAGAACATTGGTAGCGCAGCTGGAAGAATGTGAACGCTGGCAGGACATTTGATGATACTGAGAAACTATTCTTGCTTTTGAGTGTGTGTGATGATAGGTATTATGATTTCAAAAGACAAGCCCTTGTCTTTTCAAGATAGACACTGAAATATTTACGGATGAAATGATATGATGTCAGACATCGGCTTCAAAATAACCGGGAGTGAGTGTGAGCGGTTGGGGACATGGAACGCTGGTGCTCAGACTTGAGCTTGCATCAGAATCACTGGGGGGGGGCTTGTTAAAATAACAAATACTGGTCCTACCTACCCAGTCTTGGGTGTGGCCCAAGAATTTGCCATTCTAACAAATTCCGGTGGTGTTGATACTGTTGGTCTGGGGACCGCACTCTGAGACCCACTGGCAGAGAGGAAGGAAGGTTGATCCGAAGCTATTGTTGTACTTGGGTGATGGGTACATGAAAGCTCATTACAGTATTCTTTGAACTTCTGAATACGTCTGAGATTTTCAACAGTAAACATAAAAAAAAAATAAAAAGGGATCCAGAAGGACACATAGAGGGAGCACAGCCTTTGATGACCCATAGTTGTAATGGGAACATCTATACTCATTAGCAAACCAGACTTGGCTGCTGCCTCTGGGATTGGAAGGTCCCCATCTCTTCCTGCCCACTTGGGGGTTAGTGCCTCAGCTCAGCTGTCAGTCCTCTTGGAGAACTACCTGGCCTGAGCGGTAGAGAAGTGGTCTTTGTCTCAGGGTCAGGTCTGCGTCATGCTGCATCCATTTCCTTAATGTGGTCAATTATTGGAAGAATCATGATTTGAATGAATCCTAAGATTTTTCTGGCCACTTCACCTGGAAAGGGTGCTTCTGAGCAGAGCTGCGTCGGTGGTGGGGGTGATTACTGAGCTCAGATGCCCATGTATCCTGCAAGGACCTTTCTCAAACTCCAGATCAGGAGGCACCTCTATGGGTTTGAGTCCTTCTACTTGCCTTTTTAGATTCATTTATTTATTTATCCATTCACACTTCAGATATTCCTTAGAGTACCTCCTAAGTGACAGGTACTTTTCTAGCCCCTGAGAATACAGCCAGGAACAGAATAGGCAAACCTCTGTCTTGTGGAGATGACATTCTAGTTGGGGATACAACAAAGAACAAGTCAAGAAATAAGTGAGCAGTTTCAGATAGTGAAAAGTGCTATGAATAAAATTAGAGAGAAGATGCCGGATAGTGATTGAGTCCGTGTGTGTGTGCATGTGCACACATGGGTCCACGTATTTTATTTAGATGATCAGGGAAGACTTCTCCAAGGAGATGACATGTGAGCTGAGAGCTGGATGGTAAAAAGGAGCCGGCCATGCAGAAATCTGGATATTTTTTGACAAAGGAAGTAGCAAGTGGAAAGGCCCTGAGATGAGAAAGAGCTTGGCATTTTTTTTTGGGGGGGGGGGCGGGAATCCCAAGAAGACCAGTGAATCTGGGATGTGGAGAGGAAAGGGAGAAATGGTGAACTCAGGTGGGAGGGAGAACAGACAAGAGCTAGGGTTCATAGGACCTTGTAGGCATAGCCTGGGTGCTTATATACAGACCCCAAGTACCTCCCAGGCTGCCAGCCATCCCCCAGCTATCAAAAGTACATTCTATCTAGAGAAATAGGGCACAATTTTAACAGGGAAGGCCCCTAGGGACTCTAATCTATAGGAAAGTGTTTTGTATAAGCAACTGAATAGTATAATATAGCCAATTTGTTGAACCAACCTATTAAAAATCCTATAATTTTATTTCAAAATCACTACATGCTCTCGATGCCTATGATTTCACCCTAAGTACAATATTTGCTCAATTTAAGATTTGATCCCCTATAGTATTACCCATCATACAGATTCCTCTATGCCAGGTATTACTATAAGTTATCAGGCATTTCATGCTAATAGAAATGAATTGAGAGCTGTGTCCTGGAAAAGATATTTTAAAAAAAGGAAAGCATAAAGTTAGTGGACTCAAGAGTACGAGAAGGGATCTCCAGGGAAGAAACAAATCAACAAGGAGAAACTGAAGATGCATCAGGAAAAAACTACCTATTTTACAGTTTGGAGTGAGGCTCTACTTCCTGGATAGACTAATATCCTCCTGCCAAGATGTGTCAGAGCAAAGCTCTTTCTCTTGAAATAACGCATGTATACCCTCTATAGCTCTTTCCTAAACAGAAAGTGTGCAGTAATTCACAGAGCGCTTTAAGTGAACAGAGCAATGGTTAACCTTAAACTCTTTGAACCGTAGGAACTGTCATTAATACAGTGTAGCCTTTTCACGACGGTGAGACCGTTCTATCCCCAAGGCAGCTCACATGGCTGGGGTGAGCAGGTCAGTCACTCCCAACTTTGCATTCGGGGACTTTATATTGGTTGCTTAAAGTCAGCCATGATGAGGATATTTACACCAAAGGAATCAGCAAATGCTACACATCAGGCTTTTCTTTTCAGAGCTGATTGTTAAATATTTACCAGCACACTGCTGCTGTGACCCTTAAAAAAATAAATTTGGGGATATACCACGGCATATGAAAAAATAGCCTTGTTTTTGTTTTGCCTCTTGAACTGATGTTAGTGATATTTAAATTTGTATTCATCTTCTTGTATACTTTACATTTCAGCTATATTTATGTATAGATAGACCCGTTCACTTTCTCAAAAACCTTTGCCGGTCATTCCATGGTTGACCAGATAGACACAAAGGGCCCCTCGAGGCTTTGTGTCACCTGGCTCTTTCTGCCTTGTTTATCCCTGGCTCTGGACAAATTTAACCTTAAATGTGCCTCACCCCCCCAAAAAAAACCCTATTCTTTCTTTGCTCTGGATGTTTCTAGTCTGCAGCCCCTGCCTTGGGGGCTCTCTTTACCCCTTCTCTGTCTGACAAAGTCTTACCCATGTTTCAAGGTCATGGCAGAAGTCATGTCCTACTCCTTGAGGCTCATCTGCCCCAGCTCCCTTCAGCATGCTCTTTCAACAGTGCTCCCACCAAGTGCCATCTGTCCCTCCTTTGCCACCATCACCATTGCCTTGTTTTATAGGTGTTTGTCTCCATGTCTTATCTCCTCCCCTGGATTTTAAGCTCCTTGAAGATAGTGAATTTTACTTATTCATCATTTTATCCTTTAGAGCAGCTGGTATAGAGCTTTGTACATAGTCATCACGCAGTAAGTGTTAGTTGAATTATCTGCAGACATGATTTCATATTCCCCACAGTGCCCTGGACAACACAGTAAGTGCTGTACACACACACACACACACACACACACGCACACAGTTTCATCAGTCTAAATATTTCTATTTGTGGACTGATTTCATTTAACCTGGAAATGCCTTGTTGAAGGGGAACGTTAGACTCACATGTAGCCCCAAATGAGGATCAACCACAAAACTTCTACCTTCAGTCTAAAATGTCACCTTTCTCATCTGCACGCAAAATTGGACCACCGTGTCCAGTCATGGGTTAGAAAGGTGCCAATCTGTTACAAATCATGACCTCTGATAGCCACTGAAGATGCACCTGCATTCCTACTGGGCATAGATCCTGCCAGAATGTAAGTTCTACTGGTATTTTTATAACCAATGATAAAATGAAAACGATTTGGATTTTTTTCCTTTGCTCACTTCTACTGTAAAAGAAGGCTGCCCCTGTTTGGTTTGTTCATTCATTAAACAATTATTGCCTTCTCATGCCAGACACTCGGCTAAAGTCTCAAGATATAAAGATGAATTATCCACGGCCCTGCCCTTCCTGGGGTTCACATTTAGGAAAAGAGACTGAAAAGGCCATCAGACATGTTCAAAGTCTCAGGCGAAATCAAGCCCCGAGGCTCTGATAATGACCCACATCAGTGCGTTTGCCCACTAGATTCTGCCATCTGTCCCCGCGTGAGATGTTTGCTGTAACTCCTTTCCACTGCCCGCTTTTGGTTTGAATGACCTTGGAGACAGCCTGAAATCCCGAGCTTTTAGAGTTTCTTGTCTGCACATATGTGCTTCAAATAGAAATTCACGAACCTCTAATTATCTCCTCTTAGCAGGCTGCCTACATGACTGGCGACCAGCTCTTTAGTCACTGCAAGAATGGATTTCTATGCAGCCTGTGCCCGCCCGGGATGCATTAGGATGCCCAGAACATGTGTGGCCGCTCTGAGCGGGCACAGGGCAATTAACAGAAGCCACGCAATTTGCAAAATGCCTCAACTTCTCTGCTCATTTCTGAGGCAGAAAATTGTCACACCTTAACCTCAGGAGGCTCATCAGCAGAATAATTCCCACCCCCACCCCAAAGAGAGCCTCTGGTGTCGGATTCTCCCCCCCTCCCCACCCTTGCTTTTTGCAAACATAAGCACTCGGCTGGAACAACAGCTATGACTCAGTTCCTAGCGAACGCCGCCTGAATTGATTTAGTCTGAGTTCAGATTTAGCACATAATCATGTTCAATTTGCTCCACTGCACTGCCTAGAGATAAAAGGCTGGGGGAAAAAAAAAAATAGCTCCAGCTTGTGTCAGTCTTTGCGGTGGATGTCATTTGCCATCAGACAGCCAGCCGCTCTTACTCTGCCCTGCTTGCCTGAGCCGCGGCGGGCGGTGTGCGTGCAGCGGAGTGGGCTCAGGTGCCCAGCTCGGCCATCCCCATGGCAAGGGCAGCGCCCGGCCGGCCCGGAAACATCCACCCTGGAAGGCGTTCTCCCCAGCCCGCACGACTCGGAGGCTGCCTAGCTCTTTATTGTCAATTCCGGAGGGGGAATGCCAGCCCCTAGAATGGACTGTGATATTTCCACTCTGGTTGCCTGCATGGTGGACGTGGAGGTCTTTACCAATCAGGAGGTTAAGGTACGCACCTGCCATCTTCTGTTTCATTGTTGCTGTTGCTGAAGCTGCTTGGAGCCTTGTTAGCTTAAGGGAACAAGACTTTGGTTCATAGTTTTCAGCTCACGATCTGCGCTAGACATGCATGTGGTGAGTGCCTGACTCTATTAATTAGAATAAGTTAGACGAGGGACTGGCGCACATTCATTTTAAACGTGATAAGCTTTGAAAAACCACTGTCTGTTTGTTCTTGCCTTTTCTGTTAGGTGATCCCCAGTCATCCTTTGCACAGTAGACATGTTTTCATAGTCTCTGTGTCAATAAGAATTTGCCGGTCCTTAATACTGAGAGGGGTTTTAAATCAATGATTCAATGAAGAAAGCACATATAATAAACATCGTACCCAGGACACCCTGATCGTGGGACGTTAACCCCTTGATGGGACGTCACTTACATAGGCCGTGATGTGGTCTGCACATTGAACAAAAGCTATTCTACAGATGGCAGTTTCAATCCCCAGCTCTCTGGAAGTCAGAGTTGGAGAGCAGCTGTCTAAATGTCCTTTGTCAGGCAAAAGAAGCAAGTCATTTTCCCTGAACAGTTGTCCATAAAGAAAGTTCAGGCATAAATAAATTTTGCGTAGTATTCTAGGGCGCTGGTCCTGGCTGACTGTCTGCAGCAATTGTTTGATTGTCATGGGTAATTGTCTCCTGATGACATACATTCTCTTTGCTTTTCCCCTTTGGTCTTATGTTCTGAAAAAGATGCCATGCTTGTGAAATGGGCATTTTGATTTCTTCTCTCATATTGAACATAAGAACTAGCAGAAGCTTCTTATTTATTTAACAGTTCACACACACGACAAAAAGGATAGTTGCTCATTGTGTGATGGGAGGAAGGAAAGGGGAATTGCACTGCATAATCATTTGTCACCTTCGCCTTAGTCTTTACTTAAAGGAAGACCCAGAGTTCTTTATTTTGGGGTGTGCAGATGACACCCTGGTGCTTCCCAGGTGGGAATTTATGTGTCCACTAGCATAACACATGGCTCTGTCATTCAAGATTGCAGTTTTGAACCCCCTTTTGAAAGGAATTCAAGAATCTGTTTTGTTGTTTCTGCATATTTTAAATGTGTGGCCTGCGTTTACCAATTCTTAGGCCAGTGCTGTGAAGTGCCGACCACCTGTCATACTGAGGTTCCGAAAATTAGAAGGTAATGGTTTGGTGCTGCTTGTGGTCGTGTCCACGAATGGAAACATGCGTGTAGCGACTCACAGCCCCGCTGGCCGTACACGCTGTGTACACTCCAGAAGGGAGCAGCTCTCAAAGCCCCTCCAGTTCAAAACCAATTTAAATTCCGATGTGGGTAACTGAGTAGAGAGCCATCTCCCAGCACCTGCTGGAACAGAATTATGCGTACATAAAGTAACACTTTACGATTCCCTTCTCTTCTGAACCGTTCCCTTTTAATTACATGCTGGACCTGTGAACATCATAAAATAAATAATCTAGAGTTTTTTGGTCCAAGAAATGACGGTGAGAAAATATTGATTAGGGATCTGTAGTCTGCCAGGCATTGTGCTCTTACAGGAAGGAGTTTAAAATATGCTTAGATGACGTAGGTATTTGTCATATAGACATACAAAGAACCACTTACCCAATATTTCTCTTTTTTTAATCATTGCTCTTTTTTTACTTATTTTCTATTGAAGTATAGTTGATTTACAATGTTTCAGGTGTATGGCAAAGTGATTCAGTTATATGTGTGTGTGTGTATATATATATATATATATTCATTTTTTCATTATAGTTTATTACAAGATACTGTATATAATACCCTGTGCTATACAATAGTTCCTTGCTATTTATATTTTATATATAGGAGTGCATATCTGTTCATCCCAAATCCCTACTTTATCCCTCCCTCCCCCTTTCCCCTTTGGTAACCATAAGTTTGTTTTCTATGTCTGTTGAGTCTATTTCTGCTTTGTAAATAAGTTCATTTGTATCATTTTTTAAGATTCTACATATAAGTGATATCATATGATATTTGTCTTTCTCTGTCTGACTTACTTCACTTAGTATGGTAATCTTTAGGCCCATCCATGTTGTTGCAAACATGCCCAATATTTCTTAAAGACAGACTATTTTGTGGAATTCAGGGGACACAAACATCTTAGAGCTGGTTGTACTTGAGTGGTTGGGATGGTGTCATGGAGCAGGTGGTACTTGAACTTGAAGATGGGTAGATTTTGATACAGGAAGAGGGAGGGCACGGGGACAGGCAGGCATTCCATTTTGCAGTCAGGTGAGTCAGTGCATTTGACTGCAGTAGGATCTCTGTGAGAGACTGGAGGGGGGCGCAGAGGGGAGTCAGGGCCAGATTATAAAGCCTCTCACCCTGTTCATCAGAAATGTGTGGGATTTTCTGGGAAGACTCCCACCAGAAAGATGCATTACATGTCCTTCCTGCTAAATAGCTTCGAATCACAGTTGATTTGTTTCTTTGAAACAAGTTACTTAATCATTCTGTGCCTTAGTTTTCTCATCTGTAACATGGGGATAATAGTAGTTCCTACCTTGTTGGCTTGGTAGGAGGATTAAAGAAAATTATACATGTAAAGCAATTAATGCAGTGCCTGACATATTTCGTGTTCAATAAATGTTAGCTGTCACCATTATTGTCATGGTCGTCTTTTTAGACGTTCTCTAAAGGTGATAGGTTACTTTCCCCAGTTTACTGGAATGTCCTATCTCCAGCTGACTTTACAATGGCAGTCCAGGACATAGAAAGTGTTTCCACTACCATCCCCCGCCGCCCCCCCTGCACACACACAGCCCAGCAACTTAGAAAACACCGCCCTTCCTTTCAGACATTTAATCATTTAGCGTAAATCAGTGACGTTATTATCAAGCAAAATTAAGGCAGGCCAAAGAGGTCTGTTGAGAAAACCTATATGTTCCTTGTTCAAAAGTGAGCATGGCTTAGTGTCATGAAGAGACGTTCAGATGTCAAATTCTGGCACCAAAGTTTCTCCAAAGGTAAACGTCATTAATCACTTATTTCAGATCCATAGTGGAGCCAGGAGTTCCTTTCTTCCGAGTCCAATATTTCCTGTCAGAGAAAAGGAAGGCACCGGTTGGGGGTCTGTTTCACCTGCCTGCATCCAGCTTGCTTGATCTCAGGCTCTTTTTTGCTTTTTACAGACTCTCCCTTTCTACCCGGAGCCCCACTGGGAAGCAACCACACCAGGGTTATGCAACCAGCAGACTTTCTTAGCAAATACAGTGGTTAATTTGAAGGGGGTGGAGAAAATGCAAATCTAGTGACTTATAGCAATTTAGAAAACCTTATCCTCCATGGAGGATCTCAGCTGGTTGCTTTGGGGGCCCTTCAGGCTCCAAGTTCCTAAATTTTGCCAAAGCTGCTAGAGCAGTAATACCAAATAGAAGAGGAAATCAGGCAAATGCATCCCCATATTTGTCTTTCTCCGGAAACTCCATTGGTAGTGTTGTGAACTTAGCTGTCTGTTTGATGGCAAAGGATGCTTAGAAAGATAAAGAAATTTGAAGCCCTTAATAGAAGGAAAATGACATGGTGAACTGTAGAGTTTGTGTGCACGCACGCACGTGCGTGTGTGTATGTGAACACGGGCAGAGTTGATCTTCTCCAGTGTTCTTCTCATATTCTGAAAATAGTCTCCCCCGCCCCTCAACAAGAGCCAGACGCTTGAGGAAATGAGAGGGATCCAAAGATGGGTAATAAAATTTGTATTTTACTTTAGTCCAGTTGTTCTTAAACCTGATAACACATTGGTGTCCCCTGGAGAGCTCTTAAAATATTGACGATGCTCAGGCCCCACGCCCAGAACTTCTAACTTGGCTGGTCTGAGTGGAGCTGGGCATAGACGATTATATAAAGTCAGCATCTTGTCTCTTCTAGACACAGGTAGGTACGGGTGAAGTCAGTCCAGAATTATCTAGAATAACCTCTTTTTAAACACTTTGATCCATTCCCCCGAATGAAGCCTTGATGGATGCAGTTTCAGAAGCAATGTCTCTAAGCTATCAGAAATGTTGAGGCTCACCCAACACTCTTGGCCCAGTTCACCACCCCTGCCATCCCTCCCTCTACCCGATTCCGAGCTGGTGGTAAACACCCTCGTCCACTGCTGGCTGCAGCCTATAGCAGAATGTCCCCCCTTCTCCCGGGCACATCCGAGCCTGGGGCTGCGCCTTCTCTGCAGTGGGAGCTCCCCACACAGAAAAGGGGTGGATGCCTCCTCTCTGGGCTGGAGAGCTCCTGATTCACATCCCAGGGATCCAGTCCTGTCTCCATGGTCATCCACACAGGAGACAGGAAGCTCATAAAGCTTCTTTCTACTCCTCAGGACAGGCAGGAAACATGGCAAGTCTTATAAGATCAGAAATGTCAAAGACCCTGGGAACTGGAGATTTAGATGCAAACTATTACATTTAGAGTGGATAGACAACAAGGTCCTACTGTGTAGCACAGGGAACTGTATCCAATCTCCTGAGATAAACCATAATGGAAAAGAATACAAAAAAAGAATGTATATATATATATATATATATATGTATATATATATATATATATATATATGTATAACTGAGTCACTTTGCTGTACAGCAGAGATTGACACAACACTGTAAATCAGCTATACTTCAGTAAAAAAACAAAAACAAGAACATTTGTGCAGTGCTCTTAACTCCTAACCAGATGATGCTCTAAGCACCGGGAGACAGACAAGACAGACATCCCTGACGTCATGCAGTGCATGTTCTAACACAGGAGGCGGACAATGAACTAGTAAACAAATAAACGTATACTGTAATTTCAGGCCGTAATAAGGGTTTTGAATGAAAGATGAAGCAGAGTGAGGGGGTGAATTGCTGGAGGAAAGGTTGCATTGGGGGCCCTTTAGGCTCCTATTTCCTAAATATTGCCAAGACTGCCAGATCAATAGTCCCCAGAAGAGGAGGAAATCAGGCAAATGGCGTTCCTCTGTATTTGTCTCTCTCCAGAAATTCCTTTGGCCACTTTTGAATGGATGGCCAGTAGAAGCATCTCTGGCGAGGTGACAGTTTTTGAAATGTCACTGTTCCAGTGTCATTCAGGGATCTGAAGTGAGTGAAAGGACCATGTATGGATCTGAGGGAAAAGCATTCCAGTAGAGGGAACAGTAGAGGCAAAGAGAGGCCATCTTATCTGATGTGTTCTTTCTCAGCCCCGCCATTTAACCCAGTGGTCCCCAACCTTCTTGGCACCAGGGGCGGGTTTCGTGGATGACAATTTTTCCACGGACGGGGGTGAGGGGATGGTTTCGGATGATTCAAGTGCATTACATTTATTGTGCACTTTATTTTTATTATTATTACATTGTCATATATAATGAAATAATTATACAGCTCACCATAATGCAGAGTCAGTGGGAGCCCTGAGCTTGTTTTCACTTGACACTCACTGATAGGGTTCTGATGAGTCTGCAAGCAATTGATTTATTGTGGTCTCTGTGCAGTCAGACCTCTCTGCTAATTACAATCTGTATTTGCAGCCGCTCCCCAGCACTAGCATCATGGCCTCAGCTCCACCTCAGATCATCAGGCATTAGATTCTCATAAGGAGCACGCAACCTAGATCCCTCACATGCGCATTTCACAGTAGGGTTTGCGGCCCTATGAGAATCTAATGCCACTGCTGATCTGAGAGGAGGCGGAGCTCAGGCGGTAACACAAGTGATGGGGAGCGGCTGTAAATACAGATGAAGCTTCGCTCGCTCTCCCGCCGCTCACCTCCTGCTGTACAGCCTGGTTCGTAACAAGCCACGGACCAGTACTGGTCCATGGCCCGGGGGTTGGGGACCCCTGATTTAACCCATTTCCATCATTTGTTCATTCAGGGACCTACTGAGGCTGCCAAGATCTTATGCCATAATTTTTATTTTTTTAACGCTGCTCCTTTTTAGAAATTGTGCTTAAGCTAATTCCCTCATGTTATGTTTTAAGCCTGGTGGTTCTCTTGGAGGAAGGGGAAATATAAGCAGAAATTTGTTCTCAGCATGATAATTTTTCATACGCTTGAAATCTTAGGAGCGCTGTAGGACTTTTCTTTCCCTTCTAAAAGTCTAGGGCCTTTGCAAGGTGACTCATAAGTCCTACTTCCTCTCCTCTGCTTTTGAGAATTTCCCAATATCCTCCCAATCCATGCAATCTTGGGCAAATCTCTTAACCTTTCTGGACGCATGGTGATTATGCTGAGAAAAATGCCAATGCTTTGTGTATTTTGTTTTCCTTTTTCACACAAAAGTGTGATGTGACTGACTCATAGTCTGTGTCATGCTGTTGCGTGAGTTCTGAAAAAAAAAAACAAACCCAGCACACCTTGGCCATTTAGTACAAAGAAATCTCTTTGGCATTTGAACCACTGGAAATTTCACGATTTGTTTTGTTTGGCGGGATTCGTAGGAGGAGAAGGATGGGGCAGAGTTGGTGTGATACGCTTTGCCCTTTGCTTTGGGGAGAGACAGATGACACAAATGAAGATGTGGGTATTGGGTATCGGGATTGATCTGGAAGAGAAACTTGTGGGTATTTGTTAGGAGAGCTTGTCAAGCTTCGTGCCTATTTCTTATGCTTTTTGAAAATGCAGTGCTGGGCAGAGGATCTGGCTGCAATCATGACTTTTTGGTTCTGTAGAACTCTAAAGGTCTTTCAGAATCTTCAGAAACCATTGTGTTCACTCAGTAACTTATAAGAATTTGAGTTGTGTATGATTTCATTCTCAAACACTGAAACCCTCTGGAGATATTCATGGCGACTTTTAGGAACCAAAATGTTAAGTTAACAGAAACTCTTATTCTCTGTTCAAAGACTGGAATTTTAAGTAATATTTGTTACATGTCTCCAGACCACTTTTAGTTTCTGAAAACCAAAAGGGAATGTGTGGGGAGGATGGGGGAGGGGGATGGGGTGGCCTGACCATAACAGATTCTAATCCTCCAGCACAACAAAAACGTGTTCTTCCTCTGCTAATGAAATGGACTAGAATTGAAGCCATTTTGGAAACAAATGAATTAATACAAAACTGAATGTTAGACATTAACCCTAAAAAATACTTTAAGAAACTTAACATTCTTAAAAGTGCCCTGTTGAATATTATCTTGCCTCTGAAGAAAGTAGCAAACACCTTTCACAGACTGGGAAGAAGGGATTTTCTGCAAGTGACAGATGCTCCCTGAGAAGGTTAACAGGCAGATTTCTCAGCCACCTGTCACATTAGGGAAAGACAAGGTACAGTATTCAGCTAATGACATTGTAAAGCAGGAAAGCCAACTGAAAAGTTGCTTCTCTGTTTAGAGTCTTTTAACTGTTGGAAAGTAATTCAAACATTGACAGTTGCTACCTCTAACCTGAATGTCAGATTTATGCAAAACAGTAACAACAAAACAGTATCTTCATTAACATCATTCTCCTGAAGAAACCGATTTTAATGTAAAACTCAGAGAGTCCCATTTGCATCCTTAGTGATTCTGAGTACAACTATCAATAATTTATAAGAGCCTGTTTTAGTACTTTCTGATGAAGCTTAAAATTGACAAATAGAAAGGAAAATGATACCTGAAACATTTATTATCACTGGGTATATTTAGGTTGTAAGCTTAAATAGCATCACAGCTTTGTGGTGAAGAACCCAGCTTTCCAGGGAGGTCATCAACCCTCCAGCCCATTCCTGGCCTAGAATTTCTTAAAGTAAAGGGACAGTATCTTTACATAAAGGGAATGTATCTCTTCCAAGCTCTAAATCTAAGCTGATTCCAAAAGATTAGTCAAAAGAACATTGAGAGATTATTTAATGAGGTCTTCAAGCAGGTAAAAAGAAGTTGTGAACTCTTCACTCTATCTAGAATGGATCACTTATCTTAAAACTGTTTGAGAATAAAATATCCACCAACTTAGACCTTCCCTAGAAAATACTCACTCAATGTGCCTTTGTATTCCTCTTTGGGGTAAATGTATCCGGGGGAAAAATAAACACAGGCACACACACACACAAGAAAATGTATGTATATACTATATATAAATATATTTTTTCTTCCGTAACCCTGGAAGGTTTCTTTCTGTTCTGCTCCGGCCCTATCTAACCAGCTATTGGAAACTGTGGGCTCTTAACCATGTCAAGAGATGAAGAGCCCAGAGAAGGCTCCTGGCAAAAAGTTGAACAGAAGTCTAAACAATTGCTAAACAGTTTCTCCAGGGTGGGGTGGAGGTGGCAGGGGGACACGAAGAAATTCATGGCCTTTTCTTTTTATTGTTATATGCCAAGGAAATGTTTACATCTTTACAGTCCAGTAGCACAATTACTCTCCAGAATCTAATATACCAGCTCTGAACTATGAATTTTTTTTAAAAGGTTTTCAAAACCATCTTGACCCTTCGGCTTCCAGAAAGATAACTTTAACAAATTTATCCTTCTTTGTTATATTGGACTTCAGACCAGCTTTCGTTCCCCGCCCCACCTTCACCCAAATAACACCTTCACTAATATTCTACTTGTCCCAACAATCAGATTGTTTGCTACTTAGTTGTAAGATTTATTTCCTGCATCTCTGATGGGTCTAAAGGAATATGCAAGCAGTGTTTATGCTGTGCCCCAAAGATTTGATTGGGGGGAGGGGGATTTACTAAGTTGAGCATTAAACCATCTCACGTGATGGCAAATGTAACCCCCCAGAGATAGTCATTTTCATGGATCGATATTTTATGTTATCAAGATGGACAATTTAAAAAATTCTAACAACTCTTCTTCTTCACTAAATACTTCTGAGTACATGGCACACACCAGGGTACTCCTTGTCATCCCCATAATAGCCCGGGGCATCTATTTTTCTACCCTGTTTTTTTTTTTTTTAATAAATTTATTTATTTATTTATTTATTTTTGGCTGTGTTGGGTCTTCGTTTCTGTGCTAGGGCTTTCTCTAGTTGTGGTGAGCGGGGGCCACTCTTCATCGCAGTGCGCGGGCCTCTCACTGTCGCGGCCTCTCTTGTTGCGGAGCACGGCTCCAGACACGCAGGCTCAGTAGTTGTGGCTCACGGGCCCAGTTGCTCCGCGGTATGTGGGATCTTCCCAGACCAGGGCTCGAACCCGTGTCCCCTGCATTGGCAGGCAGACTCTCAACCACTGTGCCACCAGGGAAGCCCTCTACCCTGTTTTAAACAGGTTCCTGATCAGAGAAGTTAAATTTTTGCACAAGATCACACAGCTATTAATTGGCAGCACTGGGACTTGAACTGTGGTTTGCTTCACTCTTTCCCCTACTGAAATATCCCTAAGGAGTACCAAGCCATTAATCGATTATTGGGGGGAAAGAAAAGATATATATTCCAGAGGATAAGACATTGAACTCATATGTAGTATTTCCTCTAGTGTTCAAAACACTGTTTTTGTCTTCTATTACTTATCAGGTTAGGGAGTACTACTTTTACATAAATCAGTAGTGGAGATCATTTTACTTTTCTCAATAAATCTAACATGATGACAGCTCTAGGCAAACATCTGTTTTGGATTTCATCTGAAAATTTGTTTCAAAATCTAATAATGCCATCTCATTGGGGAGAAAAAAAAGTGCTGGAAAACCCAGGAACTCACCAATAGACGGAAAATAACTGGTACGGCAGCTCCGCCACCTCTTTCTGCATGTCGGAGAACATTTTCCAGGACGGGGTGAAGGGTGATCTCTGAAGAATTGTAGAACAGCAGTGTTGAAAGTTTTAATTGCAATAATAATATTTTACTTTCGGACAGGGCTTTCCAAATTATACAAAACTCAGCTTTCTCGCTGGAGATCTCCAAGGTTAAACAAGACCGCACAGTTCCTCAGGGGAAGCTTGGACTGAGATTTGTTCACAACACTGCGCAAGATCTCTTGGTGTATTATTATAGCCTGCGTCAATAGTACATCTAAGAGAATTGATTTCATCTTCTGTGACTTCACTGTGCCTTTAGGTATTGACTAAGAAAACCTCTCAGGCCACCTTTCCTGGAACAGGATATGTAAGCAATGAGCAAACTTAATAATAGCAACAGTGTATTGAGCACTTACTATTTGTCAGGCACTGGGCAAAGTGCTTTTATTCATTCGTTCATTCATTCATTCATCAAATATATATTGAGTGCCTTCCGTACTCAAGGCCTCACACTAGGTTCCAGAGATACAGCGGGTAACAGTCCTGTTGGACGCAAAAGTCTGTGCTCTGTCATTATGCAGTGTTGGCCTTTATTCCACTCAGTTCCATTTTTCCCAAAAAAGACAATGCTGTTTCAACCTCCAAAGAGGCCTCCTTCGCTGACTTAGGGCACGTGAGAAGGAAGCAAGTCCAGCTTCCAAGTCAGACATCCTGGTTAGAATTCTCTATTTGGCCACTTGGCCACTTACTGTGTGACCTTGAGCAAGGAGCCTTACCTCTCTGTGCCTCAGTTTCCTCAATTACAAAAGGAAGAAAATAATAGTGCTTACCTGATCACTTGGCAGACAGAACACGCACCGTTAATGTTAGCCTTTATCATCATCATCATCATCACCATTATCATCAGTATTAGTAAACTTCTCATATAGAGTTTTGAGTTTTCTTCTCAAGGCACTTCACCTATAATAGGGGCACTACCCCTATTATATCAGACACTTGCCTGTGGTTTTCAACTCATCTTTGCACAGAGGAAGCAGTGCCCTACCTCAGCGACACTCTGAGGTCACAGAACCAGAGAGGGAAGCAACTGGTTCAGCAGGGGAGTGAGGAACCACAGACCCAGACAGTTGGTCTTGACTTCCAGACCCAAGGCCAGTTTTAATAAGCATTCAGAGAACAGGGTATATGGCAGAATACAGAGGCTTTAAGGCAGGATGCCCATTAAGGAAAAGAGAGGTTGAACTCAGAACCCATTTCTTCAAAACATATTTAAACACCTCTCTCTGAGCAGGAATTTTAAATGGAGTTGTTGACTAGTTTCACCACAGTTATGTTAAACCATAATGGCAATACTTTCAATATTGACCTTCACTTCCCATATCTGCTTTAAAACTGTGGTGATAGGTGGAAATTAGATTAATTATCCAGGCTAAGCTCAATTTCTCTTTTGCTTAATAGGCCTTTTGCCCTAGAAACTCTGTATTCTGCCATGCACACCTACCTATGACTGCTTATTAACTTGTATCATAACTAGCAAATCATTCTGTGATACTTAAAACAAAACAAAATAAAAACTAAGCTAAAGCCCTACTATCCATTGCCTGGATGAATAAGCAGTAGACCTGAATTATTAATGAGAGGGATAGTAGATGATCTATTTTATATTCTTTCTCTGTAGGGAATTGTTCCATACATCGTAGTGCTCAGCAAAATAATATTCTATATTTAAATAACACTTAACATATGATTAACCACAATTGATGTTTATGTAGGCCTCAGAAGACTTGAACCCTCTTTCAATGAGTGCGTCCTCATGCCACCCCTCTGTTATAGGTGGGAAGTATTATTCTCACAATGAGAAATTCAGGTTGGAAGTGTTCTCCAAACCCAATCAATAGAGAGATTCAAGTTTGCTCCTTGTTACTTCACATTCTTTTTTTAAAAATTTATTTTATTGCAGTGTAGTTGATTTATAATGTGTTAATTTCTGCTGTACAGCAAAGTGATTCAGTTATACATATATATACATTCTTTTTCATATTCTTTTCCATTATGGCTTATCAGAGGACATTGAATATAGTTGCTATACAGTAGGACCTTGTTATCCATTCTATATATAATATATATAATAGTTTGCATCTACTAATCCCAAACTCCCAATCGTAACCTCCTCCAAACCCCCTCCTCCTTGGCAAACAAAGGTCTACTCTGTATGTCTGTGAGTCTGTTTCTGTTTCGTAGATATGTTCATTTGTGTCCTATTTTAGATTCCACATATAGTTACTTCACATTCTTATTCCATAATTCTTGGAGGCGAAACCAAGAAACAACTTGGTACAACTTGGGACAATGGTATAGTGGCTTGTTCTTTGGAGGCAGAAAGACCTGAATTCATGCTATGTCTTATTTATGACTCTCCTCATATGTTAAAAAAATATACAGATTTAGGTTAAGGGCTGTTGAGATGTAAATGATCAATAAAGTATTGCTGATGCCTGCATTTAGCATGAGTGGGGCATCTCATCCATTCATTCTACATTTAACAAACATGGCAGAGCACTTGGTAAGTAGTAGGTGCTGCTTCAGTACTTGGGATGGAAGCATGCCTCCTGCCCTCAAGGAGTTCATAGCTGATGGAGGAGTGAAGGTAATAAATAGATACATAGAGCTTAGAAAAGGCCATGGTCACAGACATATATACACTACCAAACGTAAAATAGATAGCTAGTGGGAAGCAGCCGCATAGCACAGGGAGATCAGCTCGGTGCTTTGTGACCACCTACAGGGGTGGGATAGGGAGGGTGGGAGGGAGGGAGACGCAAGAGGGAAGAGATATGGGAACATATGTATATGTATAACTGATTCACTTTGTTATAAAGCAGAAACTGACACACCATTGTAAAGCAATTATACTCCAATAAAGATGTTAAATAAATAAATAAATAAATAAATAAATAAGTAAATAAAAAAGAGAAGGCCATGGTTTGAATAAGCCCAGTACACTGTGGAAACCTCTGGGCGGGAAGTCTGGAATGAAGAAGAAAGGTTTCCCCAAGGAAGTAACTCTTGAGTTACTGCTTTAAAGGTTAAGTAGGTGTTCGACAGGTGAACGAAAGATGGAAATCAGAGAGGGGCTCCCTGGGAGAGAGAGGGCAACCTGCTCCACAGCAGAAATGCCAGGAGAGTGGTGACTCCTAGGAAGTAGAGCCCTGGGTGGGTGCTGGATTGTACAGAGGCTGGGCCCACTTTGTGAAGGAATTTGGATGTTACGCTCAAGTCCAATCAGATGGGCCATGGGAAGCATCTTAAACAGGGGAGCGACTGTCCACCTGGTGTGACACAGGGTCCTCCCCGGTGGTAGTGTGACTGTGCCTGCACCAAGGCTGACGCTGCAAAGAGGCTAGCGTGGAGGAGGAGCTGCCACCAGCCAGCCAGGCAGAATGGGAATCTGCAGAGTCCGAGCATCCGTGAATTACGCTCATAATCTCTTGTTATTCCCTGTCTTGTGTTTTTAAAGAGGAAAGAGGTCAGAACAGGAAAGCAACTGCTTGCGGAAGTCATCAGGTTGCCATTCGACGAGTTTGAAGGGGAAGGGCATATATGTTAGTGCTACACCCAGGATATTCAGGGACGCATTCGATTCAGCAAGCGTATACTGATTGTTTTCTAGAGCCAGGAGTCGAAAATCCAGGAATCCAAACCCTGGTCCCCGCCCTGGGGAATCACTTGGTCTGTGGGCAAGGGAGGCTGACTTAGAGTAACAGGCAAATGTCTTTTATCCAATAAGTCTGCCCTATTGCTTCTTCAAATTTCTAATAACTGGGAAATAGAAATTCAGTGATGTTGAATGCTGGACCTAGAATATTCTGGGTTCCTCCTGAGAGCAAATACACATACAGGGAAAAAAAAAAAAAAAACCTGCAATATTTTGCTAAAATATGTTCCTAGGGGCTAAGATTCCCCCAGTGTAGCATACACAAATCAAACAGCAAGAAAAGTTTAGGAATTCCCTGGCGGTCCAGTGGTTAGGACTTGGCGCTTTCACTGCCGAGGGCCCGGGTTCCATCCCTCGTCAGGGAACTAAGATCTCACTAGCCTCGTGGCCCAGCCAAAAAAAAAAAAGGGAGAGAGAGAGGGAAAGAAAAGTTTGATGCCATCTCTTGTTAGTTAACTGTTGCCATCATGCCAGTGGTCTTGTCCCAGTACAGTAGTCTATATATCATAGATGCTGAATAAAAGTTAGATGAGGGGATGCATTACTGGAGCCTGCGTTTGTTGCTGGCCTTGTTTTAGGCGACAGGATGGAGGAAGGAGGAGGAACGGGGAGCCTTCTCTACCTGTCAGGACAGACTCCAAAAGCTGCACCTATCACTTCCTCTCAGATTCAGCTGGACCACACCTGGGTGCACGGGCACATCTGGATACAAGAGAGGCTGAGGATAGCACCTTGTTCCTGGTGGCCCCGTGCCCAGGTAAAGTCAGTATTCTATTATAAAAAGAAGGGGAGAAAGGTGGCTATGGAGGGACCCACAATTTCTAGTGCTAGTGACAAATGGACGCTTTAAAGAAATGACTTGAGAACTCAAGTTGCAGAATTCACCTATGTTAAATGACAGCCCAGAAGGAGTTCATGAATCCTCAAAACACACAGTCTAGAAGAAGTTTGTCGCATTTCATGAGACAGGTAACCTTTGATCTGGGGTTTGAAAGGCGTGGCAGGTACTAAGTAGGCTGCTCCCCTCCAGGTCAGCTGGTGAGATTAGAGCCCCAGCGGGCTGCCTCTCCCATCCCGTCTCCGTGACTTGGCACTTGCCGTTCCTCCACGCTGACTGAGCGTCCCACACACTTCCCTGCTTTATGTACGGCCGCTGTCCTCTTGGGTACTTCTGTCTGTTTGCAGATAGGTCTGTATTGACAGATGGCGAGGCCATTGCTAATCAGGTCCAGAGTATCATTCAGATCCTTTGCAGTCAGTGGCTAGGGCTGGTATTATGCTGAGTAAGCTAGCAAGTTTCCACCCCGGTGGGTACCAAGACGTCCTTAGCCTTCCTCTGCCCTTCATAGATGCAATCATAGAGCCCATGATGCAGCCATGGCTTCGGGGAGACTGAGGGAGGGCTGAACCAAGAGTCAGAAGCCCAAGGTGCAGGTCTTCAGGCCACTCAAGAAATGTAACTTCTCTCATAGACCATTGGAATGAAAAATGCCTAGATGAGCAGTGGGCGCCATGCAGAGGGAATGGGTTTTGGAGTCAAACCAGTCTGGGCTGGAGCCCTAACCCTAACAGTTACTGGTTTTGCAGCTGTGGGAAGTTTTCTTTATCTCCGAGTCATGGTTTTCTGATCTGTAAAGTGGGTATAAAAATGCTGCTCTACAGAGTAGAGTAAGAATGTAAAGAATGAAGGCACTCAATAAGCGGCTAGTATTTTTCTTGTCTCTTTCATCTCTAAACATTGATGATGAAAATACCTTAAATTCAACCGAGTCCAATAGTGAGATTTAGCTCTGTTAAAAACACAGTGGTTCTGCGATACTGAAGATAACGTTATTAGCTCCATCCACAGAATTATATGTCATTTTTCTGAAATCCACACAATTTTCTGAGTAACATTCCTGCATAGGGCATCATCCATTGTAGTGAAAAAATAAAATAAAAATCCATCGATTACTCAAACTATAAAAAAAATTAAAAATCCATCAAGTCTTTCAAGGCTGCAAAAAAAATATAATAACTCGGGTCAAATTCTCCCATGTCACTAATGTTAATGATATCAATTGCTTCCTTTGGTTCAACACTGTGGCAAAAATTAAAAAACTGTTCAGAGCAGCTATTTATTTGCCAGTACTGAGGAGATAGAAGCAGGCAGAGATCATGTGTTAGGTCAACTAAGAGATTTCTTTGGAGGAACCATGAATCAGTCTTTATTCTTTTTTACAAATATTGGAAAACAAAGTGTGTTGGACCAGGACAGTATGTGCCCCCATTCAATCCTCCTTCTCATTTGTGTTATAGAATAGAAGCTCCGAGCACAAAAATTTTATAATGACTTCCTGATGACGTTCCGGCTCCAGATTCTTTCTTGTGCATGAATGAGAAATAAACTCAAAAAGTACTTTAAGCTCTTGAATTCTGAATGAGCACAATATAATCAACCCTGAATGCCTCAACTTTCCCTTGAACCTTCTGCTTGATCCACCTACACAGTTATTCCAGGCAATTATCATCATTACCGGGGCTTGGAATCTGGAACAATCTTTACTCATCAGCCCCTTTTATTGACTTTCCACATAAGCAGAAGCAAATCTTTTCAAGTCTTTCTATTCAATCCAAGTTCAAGGCTATTTCAAGTACCTAATCTGAATGGAGCACCGTGTAATCTCCAAAGAGTAGAAAACTCAAAGTCCTACAGTCTAGCAGGACTGACTAGTATAAGTGCCAGGAGAAAGGTGCAAACTTAGTAACATGGGGCTTCCAGGAAGAATGATTCCCTTCACACTGGGCACCTCAGGACTAGCTTCATCTAAAAGTAACTTTTTTAGATCAGAAATTGCAAAATGACCACCTGTGAGCCAGATCCACAGATGGATTTTATTTGGCCTTGTACAGCATTGTTTTGTTCAATTGAATTCTTTGCTAGCCTTTAAAATTTGGGGAGGTTTTATATTTAAAATCTATATCCCTGCTTCTCTTAAAAGATTGGCAGAGCTGGCATCACTGAGTCACCCTTCCCACCAGCTACAACTGGCTCAAGAGGTTGCCCTTTTCAACAGAACAAGCATTCTCCAATCCCCACCACTCTCTATTGCCCTACACTTGCCTACTCCAAGTCTAGGCAGGGAGTAGTGGAGGACAATGCTGTAAAGTGAGGAGTGAGAGTAGTCCTGCTGTGGATGCCCTTGAGCACCAACCAAAGCATTGCAATTAATTCCATAAACCATAGAGATCATCAGAGTGTTAAGAGCCATCATTTAGGAAGATCACAGTGCCTCAGGCATCCAGCCTAGAGAGGAGAAAGGAGAAAACAAGGGAAGGGAGAGGACAGGGAAATCAGTAAGGAGGTTGTTATCATTCTTTAAAACCCACATCTCCATTTTTTATCCCTCTTTCTTAATCCTACATGGAAATTCTGTAGACTGAACTAGAAAGAATGCTGGACTGTAAGTCAGAAAACTGGTCTCCAGTTACAGGTATGCCCTTGCTAGCTAGCACAGTGCGTGGGCAAGATTTGGGCTTTCGAGTCCTCCCTTTGCTCGTGATGAAGGGAGCCATGAGGGTAACGTTGACCTCCCAGGATTATGGTGGGGATTAAGCAACACAGCATTTTGGACGGTCTTCATGGACTATATTACCACCCCCTCCTGACTTCATTTCTGCAAACTTCTCCATATCAGCAGGCTTACCCCCATCTCTTTCCTATTGATCAGCTTTGACTTTATTCAAACTATTTCCCAGCTTGGATTCCTCCTGAGCTGCTTCTTATTTTTGCCTTCTTAGTTGAGGCTTAAAGTCAGGGTTTCAGGGTGGAAAGGACTCGAGGGACAACTAAGGGCCCCCTACTTGCTGTAGCCGTCTCCCCTCCAGTATCCCAGCCTCTGCTTGAACCCCTCCAGGGACGGAGCCCTTACTCCTTACTGTGACTCTTTTCATGATTATTCATTTTTTTTTACTGAAACCCTGTAATTTCAACCCATTTGTCCTAGTAGCCGTGTGCTCTGTGAGCAAACAGAGCAAGTCTGCTGTTTCTTTGCCAGAAAAATGCTCTTGTTCCTTGAAGACAGTTATCAGCTCCCGCTCCCCACTGCCGGATATTCCTCTTCAGATTAAATTTGCAGTTTCTCCGGCTTATCCTTTATAGGACATGGTCACAAGTCCCCCCTCCCACCCTGAAGTTCTGCCCAACTTACACCGTCTTTCCATCACCAGCTGCTCTTCCCTTCCCTCCCCTCCTTATCCAGCCATTCTGCACTTAGACCCTTGGTCTCATTCCACCCTGGACTAAGCCAAAAGAGCACCCTTAGCCCACCCCAGCCCCCCACATTTGCCTGACCCCTCCCTTCATTCAAACTTCTCACATTCCGTGCTTTAAATTGGGCCATTTGTCTAAGATAAGAGTTCATGATCTCCAGAGTCATTAATGGAGCCGTATTTGGCATACTCATAATGTTGAACATTATTGAGTGTTTACCCCTGGACTTAAGCGTATGCCCCGTATCATCTCACTGAATCTTCACACTCCCACGTAAGTCAGTACTGTTTTCACCATCCCTCTTTCACAGCTGGGGAGAGGGAGCCTTTGCAGGTGAAGGAACCGCTCAAGTGGCAGCGCTGGGATCAAACCCAGGCTGCCTGACTCAGAGCCTGTGCTTCTCATCACTGCCCTGGGCCTCCTCTCAGCATCTTTGTCTGAGGGCTGTTTCTGAGTATCCTTTCATTTGTTTATTTGTTGCATAATTACCTTAGGGCTTTCACAAGATTTAATAGAAAGTGTAATTACTGTAATCATTACTGTCATGCATGAAGGCTTCTTTCCTTCCTCCTGCTTGTTTCAGTAAAAGCCTCTAAAGCCATAGCCTGGCCACCACCATCTTCAGGAAGATTTCTAAGAGGATATTACAGAACGGTCCAAAGGCAGGTGGATATATTCAAACCCTAAGCATTGCAATGCATTTCCCCACCTTTCCTCATTCCCCTTTTTTGCTCTGTTTTTGTCCATGTCACTTATTTTATAATGTATGATATAATTCACTTATTTATTTTTGTTTAGTATCTGTCTCCTCTCACTAGAATGTAAGCTCCATGAGGGCAAAAATATTGTATTTTGCTTATTGCTGCATCCTCAGCTTGGCACAGAATAAGAGCACAGTAAATATATGCTGAATGAATGATACAGCAAGAAAGCATTCCACCTCCTTTTGAACATGGACCTTTGACCTTCGAGGTTTGTTGTTCTCGACAATCACCTTGACCCCCTTGCCTCCATCACCCTTATCCTCAACACACACTCTCTAGCTAATGTCCACTCAGCCTTGAAGCCTCAGTTCATCTGGGCTTGGATTTCCACCAGAGCCTTGGCTGTTCCCTGAGGCCCACACGCCCGTCCTCTGTGCTTCCTTGTCACCCTGTGTTTGTCTCTGTCACTGTCCTTCCTGCTTTGTATCCCTGTAGCCTGCACTTGCAGACAGACGTCTCCTCACTAACCCTAAGCTCTTTGAAGGCAGGGGTCTTCTTATTCATGTTTGTCTCCCAGCACCCAGCCCAGTGCCTGGCATAGAGTTGGTGCTCAATAAATAGTTAATTCGTGAATTAAAAATACTATTTTTCATAATGGAGCTTTGGAACCACAAGGAGAGGCACAAACTAGCTTTGAGTGTGGTTAAGAACCAGAACTTGCCATTGGGGGGCTGGAAGTTCTTTATTCAATTCGTATTTACTGAGTGTCCATTATATGCCAGGTCCTGGTCTAGACTGAAGGAGATGTCAGCGAACAAAACAGTCAGAAATGCCCACCATGGAACATCCTAGTGGGAGGCGAGAGAAGATAAGGAATATGATAAATAAATGAGTTGCAGAGTATGTTAGGAGTGATATGTGCTGGAGAGGAAAAGAAACAGCGGACCAAGACAAGAGGGGATTATGTGTGGGGGAAGGAGGTGGAATCTTCAATAGGGTGGCCAGGAAAATGTCAATTTTCAATAGTCTTCTTACCGAAAAGAAGACCACAGAAGCCTTCCAGAAACGCTTACTGCATTCCTACAACGAGCAAGGCGCTCTGTGGAAGCCTGAGAATTCCAAAATGGAGCTCAGACACTGGTGAGAAGGCTGTCATATCAATCAGAGTATGATAAACGTGAGCGTCCAGAAATAAAATGGGATGCCAGCAGGCTCTGTGAATAGACCAAACTGGCTTTCAAAATGCTGTGTAAATGTCACCCTGGCCGTCATCATCCTCATCTCTCCTTAACTCTCCCCTGCCCTTTTCTACACTGCTTCACAGCCTTTAAAATTGCTTACGGTGCTAGGACGGTAACTCTGGAACATGTCCATTCATTCGGAAGAGTTATAAAGTGTAGTTCTCTGGGGTGGTAGGATCCTTGAGGGTGTCGGGGATAACCGTTGGTCTAGAAGCATCGGTGTGACTGCTCCACTAACAGTAACACACGCTGCTGCTGTTGAGCTGGCATTCCTGCAGGAGAGAGGCCCCGAGCGGGCCAGGGAGAAGGTGATTTCAGTTGAACCGTCTGTTGACACGTCTCATCGTTTGGCTCTTTGCACACGGACACAAGCCAATCTTGGAGCTACACAGCCGCCCTCAGATGTCACGCTGCTATTGACACGCTTCCCACCACATTCCCTTCCATCGGGTGGCCTTTTGCACGCAAGAGCCCCACTCTGGAGCGTGCTGGCTTGATCCACAGCACTTCATTACTGCCTCTGGCGGTGCCTGTAAAGGCTGCTTCTTGACCCCCTTAGCAGCAAGTCCTGAGCACCTCGGCCACCAGGAGTGGTGCCAGGCGTTCCTGACCGAAAAGGCCTCCAGTTGAGAACAGGATTACGTCCTTGGTGTGGGAGCCGAGGTCCAGTTTGCAGAGCAGTCAGCTTTTTCCTACGTTTCTCATCTATTGAATTGTTTCCACGGAGTTCGATGCCTTGATTAGCTCATGAACCAGCATAAATTTGGGTCCTGGTCTTGGCCCCTGTCCAACAGAGGTCTATGGAGAAGTATTTTCAGCTCTGCGGCTAACAGAGAATCCTGTTGATTCTTGAATAAATTACCCATGGAGCTGACGTGTGCTGCTGATTGGAGGAATTTAATTCATAATAGCGGTTTCCCTATGAAAGGTCTGAGTCTTCCTTGGGACTTATAGAAGTGTAAAATCGATCCACATTTGAAATCTAATGCACTATCAATCAAGTAGAAGTCTTATTCGGTGCCCTCTTAGCCTGGGTTCCCCAGAAAGCAGGGACTGAGATGAAGTTTAAGTGCAGATGCTTCACTGGTGAATGGGAGCCAAGGGGCAGGGGTGGGGGCCAGGTGGAGAGAAGCAGGGAAGGAGGCGGAGCCAGTGCAAAGATGGGTAATGGAAACCCGGCCCCTGCGATGGTGACTGGTTGCTGGATTCCATGGAAAGCCTGAGCAGCTGTATAAATATGGTACAGAACTTTCTGTCCAGGCAAAGAAAAGGGGAAGCCTTTATTCATTCGCTTCCAGCCACCACTGGCCAAAATTTCTCCCCATAGATTGTTACCCCTCTGAACTTCAGGGCTATGTATGCATGAGTACCAAGCAGCCTCTTGGGTTGCCTGCTGCCTCTGTGTCAGCAGAGAAGCTTGGGATGGAAAGAGACAGGTACTGAGGTGAAGCAAGGCCCTCGGGTTGCAAACTGCATGAAGCTGATTAGAACCCACACAAAACTGGTCACTGCTGCAGGAGCGGGAGTATGAGACAGGTGTCTTATTAAAGACACCAGCAAACAACAGATCTTTATCATAGTTGACAACTGAGTCATCCTTTATACAAAAACTCCTTTCTTAGAGACAAAAACATCCAGATTTACCTGTGCTATTGAAACCCAGCAGGACCCTGTGGGACCCTCCTGGGTACAAATTCTTTCTGTGTCCATCACCAGCCCCCCTTTCTTGTTTATAGGAAATAGGCTTCATTCAGCCTCCTTGACCTTCCCTGAATTCTGAAGGGCAGATTCAAACAGTTGCTAATCTGTGAAGGGAGGGAAGGCAGAAATGTAGGAGGAGCAGTCAAGAAACAATAGTGTAGCAACGTTAGAGAGTGTCATGGACATACATACACTACCAAACGTAAAATAGACAGCTAGTGGGAAGCAGCCGCATAGCACAGGGAGATCAGCTCTGTGCTTTGTGACCACCTACAGGGTGGGATAGGGAGGGCGGGAGGGAGGGAGATGCAAGAGGGAAGAGATATGGGGACATATGTATATGTATAACTGATTCACTTTGTTATAAAGCAGAAACTAACACACCATTGTAAAGCAATTATACTCCAATAAAGATGTTAAAAAAAGAAGAATCTGTGCAATTAGAAAATAAATAATGATAAAAAGAGACTTTCAATGCAGTGACAGTTTGAAAATAAAATTCCAAGTTATTAATCAAAAAAAAAAAAGAAAGAAACAATAGTGTAGCGATGGGGCAGGGTCCTGGTTCCTCCTTAAGGAATAGACATAACAATACCTTTGAGTTCTGCAGGAACTAAGGCCCCCTCCCAGGTGGAGGGTGGTACCTTCAGGCTGAGCACAAGATTCCTGGAACACCGCCCTGTTACCTCACCACCAACCAATCAGAAGTGAGGCGCTAGAAGTATCCAATAATAGCACTGGATGCTTTGGACTATTTAACTCTTGATTTACAGTCCACCTGGTCCCAGGAAAGGCACAAGGTTGTTTGCATACCTTCCATTTCTGCAGCACTCTGCTGGGACCCCTATTCTAAACCTGGTCAGGTGACTACTGCTCTTAGCAAAAGCATGGGGATGGTATCAATATGAGGCTTGATTTAGATCAGATTTGTCTGATGGTTGCTACTGTCATTTTCTCACAAGAAAAATTCTCCTCACTCCTCAACTCCAATTATAAGTCCTTGATTACTGCCTTCCCCCCACGCACTGCCAAGGGAATCCCATAAGTTTCTACCCACTTCGGCACCACAGTGCTTCTTCCCTTTTGACCTCTTAAAACCTTTCCTTCCCTGTGCCTGAAAAAAAGCTTAATCGTTCCCATTTTCCCAAACCTATCAAATACACAACTTTTAATGGCTTCTGAGCTTCCTGAGTTTAAAGAGGCAAGATTTGAAGTAGGAAAAGATTGCTTAAACAAGGCACAAAAAGCACTAACGGTAATAAAAAGATGGATACATTGAACTTTACTAAAAATTAAGAACTCGTATTCATCAAAAGACACCACTCAGAGAATAAAAAGGCAAGCCACAGATTGGGAGAAGATATTCGCCATACATACGTCTGACAAAGGGCCCAATTCCAACATATATCAAGAAATCCTAAACACCGGTAAGAGAAAGACAAACAAACGCAATTAAAAATATGCAAAACAGGGCTTCCCTGGTGGCGCAGTGGTTAAGAATCTGCCTGCCAATGCAGGAGACACGGGTCTGAGCCCTGGTCCGGGAAGATCCCACATGCCATGGAGCAACTAAGCCCGTGCACCACAACTACTGAGCCTGCTCTCTAGAGCCCGCGTGCCGCAACTACTGAAGTCCGCACACCTAGAGCCTGTGCTCCACAACAAGAGAAGCCACCGCAATGGGAAGCCCATGCACTGCAATGAAGAGTAGCCCCCGCTCGCTGCAACTAGAGAAAGCCCACACGCAGCAGTGAAGACCCAACACAGCCGAAAATTAAATAAATAATAAATAAATAAATAAATAAATAAATAAAAGTAAAGATCTGCAAAATATTTGAATAGACATTTCGAAAAAGAAGATATCCAAAACCATGATTCATCAGGGAAGTGCAAATTAAAACCACGAGATACCATTAAACAGCCAACAGTGTGGCTAAAAGCAAAATCACAGTCAATGCCAAGGGTTGGCAAGAATGTGGATCAGCTGGAACTCTCATACATTGCTGGTGGGAGGACAGATTATTACAGTGCTCTGGGAAACTGCAGTGTCTTCTAGAACTAAATATAAGTCTGCCTGATGATCTAGTAATTCTAAAGAGAAATGAGTGCCTATGTTCACCAGGAAACACACACAAGAATGTTTCTATCAGCCTTATTCATAAAGGTCCCAAAGGGGAAAATACCCAAATGTCCATCCAGGAGAATGGCTGAGTAAGTTTAGATATAGTCACACAATGGAATGCTACAAAACGACATAACAAAGTAAGTCACTATATGCAACATGGATGATTCTCAGATTATAAAGCACGTATTTATAATTGTGAGATTCATCCATGTTGCGTATAGTAACTTACTTTTTTATATTGCTATGTAGCAATGGAATGCTATACAGCATATTATTAGGTATGGATGAATTTCACAGTTGTATTGTAGAGTAAAAGAAGGCAGATCTTTAAAGTACATATTTATTATGACATTTGCATAAACTTTAGGAAGAGGCAAAACTAATCTATAGTGATAGACATTAGAGTAGTGGTTATCCCCAGGGAGTGGGGAAGGTGGCGATTGTCCGGAAAGATGCAGAATGGAGCCTTCTAAGGTGTTGGAAACATTTTATGTCTGGAGCTGGATGGTAGTTATGTTGATGGTGATTAAGTTGTAAAAATTCACTGAACTGGACACTTTTTATTTTTATTTATTTATGGCTGTGTTGGGTCTTCGTTTCTGTGTGAGGGCTTTCTCTAGTTGTGGCAAGTGGGGGCCACTCTTCATCGCGGTGCGCAGGCCTCTCATTATCGCGGCCTCTCCTGTTGAGGAGCACAGGCTCCAGACGCGCAGGCTCAGTAATTGTGGCTCACGGGCCTAGCTGCTCCGCGGCATGTGGGATCTTCCCAGACCAGGGCTCAAACCTGTGTCCCCTGCATTGGCAGGCAGATTCTCAACCACTGCGCCACCAGGGAAACCCTGAACTGGACACTTAAGGTTGTGCATTTTATATATGTATATTACACCTCAATAAAATAAATTAAGAAGGGTCAAGGTTGAGAACAGAAAGTTGATGATGCAACCCACCAGGAAGGGCTCCAAGATCTCACTGTCCAGTGGAAGAGGAGATAGCACCATAATGAATTAGAAATTATTCTATCAGGTATAGACTCAAGAAACCTGATCTTCAAATTTTAACTCTTTCCTAATTAGCCATGTAATCCTCAAAAGTAACCTCTTTAGGCCTCAATTTCCCAATCTGTAAAATGGCTGACTTACGAGGGTATCTTGTGCCCTCCCAAGTTACAAGAGCCCAGTGACTGCCTTCTCACCCAAGGCCAGTATGAAGATATATGTCTTGTGTTGGTTCTGCTCTGCTGAATGACACTGAGGACCACAGGTCCCCCAGCTGAAGAGGGGGACAGATTGTGTAGTGACCAGCCCTGCAGGGAACCCAGCAAGTAGGTTGCTACAGTTCCTGTACCACTATCATAAGATCATGAATTTTCTCTCTGTCCCTCACTGAATCATCTCCAGTCATGGCAGTAAAAATCTCCTTCCAACAGTGCAGAGCAGTGGTCACTGAGACACTTTGGCGGTCAACCTCACCTGGGTTTGAACCCAGCTCTAACACTTACTGTCTCTGTGACCTTAGACAGGTCACATAAGCCCCCAAGCCTCAATTTTCTCATCTGTAAAACAGGGTAGTCACTACCAGTTCAGAGTTGTTGTCATTATAAGGATTCAATGAGATAAAGTATGTCAAAACTCCTAGTACAATGCCTCTCTCATAGCCAGCGTTCAGTAAAGTGCAGCCACTGTTCTCAGTGTAACCAGTGCCTGCTGGGCCCGCAATCAATGCCTGAGTTTCAGTTGACACCACGTTTCATTATAAAATAGCTTATTAATTTCATAAAGTAGTGAAACATAAAAGAACCTTAGAAATGATCTTGTACACCAAGGATTGGCTAAGGTCCTTTTGGGTCGCAAACAATAGATGCTGAAAAGATAGCTTAAGCAAAAGGTCAACTGATTGAAAGGATGCAGGAGCATCTTATGCAATCACAGGAAAAGCTGAACAATAAGACTGCAGGATGGCTGGGATCGGGACCACCCTGTGGACAGCAGGGTCTGCAGAGCCTCTCCTGGACACCATCCACCATTAGTGTCCCTCAGCTCTGATGTCGCCCAACACCAGGACCCAACACATCATTCACTATCTAATATAGCATTCATACTTCACTGGGCCAGAACAGGACTCTAGGCTTTTGCCCACACACCCCCAAACCTGCCCCTCTCACAATCTTCCCATTTCAGGAAATTGTACTAGCAGCCATCCAGTCACTTTGGCCACAAGCATAGCAGTCTTCCTTGACTCTTTTCTTTCCCATACTCTCCATCTCAGCAAATCCTAGTGGTTGTACCTCCAACTCCACTTCCTACCCCCACTGCTATAACCTTAGTCCCATCACCTTCCTCTGGACAATGGAGTCATTTCCTAACAGGTCTCTTGCTTCCACACTTGCTCTCCTGTAATCCAGTCTCTACGCCCATGTCTAGATCCCTCAGCCTGAGTGATCTTTCCAAATCACAAACTGGGTCATGTGACTCTATGCACAGTCCCTTCCAGTGGCTCCCTGTTGCACTTGGAATAAAATCTAAATGCGTTACCAGTGGCTGCAAGGCCCTGCATGATTTGATCTGTTTGCTACACTTATCTCTACTTGCTCACCCCCTTACTCATTATGCTTCAGGTCACACTGGCCTCCTTTCTGTTTCTGCCAAGAATGATCTTCCCTAGATTTTCTATGTAATTGACTCCTTTTTATCACCTCCCCAGAGAGGCTTTTCTCACCACCCAACGTGCAGTAGCTGCTTCTTTACTCAGTCACTCCTTGTCACTGCACCATTGTTATATTTTTGCCATTGCATAAGATCTGATATTTCCTTATTTGTGTGTTTGTTGTCTGTGCCTCCCAAAAGAATCTAAGCTCTAAGACAATAATATCTTTGTAAGTCTTGTTCAACAGAGACTAAAACAGTGCCCTTAGTAGGCACTCAGTAGATACTTGTTGAATGAATGAATGAGTGAATGAATGAATGAATGAATGCATTAAATGGGTTGTGAAGTGTCAAATGCTAGAGAGAAGCTAATTGTCCCAGCTTGGGGGAATACAGTGTTTATCACTGGACCACTCATGTCTGTCCAAGGTCCCTGATCACAGGTATGGACACCTGGAAGCCCATCCCTGTGTATCCTACAGCCATTCTAATAGGGCTTAATCCTCATTTTACAGATGCAGACAGTGAGGCCCAGAGGGAATAAGAGACTTTCTCAGTTATCGAATCCTGTCATTTTCTATGTTAGCAGAATGTGCTTAATCTGTTCTAGTTGAGACATCTCTGTATCTCTGTCTTTTAAAACCAGTGGTGTTAACTACATGTTGATAAATATTTTCCTTCATCTACACCTACTCTATTTTAACACCAGTGTTGGAATTCTCATTTCCTCCTACAAGAAAGAAACATGGCCCAGATTTTCATTGTGGGACTAGATGTTTCAGCTTTCCCATGCCAGGTTTTTTGTTTTGTTTTTTCTTTATTTGGCACTTCTAATTCTTTTTAATGACAATAGAGTCTTGCTGTCCCTTTAGTTGCTAAAATCTTAGTTTACATAGCTATCTATTTTGTCTTGTTTTGTTTTAATTAAGGCCTAGCACTAGCTGGTAGATTCTGAAAATAGGATCCCATTTTAGTTTCTTCTTCTAGCTAAATGAAATCTTTAGAATGTGGTCATTTAATAGTGAAATATGTGCCTAATCAGTGACAAGAATCCAAATTTTTTCCAGCTAGTTAGGATTCATCTACAGCTTTCAGTCTAACATTCCTATTCACTAATTATTCTATTTGAGCTCCATCCAAAGAAATAAGTGCCATAACATATGCTTTCAAAGAGTGAAATAAAAAGGCGTTAATAAATTTGATATAGTATCTATAGAGCATATCAAGCAAAGTATTAAGTAAGATTAATTCTGTTTTATTTCTTAGTCTTTTTTTTCACAGAACTTATCTGTGAGTTGTTTAATAGGGTGATAAAGAATTAGAGACAGAGATAGGAAATCTAGATAGGAATCTACATTACAGTTATTATATATTTAAAATTTTTATGTATTCATTTCTATGATAATAAAACTTTAATATAGCCACTCCAGTTGTTTTTTTTTTTTTTTTTGTCTTTTGGATTAGTGTTTATATGTTATATCTTTTTCTGTTCTTTGACTTTAAGCCTATATATGACTTTGTGTGTAAAGTGGACTTCTTGTCAATGGCGTATACTTGGGTGTTGCTTTTTTAATCAATCTAATAATCTTTGTCTTTTAATTTATTTGTTTAGATCATTTACATTTAATGCAATTATAGGTATGGTTGGATTAAAGTCTACTACATTTCTAATTGTTTTCTGTTTGTTCCCTCTCTTTTTATTCCTGTTTTCCTCTTTTCCTGCCTGCTTTTGAATTAGTTTAGCATTTTTAATTATTTCACTTTATCTCAACTATTGGCTGCTTTTAATACCTCTTTTTAAAATTTTTACTGGTTGCCCTAGAGCTTATACTATACATACAATATAAATTTTTAATTAGTTTATCTTCCCGTATATGATAAAAATTTCATTAGATTCTTGATCATTAGTATGATCACTTTATACCCAATTGGATATCGAAGCTGTCAGTTCCCATGTTTACATTTTTCTTAATTATATTTATAATAATAATAATACTAAATAACAATTATTGAGCATTTACTGGGTACCAGACACTACTGTGAGCACTTTTGTATTTATGACTTATTTGATCCTCATAATTACCCAATGTGGATAGGTCCTCTTTATCACCATTTTACAGATGTGAAAAATGAGGCAGAGAGAAGGCAACTAACTCACCCCAGGTTATAAGGCAGTAAGTGGCAATACTACTTTTATTTTAGGAGAAAAGAGTAGCATAGGATTTAATCCATAAAAGGGGGGGAGGGGAATGAAGGCTTCTTAGTTGCTCAAGTTTTCATGCAAGAAAGGAGGAAAAGCTGTATTCTCAGGACAGAATGGCAGTGATGTGCCACACTGGCACAGTCCTGTAGAGAGGCCAGCCCCCCATTAGGGCTGTGAGCCGCTGCTAATTTGAACTATACTGCTTTTGTAATTTGTGTCCAATTTGAACATTTGTGGGTTTTTTTAAATAGTTTTAGAAGAGCTTCAAGAATAAGGTGTTTATACCCCATTCTACATTCATGAATATTTAAATAACATTAAAATAAAAATAATTGAAGTCAACATTAGAGAGCCTTGAGAATTCTTCCTTGTATACACGTCTCTGGACCCTTTGGTTCAAAGATGCTCTGGCCTCATGAATGTGAGAGCATTGTATGCGCTCTGTGCCTCTGTCAGCAGGAAATCCTAGCACTTCTTAGCATTTGTCCTCTACATGATTTTGGTTTTGGTTGATTCTTCCTGTCTGGACTGTTCAGTAAGAATTCAGACTTTGGGTTGGTTAGTGCACCTAGGTTCTCTGGGAGGAGAGGAGCTGGTTCTCTACCCCCCTTTCACCATTCCAAGGCGAGGGCGGTGTACTCTGATTATTCCCTTTCTGAGAGTAGCCTCCTCATTCTTCTTCATTCTCTCTCAAGTGACAGGGGGCTGCATCTTCTCGTCTCCAAGGCCTGGCAGAGCCTGTGCTGAGCCAATCAGTGTCTGCAGAAACTTTACACTGAAATCCTTTTTTGCCAAATTGGATGCCCCACTGGGGTGCCTGCTGCAGGAAGAGGGTGCCAGCTCTGCAGGGTCATGCAAGTTCATGATCAGGCCCTTAAAACATAATAAAGGGACAGTACAAGTAGTATCGAGGCTTTATCACAAAGTTCTCTTGAAGAGTCAAAAATGAGAAAAAAAAAAAAACTTAGGAGAGTTTTCACTGTAGGGAAAGAAAATGAAGAAGAAATTTAGAGTATTTTTTGGTGAATACATCCGAGTATAAAGGAAATAGACAGGATTTGACCTCTTCAGGTCCTGGCTTTGCATATTCTGTGTGACTGGTTACCTATGTGGCCACTCCATTAAAAGCAGAAACTGGTAGTGGGGAAGATTTACAGGAGATGCATTTTTTTAACTTATTGCATAAGAAGATGGTTCAGTGTTGGAATGAATCTTGTCATAGGTAGTTGGTAATTTTTCTTATGCCATAATATTATAATTTATATAATTAGATATATAATAATTATATACTATTATATATAAATTATATATTATTTGTATACTACAATGTGTATTATATAATTTATATAACATAATTTATATGATTACAATTATAATAAAATATGAACTTCAGTTAGATACAAAGAATTATGTATTGAGTAAATGCAATCTTAAGGAAGGAAAAAGAAACATAAGCATCTATTTGTTTATTAGGTATCTTCAAAGTCAGATGGGATCCACTAAGGATTAATCGAATCCTCTACCTAGTGTAATTATTTTTCGGTGAAAAGGGAATGTGTGATCCCAAAATATGCTATCAGAGAAAGCAACAAGAGGTGTCCCCAGGTTACATTTTGTTGGTGAAGTCTTTTTGTTACATTCCAACAAATGGCCCTCCAATTTTTTTGACTCAGAAAGTTGGTATTGTCAATATACCAAGAGTGGCTCAATCTCTTTGGACCACATACATATTAAGCAAACTCATAGGAGATGGATGTGTAAATCAGAAGGCTATTTCACTAACACGCAGTAAGAAATAGAACCACCAAAGCAACTGGTATCCAGATACTCTGACAGCCCTCCTTGCTGGGAGGTCAATATGGCAGGCTAAAGATAATCCCAAGATTCCCTGGTGATCATAAATCACAGCAATGGCTCTGTGTTTAATGGCTTAGCATTATACCTACTGTATCAGTTTGCTAGGGCTGCCATAACAAGGTACCATAAACTGGGTGGCTTATAAAACAGAAATGTATTGGCTCACAGTTCTAGAGGCTAGAAGTCTGAGATCAAGGTGTTGGCAGGGTTGCTTTCTTTCAAGGCCTCCAAGAATCTGTCCCATACCTCTCACTCTGGTGGTTTGCTGGCAATCTCTGACATTCCTGTGCTTGAAGAAATAGCATCTGAATCTCTGCCCTCATCTTCAAATGGTGTGAAGTGTGTCTGTGTGTGTCTGTCTTCGAATTTCCCCTTTTTTATAAGGACACCAGTCATATTGAATTAGGGTCTACCCTAAGGACCTCATTTTGACTTGATTACCTCTTTAAAAATCCTATCTTCCAAATAAGGTCACATCCTGAGGTATTGGGGAGTAGGACTCCAACATATATTTTGGGAGGAGACACAATTCAACCCATAACTGCTGTGTATCCACTTCCGTATTTGAGATGAACCTGCAGGAGACCCAGCTCTAACCAGTGCTGAGAGGGCTAGCAAACCCTTGCCTCTCACTAACATACAGTTCCTGTAGCATATGGTGTCCAACCTCATTTTGAAAGCAGCAGCTTCAGATATGTTCAAGGTTATGCTTAGGGCTCCAGCTTGGGGGCAGTTTTCAGTTACCTGCTTAATTGCTTGGCTAATAGTGACTTTCCACAATTTCATCCTCGAAAGCTCTCCTCATTTTTAACTTTTGAGCAGGTTTTTGCTGTTATCCTTGCATAATTTATTTAAACAGTCCTATTCTAGTAAATGTGTATTTATGATTCTATTCAATGTCTCACTATTATAAGCCATATTTCAATAATAATGGCCAACATTTATGGAGTATTTACTCTGTTCCAGGTACTGTTCTTAAGTATTCTACATGTATTAACTCATTTGTAGTCCTCATGACAAGATAAGACGCCAGTTCAATATCATACTCATTTTTGACAGAGGAGGAAACTGAGATCCAGAGAGGCTCAGTGAGATAGAATCATGATTTGCACCCAAGTTGTTTAGCTTGAGCACTTAGTAATATCTCCCTGCTTCTTAGCTGTGCCATCTTGGCAAGTCCTTCCCTTAATGTCAGTATGTAAAAGTGGAGATAAATAACAGGACCTACCTCATGAGATTGTTCTCATCTTAGAACGCTACCATATAGTAAGTGTTCAACAAGTGTTAGCAAACAATTTTTAAAAACTGACAATACCAAGTGTTGACAAGGATGTGGAGGAAGCAGAACTCTCATATAGTGCTGGTGGGAATGTAAAATGGTACAACCACTGTGCAAAATGACTTGGGATTTCTTACAAAAACAAATGTACATGTACCATGTGACCCAGCAATTCCACCCCTAGGTATTTACTCAAGAGAAATAAAAACATATATCCGAAAAAGAAAAAGAAAGTGTTAGCAAAAACAAGCCCCTCCTCCTCTGATACCTCACCCTACCCCAAATGGAGAAACTGGAATACAACCCAGGCAGATCTTTCTTAACCCTTGTGCAAGAGGTTGCCTTATCGTCAATGACTATTGCTGTTGCTAAAAGTTTGCCCCATTTCTTTTCCTTATCCTACTTCCTTCCTTCCCTCCCTCCTGTTCCATTGGAAGAAGTATTTCTTCTTTGGCCTAAGCTAACACTTAAGACAGGATCCTGTCCCCTGCTGCCTTCCTGGATCCATCACCATCCTCTTACCTCTGAATCTTCAAACCCTCCCTCTCTCCTGGCTTCTTCCTCTCAACCTGCAAACAGATTTTTCCTGTCCTGACGATGGATGCAGTCTTGATGCCAGGCTCACCGCAGCAGCTTCCCATTCTTTTTTTTTCTCTGCATTATTAAGGGTCTTTACAAAGTAGATTATTTTCCTCTGCTATCTCTTCTCTCTTCAATTCACTGCAGTCCCTCCTTTATCCTCTCACTATGGAAACTGCCTTTTCTTCCTGATAACTCCAATGGACACTTCTCAGCCTTGACCTTGACCCCTTCCTCAGCCTTTCACACAGGCAGCCCCTCTCCACTGCTTGAAATGCATTTCTTCATGGACTCCTGTCGGGCTCTTGTTTTCTGGTTTTCTTCTTTCCTCCAGCTCCTCTTCATCTTCATTCTAATCTTCCCTCCTTTCCTTCTTCCCTTCAATGTCCATCTTCCCAGGTTCTGCCTTGAGCCAGCAGCTCATCTCTGTCTTCCTCATCCCAATTCTGACTCCAGGTGTTACATAGATCCTGATAACTTCTGTATCTGTTTCTCAGGCCCAGCTCTCCAAGAGGAACTGTCTATTGCACATCTCCACGAGGATATTCCAAAGGCACCAAAGACAAAACACATCCCAAGTGGAGGGCTTCATATCATTATTCCTGCAAATCAGCTGCTCCCCCTGATTTACTGAGAACCTGGGAGCCTCCCAACTCCTCTGTCCTCCTGTGCCTCTATTCCAAGCAATATGGGTTTGGCTGTGAGACTCTGTCCTCCTTAACATCCTTTGAAGCCTTCTTTCTTCCCTATGCTCTGCCTGCCGCTAACTTGGCCCAGGCCCACACCTTTTTCTCTGAATCACTACAGCCACCCCTGAATGTGCTCTTCCTCTTATCTTTTCCCCTCACCTTCCAGTTCAGCCTCCACGTTGCAGATACATTAATATTTCCATTTAAAAAATAACTTTTAGAACCTAAAAGTGATACATGCTCATACCATTTTTTGTTTAAATCTTGGAAATTGCCTTGGAGACACAGTGAAGAAAGTAAAAGTTGTTCATTATCTTAAAACTCAGATATAACCATTTTAAACATATGGATACATTTCCTTGCAGTTTAAAAAAAAACGCACGTACAGTTGTTTTTTTTTTTCTAATCATCATTGGGATCGTGCTCCCTGTATCACGTTATTGCTTGATTTCTTCACACAATGCACAATATGTAACCCCATATCATTAAAAATTATTTTAAAATATTATTTTGATGACCACCTTGTAGACTAGAAAATAAAACAAATGAACCATAATTTAACTATTCCTCTATGGTGGAGCATTTGGATTGTGCCCTTTTCTTTAAAAAAAGCTTTTTAATTAAGACTGAGTAAACAGCTTTGGGTTTTAATCTGTAACTCTTACTTCTCATTATTTCCTTTGGATCAATTGCTAGAAGTGCAATTATTGGGTTAAAGAATATGAATATTCTTGAAGTTTTTGATGTGTTTTACCCAATTGCTTCCCAGAAAAGAGGTAACAAATGATTCCTTCTGTAATGCTGGAGACTGCATGCCTCACTCCCACTTGCCAGAATTGAACGTTCGCATTTAAGTAGTATATTTTCTGATTCAGTAATTGAAAAATGAAAACGTGGTATTTTCCAGATGACGTTGAACATGTTTTCATATGTTTATTAGCTATAGCTAGTTGTTATTCTGTGAAGTGCTTCTTCCTGTTTTCAGTTTTTATATTAAGGTTTTAGTTATTCAATTATTATCATTAATATCATTCTTTGTATGAGTGAGCAGTCATTCTGAAATTCAAGCCCTGTGTAAAATCCTTTTTTGTTCCCTCTCACTCTCAGGGTGAAGTTGAAATTCCCGAGCTTGGCACACAATGCCCCTATTATCCTGACTTGACTGTCTGCCCTTCTGCACCAAGATGCGCCACAGATACACCATAGGCTATTCTGAACTATTCCAGTTCTCAAAATAATGTGTTTGTTCTTTATGCCTCATGTCTGTGCAACATACTCTTTTTTCTGTCCCAATCCACTAGTCTCTACCGCCCCCTGTTTTGCCGAGGTGAACTGCCACTCATCCTCAAACTCACTCAGGAGTTCTTTCTCTTGGGTGGGAACTGCTCTTGACCACTTCGTCTGAATTATGTGTCTCTCTTCTGTGCTCTTATAGCATCTGGGAAGGCCTTTTTCTTAGCCCTCCCCACACTATATTACCTTTCCTGTTCTCAAAGAGGGCAAGTCTTTTGTTTCTTCTTCTCTAGGGACTAACAATACCTAGAAGATTGTAGATACACAAGAAAGATGGAAGAAACAGAGGGGAGAATGAATGAAGCTATTATTCTCCATCTTAAAAAGGGCTGTATTTGCCATGGGAAGTTTATCTCATTTTAAATTTCTTTTTTTAAAAATTTTTATTTTGTATTGGAGTATAGTTGATTAACAATGTGTGTTAGTTTCAGATGTACAGCAAAGTGATTCCGTTACATATATATGTGTATCTATTCTTTTTCAAATTCTTTTCCCATTTAGGTTATTACAGAGTATTGAGCAGAGTTCCTTGTGCTGTACAGTAGGTCCTTGTTGTTTATCTATTTTAAATACAGCAGTAGGTGCATGTCAATCCCAAACTCAACTTGAATTTCTTATTTAAATAACATAATAATATATTCTGGCCCTTCATTTGTTCAAGCAGATAGAGTTCTAGTATTTTGCTAATTTATTAAAGCTCCTATATATATTATGTATGGTTACCACACATCTAGTGTCTATACTTTCTCATGAAGTTGTATGAAAAGAATTCTTTGGCACAGATTTGATTATCTCCAAAATTCATTTACTATTAAACACGAAGAATTAGAAATTATAACTTCATGAGGTCAGTTATCATAGTATTTGATGTCACAGCTCAGTTCTAAGGAGAACATAGTGAGATGCTAAAAACATAGAGAATGGCAGGAGGATGGATGGATGGATGGATGGATGGATGGATAGATGGATGGATGGATGGATGGAAAATAGATCTAATATTTTACGTGTTGAGTAGAAAACATGTTCATTATAAATTACAGTATCTATTTCCTTAGTTCCATTCAGGCTGATATAACAAAATAACATAAAATGCGTGGCTTATAAATGACAAATATTTATTTCTGACAGTTTTAGAAGCTGGAAAGTCCAAGATGGTGGTGTTGGCAGATTGGGTATCTGGAGAGAGCCTCCTTCTTCATAGACTAGAGAGCTCCTTGGGCGTCTCCTTTATGAGGACACTAATCTCATTCACAAGGGCTCCACCCTCATGACCTAATCACCTCCCAAAGGCTCCACCTCCTAATACCATCACATTGGGCATTAGGTTTAAACATATGAATTTGGGAGTTGCTGGGGCAGGGGTGGGTGGGGGAGGCACAAATATTCAGACCACAGCTTTCTGTTATCTACGAATCCTTTTGTATCATTTCAGACTATTTGAGGTTCAATTAATTTACATGCTAAAATAAAAAATAATAACTAAAGGTCTAAAAGGGAAACTGACAACCTTTTGCTTTGCAATTAGGACAAAACAAAAAAAAAAAAACAGTCTTTCCCAAGAAACTGTCAAAAAGATAGCATAATGAGAACATCCCTAAATCAATTAATTATACTGGGAAGCCAAGATTCACTTTTCAAATGCATTTGTCTTGGAGAAAATTGAAATAATAATTGCATGCCTATAATTTACTTGATCAGTTTGCTTAATGATTTGGAGACCAACCAATCTTTCAAGTATAGAGTCGGCCAAGTTTGTCAATGTCTATAGCCTCACTTCTTCATAGCTTTCGAGAACTACCCTTTTATCTTCTTCTCCCAACAGAACAGGAAAGAACTGAGGTCGGCATTATACCAGTAACCTGACAGACTAATCACAATTTAGTGTAATAAGGTTGCTGACGGGGGCAGTTCCAGGAGGTATTTCCATTTTAAGCCTTTTAATTCCAATTTTGGAGTGTAAGAAATTTTAGGCATCAGTAAGCATCGGAAAGATCTGAGCTATTTGTGTTGAATACTTTTCTGCTCACTCATGCCTCTGAGCTTTTGGAAGTACTGGCCTGTCTGCCTAAAACAACCCTTCACCACTTTAAATTCCCTCCCTATTCACTAGTGATTCCTAGTGGGTAAAGCAAGTGTATATGCCACTCTATAAGATGGCTTCCTTCTTAGGCATGCATAGAGCACAGCAAAGTCCAGGGACAGGAGTGTCCTTGGAAGACATTGATGACAGGAGTTCTAGCAAAGTAAGGCTGCAGAATCACAGAACATTTGTGGTTGTGGAATGGAATGTTTCATTCTAAGTAGAGGTGGCCTTGCCTACAGGGGAAACAGAAGTTAAGGTGCATATTTGTGTGAATTTTTTCTAGTGATCAAGAAAAAGACACAAGCTATTATTTAGTTTCCCTCCTGAAGCACCCACAACTCTGAGCTTTTAAATCAAAGCTCTGTGGTACCTGGAGGGGAAGGTCCCTGAAGCTAGTAGCACCAGGTTCCACTGGCTCTGTCCTTCCATCCTTGGCCCTGTGTCACTCCATACCTCACATCAGTTTGTAACTCAGCATAATGAAGACACACTCATTTCTTCTCATTTTCTCTCACCCCCTTCCCTTCCTCCCACCCTTCTTGCTTTCCTTTAAAAAGCAAAAATTACACCGGTGAAAAACTGGTTAATTATATTCAGTGTCTTTGAGTTCAGCTGGATTCAGCACTCTTCATTCTATTGTTGAGTTTTTAAGATACAAATAAAAGCCTTCTTAGAAACACACTGATTAAACTCTTCTCCTTATTACATCATCAAAGCCCCATTTTGTTGTCTTCTCCCCTTTTCTGGACCCTAGCAAGCTGCCTTTCATACCCCTGAACCTTTGACTCCTCCAACTCATGAAATTTCATCTTGTCCATTGAGTACAGCGTGTCACTGGGCCACAGTTACTGGACATTGCTTTGTGGGCCAGTCCTGGTCATGCTGAAACTTTTGTTTTTGGGGCAGAGATTACGAGGAAGTAGTAGAATACGCTTTTACTATCCCCTATGAGTTTTAATCAGGATTCCAAATTCCACCCAGAAATTTCATTATTCCCTCAAAGTAATTTTACTTAAATCCTATTGTCATGATCTTGCTACCATACTTCCTCATACTTATGTGGACTATATGAGATATCATTCTTTCTTTCAGGTTTCCATCTTCATGTTTTTTAAGTCCTATATCTTTGACTAGTGCCTATTAACTTAACAGCACCATATTAATACTGCTCTAATGATTTATTTCCTTCTATGCTTTTCCTGGATTTGCAAGATAGATAGACATTTTTTTCCTTTAAAAAAATTATTTTAGGCACAACGATTTACTGATATTTAAAATTGTTCTGGAACCATCAGCCATAGAAAATGTAAGGGTGACATGACTGTTATGCGATGGGGAGAAAGAGTTCAAATATAGTTCAAATGCTGCAGAGTTGCATTTGTCACTGAACGGAACAATCAACCAAGAGTAGACAAAGTGGCCTTCTGGAAGCTTCGTCCAAATTAGGCTTTCAGTGTTTTTCTCTTTCTCATCATTTACCATCTCAGCACTGACTTATCATGTTTCCTGCACAAGATGTCATGATGGTTAGTTCTGTTTACAGTGTTGGAATTTCTTTCCTAATTTGCATTACTTCCCAATTTGTTATGTTGTTCCTGCATATCCCAAGCGTACTGAATGAATAAAATCTTGTATTAGGGTACCGGCTAAGGCACTGTAGAAAGAGAACTAAAGATGTATGCCTTACATAAGATGGAAGGGTATTTTTTTGCATAACAGCTTGGAGGTAGCTGATAGTCCGTGGTGGGTCGGTAGCTTTGCTCCACAGTGTCATGCAGGGATCCTGGCAGCAAGCCCTGCTATATCCCATACTTGGCTCCACCTCTAAGTCCAAGGTGGCTGATAGCTCCAGTTTTCTCCATTTTCCAGGCTAGGGGAGGGAAAAATGTTAAGCAGAGGACAAGCAGGTTTCTTTCTTTCTCCTTCTAAAAATGGGACTGAGACCTTGTATGCATCACTTCCTCTTGCATTCTGTTGGCCTAAACGTAGTCTCATGACCATATTTAGCTGCAAAGGAGGCTGGGATATGTAGTCTCTAGATGAGTAACCACATTCCCAGATCCTCAGCATTAGACTGCAGATCATCCAGTGTTAGAATCCTCCCATCAACCTCTAATTATCCAAGGTTACAGAGGTATAGAAGGTGGGTGAACACAATTACACACACACGGAACAAGGGGTTCAGTAGGGTCTAGGTTGTGTGTGTGTGTATGTATGTATGTGCAGGTGAAGGTAAAGAAATTAAGACCTGGTCTCCATTAGAGAACAGATAAATATTTGAGAAAGGAAGGCAAATGCATACTGATCAACAAATACACACTATAAGACAGTGTATACCAAATACTGTGTGGTATAGAATCTGAGTCTAATAGAAGCAGATAACTGAAAAATTAATGAGGGTTGGAAGAATATACGTTGTTTTTATGGAGGCTGGGTGTCTCAAGATGCATCTTAAAGGGTGGGTATTTAATACTTTCTCAGATCCCCTAATTCATGAAGATTGCAACAACATACTGTTTTTCCCAAATAAACTGCAGTAAAGAATCTTTCTGTCAGCTCTTCCAAGTCAGAGTTCCAAGAATACAGTAAACCGGGAGTGGCCAGTCCTGAAATGATGTGGGTTGTGGATGCCATGTGGCCACCAGCTCCCTACCTGAATGACTCATTCAGCCTCATCCGTACTCCAGCCTTGCGTCACTCATGACTCAGGCTCCTCCCTCAGCAAAATTTCAGTTGCTCCATGTCCTAGAGCCTCAGGTCATTGAGCAATAGTCAGAACTCAAATGTCAGCTTCTCCTTTACCAAGTGTCTGATGCAACCATACCTATGGACGCTGGTCTATTGAATGTTATTAAAATTAGTTCTTTTCCTTCCCTTTACCAATTTTGAAGTTCCTGTTTGCAGATTACTCCCTTCTAGACAGTTGTGACATTCTCTCTCCCTTCTGGGCTGGGAGGAACAATTGGAGTGTCCTCACTGGGCTGGATTGTTCACCACTATGGCCCTTGTTCTCCTCTCCCCCCAGTCCTTGGCATCTTGGTAGTGAGGCCCACACTGCCAGGACTCAATAGCCTTACCCTGGCCTAATGCCCACTTTTGGGTTCTTAAGCCTTTCAACTAAATATTCTGACATTTGTTATAAATAAATAACACACATTTCTTTCACACTTGACAGTTTATAAAGTGGCAACGCTGGTTAATCCAACCCTCCTTCCTACCCCCAAGCTTTGATCAAGCACCTGTTTTAACTCTCACTAGAGAATTCCAGCTTGGAGTCAAAAATCCCCTGGGGTATGGGGGTAACTTTTGCCTGAGGCTACTTATGATCAAAAGGCTTATAATCAGCTCCTTCCAAATGCAGCTGTGGTTACTTCAGATTCCAGATCTTTCCTGCATAGACCTCAGCTAAACTCTCCTCACTCCCACCCCCCCATCCCCTCCCCCATCCCCACACTAATATCTTAATGGTAGTCTCCTGGATTCTCCTTTTTGTTTCCAATTATTTGGCAGGAACTCAGGAGGAGATTAAGAGGTGCTCCCTTCTTTTTGGTATTTAGAGTTCTTAACCCTTCACCACCATGTTTGCAGTGAGAAGGGACAAATTCACAGCTCCTGTTCATATTAATTCTATCCCTTTATCCTTTAGAGTTACATATAGTTCAAGCTATCCCTCCATTGTTTAAAAAAAAAATAAAGTATACTCTGAAGGAGCTTGATAGTATAACTAAGCTAACCAGAACTTTAAAGTTAATTATTAAATTTAAAGGTTATTGTTTAATTATTAACTAATTAATAATTAAATATTGTTATTATTTAATTAAATAATTTAAAAAATACATACAAGTCTCATTTCCCCTTTTTTCTAAATCACCTGGCACCTGCAAAGTGACCAGCCATCCCCTGGATTCAGTGTCTAGGTCTCTAGAAAGGTTTGTAGAGAGTGAAAGAAACCAGGCACACAGTAGGTTTGGGGTCCGTACTTATCATTATGTTCCTTATGCAATTAGGAAGGTCCGCTTTTTTCCTATTCACTAGAAATTCCATGATGATTTTGTAATAGTCATAATTATATTGAATTACAATAGTAAAGAATTCTTGTAAAACGTCATAATCAACTGGAAAAAGGATGAAAATCTCTCAGGAACCAAAGTGTTCAGACTATAGCCCAAGTGTCATGTTGATGGCAAGCCACCATTGAGGTGGGCAAATATTGAGGACAAAGACACTAAGTGGTCTTAATTAAGACCACACATGCATCTCCCCCTATGGGAGTCAGCAAACCAGAGTTCATGACCCTGCCTCTGACTTCCTGTGGTTAAGTCACATTTCCTGTGAGCTGCAGCTGGTATTAGTCAGTACACACTGATATATCTGTACCTCTTTTTTTTTTTAAATTGAAGTACAGTTGAGTTACAATGTTGTGTTAGTTTCAGGTGTACAGCAAAGTGATTCAGTTATACATGTACATATATCCATTCTTTTTCAGATTCTTTTCCCATATAGGTTATTGTTTTTTTCCCATATTGAGTAGAGTTCCCTGTGCTATACAGTAGGTCCTTGTTGTTTACCTGTTTTATATAGAGTGGTGTGTATCTGTTAAGCCCAAACTCCTAATTCGTCCCTCCCCTGCTTTCCCCTTTGGTAACCATAACTTTGTTTTCTATGTCTGTGAGTCTGTTTCTGTTTTATAAATAAGTTCATTTGTATCACTTTTTTAGATTCCACATGTAAGTGGTATCATATGCTATTTGTCTTTCTCTGTCTCACTTAGCTCACTTGGTATGATAATCTCTAGGTCCAGCCACGTTGCTGCAAATGGCATTATTTCATTCTTTTGTATGGCTGAGTAATATTCCACTCTTTATCCATTCATCTCTCGATGGACATTTAGGTTACTTCCATGTCTCGGCTATTATAAAGAGTGCTGCTATGAACATGGGGGTGCAGATATCCTTTCAAATTAGAGTTTTTGTCTTTTCTGGGTGTATGCCCAGGAGTGGAATTGCAGGATCATATGGTAACTCTATTTTTAGTTTTTAAAGAAACCTCCATACTGTTCTCCTTAGTGGCTGCACCAACTTACATTCCCACCAACAGTGTAAGAGAGTTCCCTTTTCTCCACACCCTCTCCCTGTATCTCTTGTTTAAATTATTTAAATACTTTTATATCAGTTGGTGGGCGGCCTTTGCCCAAGCCCACTGCAAGGCCTCCTTGACTACTTTCCTGGAACTCCCTGGATCTCCCTGTGAGCCAGTCACTAAAGGCTTATTTCCGACCCTCCTGTGTGAGCAGTGCCTGCACAGAAAACTTTCTGAGTATTTTGAGCATCACTCCTGCTCCAGGCTTAATATTTCTTATCTTTGATATGAAGATTTAGATGAAACAACCCGTAAGTTTCCTTCTAAAATCCTGATGTTTTATTTTACATGATTAATATTGAGAGGAAAAGATAGGCTTCACTTGGAGCCAGAACTCTGCCTTTGCCTCTGGAATTGGCTTTTGGGAAAGGGTGTGATACTCTATTTGCACTGAAGGCTATGAAGAACCTCAAAGCAGTTTGCAGCCAAATGGAGCCAAATGGAGCTGTAGGCTTTGACCCATCAGCAACTCCCAGTGTAAGATCACTTATGGCGCCATCAATGCGTCTGAGTATAGATGGCTCCTCCTGGGCTCTAGCTCAGTGGCCCACAAAGCAGACTTTGGTTTCTCGGTGTAATTTAGAGAGTGAACACAAACATTTTCGACAGATGAAGACAGAGAACTTCTCTGCAGAGGAACCTAAGGGTTAAGACTGCGTCATTTTCTCTTAATACATCATGTGATCTGAGTTATCAGTAACCACAAGAATAGAGCAGTAACCTAAGTTGCATGTTGGCTATTTGAGTGGTTTCTTTTTGATAAGCATTTTCAGATCATTAGGGAAATGTGATTATTTGTTCCAAAATACATGCATCTTGAAATTTTCTCCTTTATTCAATTAAAATTTTTTGATTGGGCAGCTCAGGATTCTGCCAGACCCTGGAAAAATAGAAGTAAACAAGACTGAAATGGCCCCTGGCCTCAGGGTGCTTCCAGTATATTTGTAACTCAGTGAAAGGAAGATGTTACTAAAGATGATAATGAGAGGCAGATTAGTATAGTGGTTAATATTGCAGGCTCAGGGGAAAGACTGCTGCTTATTAACTCTGTGACCTTGATCAGATTAGTTACTTAACCTCTCTAAGCCTTAGTCTCCTCATCTGTAAAGTGGGGGCAAGAATATTTACCTCGCAAGTCTGTTAATCAAATAAAAAAATACAATGCCTTATAATGTCTTTGGAATAATGCCTGACATAGAGTAAGTGCTAATACGTGATATCTCTGTTGTTTTTTATTGAAGTATAGTTGATTTACAATGATTCAGGTGTACAGCAAAGTGATTCTGTTATACATATATATCTATTCTTTTTCAGATTCTTTTCCATTATAGGTTATTACAAGATATTGAATGTGGTTCCCTGTGCTATACAGTAGGTCCTAGTTGTTTATCTATTTTATACATAGTAGTAGTGCATATCTATTAATTCCAAATTCCTAATTTATCCCTCCTCCCCTTTCCCCTTTGGTAACCATAAGTTTGTTCTCTATCTCGTGAGTCTATTTCTGTTTTGTAAATAAGTTCATTTGTATCATTTTTTAGATTCCACATATAAGTGATATATGATATTTATCTTTCTCTGCCTGACTTAACTTCACTTAGTATGATAATCTCTAGGTCCAGCCATGTTGCTGCAAATGGTATTATCTCATTCTTTTCTTCTGGTTGTTAATAAAGTAGAAGCACTGATAAGAATAAACAGGAAAATAATAAACCAACAGCAAAAAAAAAAAAAGTTTACCTTAGTTCTCTCCCTCAAGCTCCTTTTCGAGCACGTGCCAGTTGAAACTGAAATCTGTTATATCACACCCGGGCCTTCCCTCTGTCTGATTAAATAACTGAGATCTCCCTTTTCACTTGTTTTAGGGTCATGACATTTTTCTGAACCACCAGCATCTTCTTATCCTTTGAATACATTTTCTGAGGAATAGATCAAAGCCGATAGCTGCTCAAGCATCACTTGGGAAGCTTGTTTATGAAAACACACACTCCCGGACAGCAATTCCAGGAATCTTTGTTTGTGGCAAACAAACCAAGGGATTCTTATGCATAAACCAACTATGGACACACGCCTTGCAAACCTCTGCCCATAAAGTAATGGCAGATGCTGTAAGCTGGACGTGCATCCAGGGCTGGTATTAGCCAGCACACACCCGTTAAAATATCAAGCTAATTCCCTACTGCCATTCCTAACTAGCTTCTGCCCGGAGTCCTTGAGTGCCCTTCAGCTCCGCCTCACCCCCTCCCAGCCCGAGCCCCAGCTGCCTGACCTTCCCCCAGGAACCTTCCAACCCATCAGCAACTCAAGAGCCTAGCACAGCATGGGCCTCTGCTCTAGGGAGCTAGCTGATGTCTGCTCTAGAACGGAACTGATTAATGAATGGTTTGAACATTGCCCTTGAAAATGACCGGTTGTAGGGAAAAGATGGCAGCTCTATTTCTAGATGAAATACACGCACATACACGCATACACACATATACCCACCACACATATGTACACTCATGTGCCCACACACCTCCCAGAGGCATTTATCACTTGCTCACCACTTTACTAAGAGTCTTTCCGTGTAATAAATACCCAGCTTCTTTACTGAAGGGGTGAAAGAACAGGGTGACAAAGGCTGCCAAGCCACTGGTTATGATGAATGAACTTTTCTGGCTATTATTTCATAAGGAGCTACAGCCTCCTGGCAGTAGAAGTAATTCTCCAAGGCTCCATTGGAACCAACAGAATTAGAATCCCTGTTAAAATGCAGCTCTGGAGGGAGAGGAAGCCCCTTCTTTCTTTACTTTATAACATGTTTAGTAGGTCCCTGGGGATGCCTACATTTTTTTGTAGTCTTCTACCCTGGAGTAATCATCTTCACTATGTTCATCTGTCTCTGTCCTCATAGACAAGGGTCCTTTTAATAATTAAGGGTTGCAAACCAGTGAATATAACGAAAAGGAAGCAGACTTACAGATACAGAGAACAAATTAGTAGTTACCAGTGGGGAGAGGGAGGGGGGAAAGGGCAATGCAGGGGTAGGGGATTAGGAGGTACAAACTACTATGTATAAAGTAAGCTACAAGGCTATATCGTAACAGCACAGGGAATATAGCCAATATTTTATAATAACTATAAATGGAGTATAACCTTTAAAAATTGTGAATCACTATATTGTACACATGTAACTTATATTGCGCATCAACTATGCTTCAATTAAAAATTTTTAAAAAAACAATTGAGGGTTGATATCTTATACAGGTTCCATGTTCTGGTATGGCAGTTCTTTGCTTGAAGAGATTAAAAGTATTTCTAATATTTTCTGTTCCCTTTTAAAAAAAAATTATTTTCAGGGGATGGTACTTAAGAGACTATATGCCTTTAAATGCTCCATTGAACAGCCTTAGTTCTGACTTACCCAATTTAGAATGATTAATCACCTCACCTATACTGCCAAGTCCTGCTTATTACAGCACTGCCCAGAGCTGTCCGGCCAAGAGTTTCATCTTCCCTGGAATTGTCCTTGATCTTTCAAAGCTCTGTGTTGGGTAAAGAGCATTTCATCGGAAAACCTAAAGCATGGGCTCTGCTTCTAGTTCTACCACTAACCAGCTTTGTGACCTTGACCAAGACTCAATCACTCTGTGCCAGAATTTCTTCATCAGTGAGGATGACGAAAGCAACCATGAGTATCTACTGAGTCCTTATCATGTGCCAGGCACTATGCTCACCACTTTACAGGAACTATTTCACTCAACAGTCTTTTATTTTAGCAGTTACTATTCATCAGATGCATTTTATACACTATCTCATTGAATTCTCACAACAGCTCTGTGAAGAAGCTATTCTTATGATTCCCATTTTGCAGCAGAGAAGACTGTTACAAAGGCCATGTTCCTTGAGCAAGGCTCTCCTACAGTAAGTGGCAGAGCAAAAATTTGAACCCAGTCCCGTCTGATGACCAAGCCAATGTTTATAACCACATATATACCATACTGCCCCTGATCTGGCTGGACTTAGAGGACACGTAGGGTTTAGCTAAGAGGAGGTGGGTGTGAATATTAGTTTGACCAAAGATCTGGGGGCAGGAAGATCTAGAGCAGTGGTTCTCTACCAGGGGCAATTCCCCCCTCCCCAGGGGACATTCAACAATGTCTGGAGATATGTTTTATTGTCATGATCAGGGAAGGCTACTTGCATTTAGTAGAAGAGGCCAGAGGTGGCACTGAACATCCTACAATGCACAGGACAGTCCGAGACAACAAAGAATTATCTGGATGCAAATGTCCATAGGTTGAGAAACTGCTAGCTCTAAAGCAGGACTGTTCTGCTTTGGCATCTCCAAAAAAGACAACTGGGCACTCTTTGGGTGTTGCCTGCTTGCTAAAGTACCCACATTTTTCCATTAGGTCATGTAGAATTCAAACTACCAGGACGTGGGATACAGTGAGAATCAACGGATCTTGCCAGCAAGCGAGACTCTGGCTTTTATTAATCAAGGGTAATGCAAGATGGGTTGAATGGAAAGGTCTTCCAACCATGTGAGTTCTAAGGTGCTAAGAAAATTTTGCCCCTATGCAAAGGGAAAACAAACAAAAAATCCCTGGCTGTTTGTTAGAATAATCTAGGAAGCTTTTTAAAATACCAGTACTCAGGTCTCAACCCAAGAAATTCTGATTAATATGGTCTGGCGTGGCCTAGATGGTCCCATGCACAGCCTGGGTTTGAGTCATTGGCTATATTGTTATCAAGGTGGGCGGTTGATGAGTAGAACTTGGATAAAGCAGCAACTCTAGAGATGAATTGACCATTAAAAAATAAGCATCCAGTACAAGGGAACTTTAAAATACTCAGCATTCCAGAAATGTATAACCTGAATCAAATCAGGAGGACGCAACGGACAAACCCAAATAGACTGACACGCTATAAAACATCTGACGTGTACACTTCAAAAATGTCAATGTCAAAAACTGAGGCTTGTTCTAGACTAAAGGAGACTAAAGAGAAATGATAACTGAATCCAAAACATGATGTGGGATTTTCTTTTGCTATGGAGGACAGTAATAGAACAATGGGTGAAAACTGAAAATGGTTTGTAGACCAGAGTATTGTATCAATGTTAATTTCCTGAGTTTGATAACCATATGGTGGTTATGTAAAAGAATGACCTTGTTTTCAGTAATATACCTAAAACTTCTAACAGTAAATGAAATGATTCAGAAAAGAAGTGTGTGTGTGTGTGCGTTTGCATGTGTGCGTGCATGTGTGTGTGTGTGTGTGTGTGTGTGTGTAGGATAGGAGGGATAAGAATAAAGCAAATGTGAAAAAATGTTAACATCTGGGGAATCTGGATGAAGGCTTTATGGGTATTCTTTGCACTATTCTATTCTTGCAGCTGTTCTGTAAATCTAGAAATTATGCCAAAATACAAAGTTAAAATACTCCAAAAGGTGTTAGAAGGATTCCTGTCTCTGGAATCCTTTGCGATTATGATACATGCCTGTATTTCATGATGTCTTAGGTGACATCTTTTGTGCAAAGAAGAGGGAATAAGTGGAAATGGACATGAGGTGGTCTGAAAGTTTTGAGGTGATTTTTTTACAACCAGGGAAATTCCCTTGTGACTTCTAGGCTAGGAGATCCCCCTAAGCGGGTCTCCTGGTAACGCCAAGTCATCTCCTCAGAGAGCCTCTTTCTTTGAACATCTAATGTTGAGTCAACTTCATCTAAGTCAATGCTGTGGTGACCTAGCCACCCAAGTGCTGCACTGCTTTTAGCACTTTGTCTTAGAGAATGCAGTCCTCCTCTTTTTAAACCCCTTATTCATGAGGTGGGGTGGGGGGATGGAGGAGGGGCTGCTCAGGAAGAAAGAAATAGATTAAATAGTCAATTAAATATAATCCTCCACAACACTTCCCTCCTTCACACCCATCACACCCCGCCCGTCTTAGTTCCTTTGGGCTGCTGAAACAAAAATATCACAGGCTGAGTAACTTAAAAAACATTTATTTCTCACAGTTTGGAGGCTGGGAAGTCCAAGGTCAAGGCACAAACAGACTTGGTGTCTGGTGAGAGCTTCCAGGTTCATAGATAGCCATCTTTTTGCTGTGTCCTCACATGGTAGAAGGGGCGGGAGAGCTTGCTGGGGTCTCCTTTATAAGGGCAGTAATCTCATTCAAGAGCCCTCTACTCTCATGACCTAAGCACCTTCTAAAGGCCCCACCTCCTAACACCATCACACTGGCAATTAGGATTTCAACCTGTGAATTTTGGAGGGACACATCCAGTCCATCGCACTGCCCTGCCTATGCCTCCCTCTGGCATAAATTAAAAGTTAAGTGGAGAAAAAGGAGGGGGGGGCTGTTCTTTCTTTATAGACAGTAAAATATGAAATACAATTAAAAGCTACTTTCTAGAAAGAAAGTGAAAAAAGTGAAGTAGCTGAGCATTTCCGGGCACAAGGTCATTGTCTATTTTGGAGAAAGTGATTCTTTTAAACTGTCCTTTGTGATCCCTAGGTAGGTGACCACACATCTCAATTTGCCCAATCCTTTTAGCATAATTATCAGCACTTCCTATCATACTGGACAATGTCCCAGTTTAGATATTAAATTCTATAGTCACCTACTTGTAGAAAAAACCATTTCCCCTCCTATGGAAGAATAATTTACACCGAGAGTGGTATTTGACTCACATCACTGGACTTCATCATAGAAAATTTCACCACATCTGGGTGAATTACCATGTGGAAATCTGAGCCCATATGAGACAGAACAGAGATGGACATACAAATAGAAAATACATTCTACAAAGGAAACAGTAAAAGACCTGAGAACAGGAAGTCAGCGGAACCAGAGAGTTTTGCTGACCTTTCTTTTTTCTTCAACCACCATTCTAAATTTCTTTTTTTAATTTTTGATAGAACAAAGCTGTGTTACCTCCTTGCCCCTCCCCCAGGCAGAGCCTTTCAATCTTAGCACATTTCACTTATGTTCCATTTTCACAAAAGGGCCTGATAGTACTGATGGTATCAGCTGAAGAACTTCATGAAACTCACATCTGGTTTCAGGGGAAGTCAGCCCAGGTACCTGTGGGAGGCTGCCATTCGCCACGTCTTTAGCTTTCGACCCACTTCTGTCCCCGTCCAGCTCACAAAATGACGTTCCCACTGGCTGCTCTAGTCAATTCGTCCAGGAAGCAAAGGCTCCATCAAGATGAAATAAATTGTAGCCGATGCACACGCAAAGGGATGATTTAATGCAGTCCGGAGAGTTTTCAGCTCCCTTGCTTGAGCTTTGAAAAAGTGTGACTGCCGTTTAAATTATTTATGAGTGTGTGGGATGGCTTCTTTGAAACACAAACGGGCTTTCATGTTTCAAGTGTTCCCCAAAGCAGCATTTTGTAGAAAGACTGTGTATAGCTCATGAGATCCAAGAGAGGAACCGTTTGATTGTGACTTGAGTTTAACTACGTTCTACTTTTGGCTGAGGTCGAAGGACAGGTCTCATGGATGCCTCTTTTGATGGAGGAACATTTAAATTCTGGGTCCACAGAGCCCATAGCTGTGGCCACACCTCATATGCTCGTGGACACAGTGGTCACTCCAGGTGGCTTGTCTCTCCTCAAAGATTGTATTGTGGCAAAATATGTCCTATGATGGACACTGCTGGACATCCGTAACTGAGGGCAGATGTCACCAGCTCTGGTCTGAGCTTTTAGGGAATTTTTGATGGTATATTAAGATATCCAGTAGAATTCTACACATCAAACCTTGACCCCATATTTTTTTCACTTGAAAACTTTTTATCTGGGAAGAGAAACCAGCTCACGGAAATGGTGATGAACTCATAGTGAATGTTCCTCCACTGTTGTTACATTTGTGGAACATCTTTTATATTTTAGGAAACTCTAATCTGATTTTACCATTTGATATGTGTCACTTGCGTGGATAGAGCATGAGGAAGGAACCAGGCTATCAGAGCAAATGGGGGGAACATCCTGTGTCTCCATAGCTGTGTAGCAAAGTGAAGGTCTTCGTTCTGTGGTCACTCCATAAGCCTGTGTCACCCCTGGTCTCTGACACCCAGATAGCTTTTCTTAAGAATTACGAAGTAGGTGATGCTTACATTAAGCTAACAAAAAAGCACTCATGGCTTTTAGTGACCAGCTGTTAAAAGAACGACAGCGATTCTGTGTGCCATCTGATGGCTTATAGGAGGTCTGTGTTTGGGAGAAGATGGTGGAACCAAGTCCAGTTTTGGCAAACTCACCAACTGTTTGGCATTGTGATTACATTCTCATCATGAGCTCCAGAGGGGCAGAGAAGGTCTAGACTTCATGGACCATAGACTCAAAGAGACAAGCAACAATGCCCTTTCTTTTTGGTAGCCAAAATGATATCTACTGTAAAACCTTAGTGTGCTGATGGTCAAAACATAATCTGGGAATTCCCGGCAGTCCAGTCGTTAAGACTCTGTGCTTTCACTGCTGAGGGTCCGGGTTCGATCCCTGGTCGGGGAACCAAGATCCCACAAGCCGTGCCTTGCGGCCTTTAACAAAAAAGTGATCTGAGGAAGGTAGAGATTTAAAAAAAATAATAATAATACTCTTAGCCATTTCTGGCTTTTCTTGTAGTCAACTGCAAGGTTTTCTCAGTCAATTTAGATCACCTGTAAACTGGTGTTGAATTAAAAAGCCTACACCTTGTCAGAGTGTTGAAACATGGCTGTTGGGAGTGAGGGTGGCCTCGTTTAAATTTAGCCAAGAGACTGCTGTACCCTCAGGCTGCTGATCTCCAGTCATCTGCATCCATCTGTGCTGGAATGAAGTACCCAGATTTCCATCTGCTGCCCTGGTAAAGTCTATGAGGTTACCCTCTATTCTTCTTGTCCCAGCCACAGAGTGGGTCCTCGGGTCTCCTGCCCTCCCTGCCTACATCTGCACTCTTCTTGGAGAAACCCAGAAAGTGTTGGAGCTCTTCCATGACTCTAGAGCAATGGGAAATCCACTGGGGCTGTCTTGGGCCCTCTCTGCCTGGACAGCCACTCTATTGCTTCTGTACAAAATAGGGTGTGTGGGGGGATTCTAGGGCCTTGCTGCTTTCCTAGATACCCGTCCCCCCGGGAAATGAGGGCCAGATGCTGTCTATTCCAGATCTCTAAACACACTTGGGGATCCCAGAATTCTACCCACCTGTTGGAGCTTTTGACCCAGATTAGAGTAGGATATCATCGGTCCCCTACTCGGAGACCCACACCAGCCTGTAGCTCATTGTTCTCCTCTCCAAAGGACAGGAGAATTTTTATCTCCTTTGACAGAAACAACTGACTCTGCAAATATTCTTCTAAATATTTCACATTAGCATCTGGACCTTAGCTTTTGAACTCAAAAGCTGAGAACCTGACCTCTTTGTTTTCTGCTTCCACAGTTGAGGGAGTAGACGACCCACATTTGGCTACCTGAGTAGAGTAATGAGATTCAGAGAAAGAAGCCATCAGTTAATCCATCCCTCAATAAATATAACTAACATTCCAAACGCTTTGTTTGTGTAATCAAAGGTCTGCAGGTCGAACAGCTTCTTGTCTAAACTAAACTCTGTGTTAATCTCAGAATCACAAACAGGAAGGCAGCTAAAACGCTGCTGGGAAGTAAGTGATAAAATAATCACGGCCCACATTCTGCTTGCTGCAGGATCCACAGGAAGCCTACATGCTGTGTCCCATTCAGCCAAAACTCTCGTCATCATCTTTATCATCATTTTATGTATCCAGCCTTTCACAGAGCTGACGACAGGCCAACTTTGCCCAAAGAACCAAATGCAGTGGTTAGGCTTGGTCACAAAAGAAACACACAACTCATGATTTTTTTCTTTTGCCACTTTCTTTCTGCTCTCTAAAGAGGAGATGATCATGATTAGCACAACAGCCACGGTACCATTTAGAGCTAATGCTCATGTCCTTGATGGACCCAGTCATTCAGCTGTCTGTGTTGATTAATGTCATCTCTGCACTGTATAAGGAGAAAACACCTTAATTTTACGAGACATTTATGATCCCATTTACATCTGTTGATATATATAATCTGTGCATACATACATATACACACGCACACATACACACACATCCAGTTGGTTCTGTTTCTCTGAAGAATCCTGACAAATATAGTAACAAATTACCCCAAAACTTATCTCATCATGTGTCAGAGTCCGGAGTCCAGGCAAGGCTTAGCTGAGTCCTCCACTTCAGGGACTCTCTCGGGGCTGCAGTCACAGTGTTGGCTGGGGCTACAGTCTCCTCTGAAGGTCTGACTGGGGAAGGAAGTGGGCTTCCTTTGAAGTGGGCTTCTAAGCCCACTTAGTAGTTGTTGCCAGGACCTAGTTCTTCACAGGCTATTGGACTATTGGACTGAGAGCCTCAGTCCTCTCTGGAGGCTGGAGGGCACCCTCAGCTCCTTGCTATGTGGGGCTCTCCAGAGAGCAGCTCCTAACATGGCAGCTTGCTTCATCAGAGCAAGCCAGTGAAGAGAGCCAGAGAGAGAGAGAGAGAGAGAATATGACGGAAAGCACAGCTTTTGTAAAGTAATCTCAGAAGTGATGTCCCGTCACTTTTCCCATTTCTATTCCTAAAGCAAATGCCTGCATCCAGCCTGGACTCAGGGGAGGGGAACACACAGGGCATGAACACCAGGATGTGAGGATCACGGGAGCCACCAGAGAAGGGAGCCCGCCAGACATAGCTGGTCAGTACACATCACAGGTGAGACGAAGCTCAGTCTGAGTCCAGAGCCCGCCCTCGGAGAGCCTGGGGGAATTCCTCAGCAGGAATGGGCAACCCGAGGATCGCTGGGTGACCAGAGCAAAGGGAATCCTCCAGATCACGGTGAGGCCCATTGCCCCTCAGCAAAGTCCCAGCCAGCACCCTCACAGCTCTGAGTCGGTTTCCCCCTCCTCCGAAACACCCTGGTAAACACGGCGGAAACCTGCCCTGTCAACCTTAACTCCATCTTGTGTTTTCTGGAAACACGTTCCTTCTTGATATAGAGGGATGTAATCAATGTATTTGCATTCATCCTCTTGGCACAAAATGTGACCACATTCCTTCAAATTCAAGACTCTGGACCTTTGTGCTTCCTACCGTGAGAATAGCTTACTTTCTTCTCAGAGTCCTCCTCCTCCACCAGTGCATCCAAGGCTCAATTGTCCATGGGATCCATTCTAGTGAGTCTCACCTCAAGGGAAGGGAAGGGTGGAAAAGGCGGCTGGCGCTGGACTTCTATTCCTGGCAGCACCGTTGTTGAAAGTAAGAGGGCATTGTTTTGCATGGACAGAACACACGCTACACTCGCTGGTGGGCATTGACTCTTCAGGAGGCAGGAGGGAATGAGGCTGGTGTTTGCTCACTGTAATCGGGTGCCACCACACACCTGGGAGCACAGCGAGACAGCTTTCCCAGCTTTCTGTATCTCTCTCTTGGACCCCACGCTCACACACAGCCATTTCCCCCGGGGTGTGCCCGGAGCCCCTGTGCGCCTGAGCCATTCCCAGTGCTGAGACACCGTCCACGGACACCAGCATTGCCCCCGTTAACCAGTCAGAATGCCTTCCTTCCAGCAGTGTTGTAGAATGAAATGACCAAGGAGAAAATGTCTAGCACAGCATCAGACATTGCATTGGAACTACATTATAAATTCCTTGGCATTGAAGAAGGAATGAATAAAACAAAAAAAGATACCTTTTTAAAGAGTTGATGATTCATGTTATTTCGTTTAAGGGAGTGATGGAGATATTCCTTGGTTTATCTGGTTTAGTCAATGCCTCGTGGACTATTGGATTGAACCACAAGAAAGTACCAATATTTGATGGTCTTTAACCTCCATAAAACACAATTCCATGTGCTTCAACCTAATATAATCTCAACAAGAAGTCCCTGGTGCATTTTTGGCTCAAAATAGCAGACTGAGAAAACGTTTAACTCCTCTGTCTGCCAAAATGTCTCTGAAATGGCAGGAGAAAAATATAATGAGAAGCAGCGGTCCGTGGCACTGGAAATAGTGGCAAGTGTCAGGAGCAGATCAGAAACCCTTCTGGGAGACAGCAGGCAGATGGGATCCTAGGGGCAGGAGAGGTGGATGCAGGGCTGGCTGTGGTGGTCTTGGACCCCCAGGGAGCACCCTGCTCTCTGAGCATCTTACTAGCTGACCAGGTGAAGCAGTGCAGGCTCCACAGGGCAGCGACCTGGGTTGGGATGGGGACCCTCCTTACACGCTCAGCCTCAGCATTTGGTCCCGGGCAAAACCTGTGAGAAAATAATCATTCAGCAAAGTGTAGAATCAGCCGTATGTGGCTTCTTGAGGGTCATTGGGACTGCAGGGAAAAGCAGAGCTGAGCCTGAGGGAACTTGAGTGAGGTCACCCCAGTGGCTCATCCCAGGATCCTGCACTCACTTGACTCCTCCCAGCTTCTGTGTCCTGAAACCGGTTAAGACATCCCACCCAGGAGCCCTCAGAGTCCTCTGGGTCCTCCCAGCATGCCTGAGACATGCTTTCCCAGTCTCTGGGGTCATGGCAGCTGAAGGAGCTCAGCTGACTCCCCTTGTGAGAATAGCCTTCAGCCAAGGAGAACAGGGGTCACCTCGCCAGGGCCATGCCCCTTCACTAGGGATGGCTCTCATCCAATGACTGCTCCAGAAGACGCAAGGTCCTGAACTGGGGACACCTCGGAAGGGCCACCTCTCCCCCATTGCTGCTGTGGGATCTGCTGAAGCCTTTTTTGGGACTATCAGCCTAGTATGATGGCAAAATATACACGTATTTGACAATGCAATGGCTCAGAATGTTTACCACCTGCCATCTTTGTGGAGGAAGGGGGTCTACTCAAAGATGTTTTCCCATATAACAGAAAATAATACTCCAAGAAAGAGGGAGATCCATAAACAGCAGAAATAGCCCAAGATTGAAATGAAAAGAAATTTTGTTATGACCATTGTACAACAGGCCTAAAACTTAATCGATTGAAAGTGGGCCAGCAATTCAGAGGGTTCTATGATGAATGACTTAAAGAAGACATTTTATATGATAACACAAATTATATAATTAGGAGCCTGGAAGTACAATTTTGTGGTGTTGCTAATGAAATAAAGGCTTCCGTCTCTTCAATAAAAATAGAAAGGCATTTATAAATTCTAGGAAGGAAAAAGCTGAGACAGACATGATTCTATAATGAAACAAGCAAAAAATCTGTGCCATTGATGAAGTGAAAGAAATACTGCTTTCTAAAATAACAAATCCAAACCCCCATCGGTCAAGAAATTGAACAGTAAGGAGAATTAAGAGTGTCATGAATAGTTCTAGTCAATTTATTTTATGCCTATTATACATATTGCAGTTACTTCCCTATGCTGCTATACTTTTCCCCACCCAGGCTTGCTTTTGTTACTTTTACATGATATTTTACAAATTTGCCGTTTTCTCTTTTTTTTCCCTTAAGTAGGCTTGGGTTCTTTTTTAAATTAAACAATAGAGGTTTAAAATTTTTGTTTAGATATCAGCATTATCCTCTGATTTTCATAAGACAGATCACTTAGATTTTATACCTGGAAACATAAACTTACTTTTCTTAAGACTTTTTCTTAAAAACTTTGGAAGACTCCTTTAGGAGATTAATAGTTCTTGTTTTGGAGAAAACCTTTTTCTGAAAGTCAACCATTTTTAAGTTTTCTTTAAATCTTTTATTCTGATAAATTTAAGTAAAATTGATAAATGTAATGCTTTTATTTAATAGAAAAGTTAACAGTGACTATCTTTGATGCATGGGGTCGTGTTGTCCCTTAAATTTGTGTATCTTTTTCCAACTGGTCTACCATGACCGTGGTATTTTCTAAAGAGAGTAACAGTAATCCTTTCCAGTTACAACACGGATCAGAGATAGAACTTGGCAAACAGTTGTGAATTAGAGGCCTCTTATCACCATCACTTGCTCATAACCTTTAACAAATCACTTAACTTCTTTTGGCCTTGGTTTTCTGAAATGTGAATTGAGATGAAATTTATATTTGAGGCTTTCTAAAAAATAATTATCATTGCAGACCTGTTTTTCCTAGGGAATATCTCATTTCCAGCACTACACCTCTGAATATCTTTGGGTTATTCAAAGCTGGCATCATTCACAAGGTCAAAATATATCAGAGGAGATTCTTGATTCTAAATGTTGCTGTAATTCCCTTGTTCATGGGACCCTCCAACACAGTGCCCCATCTACCCGATGGGTCTCCTCTTTGTAGTGAGAAAAGAACCCGGTGAAAACAAAGAAAAAGATAACAACCAGAGCACACACAATGCGGTGATTATAAGAACAAAGCCATCAATAGGAGTAATTGCTAAGTGTAATTCTATAAATGTATTAATTAATGCAAAGAATTGAAAACCGCTAATACCCGAGGGCAGCACTGGTAATTCCCAGTAGTGCAATTACATATGTCAGTTTATGCACTAAGTCAGGAAGCTCTTAAATCTCAAATGGTCCAACCCATGTCTTCTAACCTGGTACTTATCAAACTTAAAAGGGATACTGATCACTGGGGATCTGGTTGAAATGCAGATTATGAATCAGTAGGTCACTTGACGATCAGCCCCCAAGGCTGCTGCTGCTGGCCTGTGGTCCACGGGTTAGACTATCAGAATGACATACAGCGCTTAGAATAGTGTCTGCACTTAGGGAGTCCTGCTAAGTGATAGTGGTTATTATTACTGCTGGGAGGTTTGAGAATTCCAACTCTTCCCGTGTTCAAGGACAGTAGTATTAACAGTTGTGCAGCAACCAGGGTTTTTGCTGAATACAGTCATCCCTCGGTATCCGTGGGGATTCGGTTCCATGACCCCCATGGATATCAAATTCCATGGATGCTCAAGGCCCTTGTGTAAAATGGCATAGTGTTTGCACATAACCTGCACACGTCTCCCTGCATACTTTAAATCATCTCTACATTACTTATAATACCTAATACAATGTAAATGCTATGTAACTAGTTGTAAATATGATGTAAATGCTATATAAATAGTTGCCAGAGCACAGCAAATTCAAGTTTTGCTTTTGGGAACTTTCTGGAATTTGGTTTTTTTTTACGATTATTTCTGATCTGTAGTTGGTTGAATCTGTACATGCAGAACCATGGATACTGAGGGCCAACTGTACTAACCAGAATCCTCTTATAAACTCACGTATGGATTTTAGTAACCCTTAAAAATTTATTCTGGAACTCTCTTCGAGATTACAAATAAGTAGCCCGTAGTGAAAAGAAAGCATATGGAATATGCATGAGTTATTGCTAAAAACTGCAGAGGAGGCTTACACATTTGGACAGGATCCGTCCATCAGAAGGACTGTCATTTCCTTCTAGTGGGCTGAGGACCACAGTTTTGGAATCAGTGATTCGGGGGACCATCCAGTTGGTGACCAAATATCCAGGGTGCCCAGGACAGTCCTCAGGTCACAGCATAACCTGTAACACTGCCCCCTTCAAATTGTACCGGCTTCAAAAACACGTTGTATAGCGATCCTAATTATAAAGGACAATGATGACATGTTACTGGCTTCATCCAGCTTGCCTATTTCTCCCCAAACTTTCTACCACATGGAGAGAAGGGAATTCTCAGTCGAATCATCCTTCTTGGCTAGCAGCAGCTTTGGCCCTAAATCAGGCTTATGTTCAGCAATCCTGAACTTCTGTATGTAGCACATATACACAAATGTGTCTGTTGTGGAAGAGACATGGTAGTCTCATCATTCATCACTATGATACAATTTACAGATGCTTCTAGTCTGAACTGCCCATGTGAAGCTCTCATCTTTTTGACGGGAGGAGCTTCTTCTCAGGTTCCAGCCATCTTACCTAGGATTGCACAGGAATTCTTCACACTGCTGCTGGCCTGTGAGATACACAGGAGCAAAACTGACTGAAGACAAAAGATGGGTCCATCTCCTTGGGTGAAAGGCAAGGAAGGAATGAAGCCATGTCAACCCAGCTTCTCTCTGCCGTAGGTGGGGCAGTCTGGAGGTTAAGCCTGTGGCTCCAGGTACCAGGATGAAATGTGCATTCTGTCCCTGACCAACCAGCTGGCCACATTAGGCAAATGGTTGAATCTCTTTCAACCCATTTCTTCATCTGTCTCCTAAGTTTATCGTGAGATTGAAATGTGTTATCATACGAAAGGGGCTTAGGGAGGGCTTGGCCCACCAAAAGAATTCAGACTTTACCCATCCTTAGCCATACCTGCGGTACTTATCTGCTGTCTCCTAAATGTCCAAGGGAAGATTTAGCCACTGTGCAAAACTGCCATTCAAAGCTAAGCTCAGTGTTAGCTGCCATGTTGACTGCCATGTTTTAGTTCCAAAAGGCTTTCTTTTAGGTGTCTTGTGTCCCAAATTTGTGACAGGTTGAAACAATCATTTTAGTTTGAAATCTCAAGGAATCTGAACATGAGAGATTTCATTTTATATAAGGTTTTTATTATAACATGTATCCTTCTTACGTCTTTATCTAAAGCGCGGAGAGGATAGAACCCAAATAAGATAGAAAAGGTGTAACTGAGAGGAGGAAAAGGAAGAGAGAGGAAGACGATCGGGAACATAACAAACTGTGTTTTCTTTCTAGATTTAAAGATTGAGTCATAAAAATTTGCTCATATCTGCATCTCAAAAGAATGCAAATGCCATCTCAATTTTAGGGAAAGAATTAGTTAAGGATACCGAGCTGGCTTTGAAAAGTTTGCTTTGGTCGTATGCCAAATGGCAAAATGAATGGATTTAATTTGAAATTGCCTATCTTCAGAAGGATGTGATATGGAACATATTTAGGATTTAGCCCTTTCATTTAAGATTAAACATACTAAAAATGTCCTCATCAATTATTGACAGCCGAATATTAAAACAGAGGCTTCATTTCAATCTCGAGAGGAGAGAACACTGCTTGTTTCTAGAAACACATTTCCTCCCTCTTTCAACTACAACACTCCATGATGTTCTCAAGAGGGATCATTTCCTAAATTGGTGTGGGAGCTGGTGAGCAGTTTGTCCTGTCTGGCTCAGTAGGCCCACGACCTGTAGTTTAGGGTTCAAATGAAATGTATTCAGTGGAGCAGACTGCTAGGAAAATAAATGTCATAAGAAACATGTAAGAGCTGACCCTTAAAATAATGAAATCTCAAAGCTTATTTGTTTTACGTTTTCTACGAGTAATTAATAACAGTTGTGAACAGGCAGCAAGGCCACGCCCATGGAAATGTGGCTTAGGACTATTACATTTGTCCTCAGTCCCCCGAAGTCCCTTTTCTTAGAGGTGGCCTCAGATTAATAGGAATATATAAATCCTTTGATAATGTTGTCCTTGTCTGGAACAAAAAGCTTCGTCTAAAGTCTCCTGCCACCTCATTTCCACACATCAAAGTTCTATCCATCTTTCATTTACCATTTTTTACCTGAAGTCTTACTCGACCTCTTCCCCTTCTCCGTGCACACACGCACTGTTTGCTGATCCGTTATTCTGAAAAGAGATTCAGAGTGTCTTAAATAACCAAAGGAAGTGGAGATTAAACCTAGATGGAGGAAAGGTATGTCAGGGGAAAGGGTCAAGAAAGGTTTCAGGAAAGAAATGTGTAGAATTTGATTTAGGCTTCCCTGTTACATTATAACGTGGAGGATCTTGATCCATGTGTTCGGTACGTATTGGCTGATTTTATTGAATGTAGCTTTGAAGAGAAGAAAAAATTCACCAAAAGGTAGCAGGGGGAGGTGAGGACGACAGTTCTACCCACGTTGTTTTATTCATTTCATGACCAAGTGAGCCCATCCCATAGAGCAGCCGTCATGCACGGTACACAGTTGGCACTCAATAATGAATCCATGAGCAAAGGACACAGGACAAAAACATGAGCCGTTCCTACCCTTGAAGTTCTTACAGTCTAGTTAATAAGGGAGCAGTTACCCTCACTAACTAGATAACTCTGTTACGGGAGCACCGTGGGAGGCTGTGTAAACCTCAGTAGGATTCAGGAAGGATTTCTCAGATGAGACCCAAGCTGGGACTTGAGAGACAATTAGAAGTTATCTGATGGGGATGGAATATACAACATGATAACTGTAGTCATCAACACTGTATTGTGTATTTGAAAGTTGCTAAGAGAATAGATTTTAAAAGTTCTCTTCGCAAGAAAAAAAAATGTGTAACTACGTGAGGTAATGGGTGATAACCAAACGTATTGTGGCAATCGTTTCCAATATATATGTTTATCAAATCATTATGTTGTATACCTTAAACGTATGCAATATGTCAATTAGATCTCAATAAAACTGGAAAAAAATAAAGGGAAAGAAAAGAAGCTATCTGAAGGAAAAGGGTGTCACAGGCAGAAAAGAGAGCAAGTGAGAGACGGCTTGGAGATACAGAATAGGCTGCCTTTCGGAACCTATGAGTGGAAATTTGCTGGAGTACAGATTAGGCAAAGGGTAGAATGTGAGATCTGTGGGTGGTGAGGGATGACCATTTTATAAAGGGCCTTTCATGCTAAGCCACGCCGTATTCTTAGAAGCTATGTGAAGCCACCGAAGGATTTTATGGAAGAGCTACATCATCAGAATTTTCTCTTTTAGAAAGACCTGCCTTGCAGTAGACTTTCAAGGTTGATTCGAGGGTGGCCAGACTGAAGCTAGGGGGACCTAGTGCGGCCATCAGGAGAGCTGTGGCGAGCCAGGGGGTTGGTGAGGATGAAGGGTAGATGCTGGAAGATTGAGAGAACACAGGCTGGCTGCTGGGATGTGGGGTGAGGGAGAGGGAGAAGACCAGGATGACATTCAGCTTCCTGGCTTGAGCAACGGAGTAGATGGGATCCATTTGTTGAGAAAGGGGAGAAGCAGATTTAGAGGTTTCCCCCCACAAAGACTGTGGCTTTAGAGGCATGTAGTTTAAGGTGCCTATTGAATATCCCAAAGGAAATGTCCAGGCAACAGTGGAATATGGGGTTTGTCTAAAAGATAGTTGAGGTGCATTTGGACAGGTGAAAGGAGACGGGTGGGAAGGGCTTAACAAATCTCCTATTCGTCTGAGCTTCAGATATTGCCAGTAGTGGCCGTTGTCTTTGCGATTTGCTCACTGTCTCTCTGAGCCTCAGCCCCTGCTGATGGTGCAGGATTTCCAAAGGCAAAGATTAAAGGCAATTACCCAGTTGATTTCCTCCTTAGAATTATTTAATTAACCACATTGTTTTTTTTAAAGGAAACTTTTAAAGCTTAGCAGCCAAGAAAGAAATCTTGATGGTTAATTGGGGCTTTACATTTTAAGTAGATAATAACATCGATAAAATCACCTTAGTATAATTAGACTTAATTTTATATGAGATATCACTCTGAGCATTCCTATAATTGCTCTTAATATTTTAAGGATTAGATACAGGTACAAGTATAGATATAAATATAGATAGATGTAGGCATAGATATATTTATATACTTGGATTTAGATATAGGGAGATTTGTATAGCTAGAGCCAGCGGGCCAAATACAGACGTGTAAACAAAGCATTGTTTATCTTCAGATGTGGGAATCATAATAATAACAGCTCGAATAAACTTATTGTGCTCGGTGATTTAAATATATTAATTTACTTAATGCTCAGAACAGCCCTGTGAGGTAGATTCTGTTATTATCCCATTCTGCAGCTAAGAAAACTGAGGTGTTGGGTAAGTAAATTGCTTAAGGTTGCACAAATCCTGGGTTTGGGATTTGAACTAGGCAGTGTGGGTCTAGAGTCTGTGCTAGTAACATGGCTTTATATTGCCTCTCTTTATCAATCTCTAATGGGTAAATCAATATTTAAATAAATTTAGAATGCAATTCCTGTCCTCTTACATGATTGAGTAAGCTGTAAAGGGGGCAGTTCATCAATGACGCATGCGCAATTAGAGCCTGTGTCTAATCAGGGCTGATGATAGCCACAGGCATTCTTGCAGATTAACCATCAGAGAAGAGGAGTTGCTGGCCCAGAGAAGGATGTAGCAGTCATTAGCTCTCAGCAAATGCCTTGAACCCAGGCAGCCATTGATACTGTAAACTGAAATGTAGCAGCTATAAAAGGACTGTCGGATGCTTCCTTTATATTTATAACCATGCAGAGACGTCCAACTTTATGGCACGTAACAGACGACTGTGCTCATAACCACTTTCTCAGAGGTCTAGTTTTCCTGGCCCATCCCCCTTACAGGTAGGGGTGCTCCTCCCCGCTACTCCCTAGGTGTTCAGAGACCCCTTGGGAGGCTTACAAGTGTCCTGGGGCAGGAAGGAAGCATGCAGGCATCCACAGATGGTATCTTGCTTGGCATAGCCAGGCTCCACAGTCCCCTGGTCTCACTGGTGGGGGCAGTGAGACCCACCAGAACCAGTCCTGCATTCAGGTGCTGGGAGGGTCTTCCTCACCCAAAGCGTGGGCAGTTGCTGTACAAGGGTCCTAGGCACGCAGACAGTGCCACCTGTAAGCTCCTCTCTTGGTCCCCCCATCTGGCACTCACCACCCCTTACTGAGCAGCTGCAGGACAGGGTCCAAGCAACCCCCTTACTTGTTCCTACTCCTCAGGCCTCCATCTTGGGTATTTACAAAATGGGTTCAAGTGTGGCAGGGACTCAGTCATCTGTAATATGAGACCTGGGCTGAAACTTTGCAGATTTTAGTTTCTTGGTTCTCATCCTGGTGATTCAAACACTTAGGGAAATGAACGTCATCAGCTGAGAGTTATATAAGCATTGTACTTGTTTTAGCTGTTCTGAAAGCCTAGACTCCTGACTACTTGGTGATGGCCCAGGTGACTCATGATTCTCTTGGTCATACTTCCTGGGAAGTGAATGAAGTTGCAGCTTAAGGGCCCCTCACTTGCATGGGTCTCTACCAAGGCCCTGGTAAGGGCCCTGCGACCTGTTCCCATGGTCACATATAGTCTGTAAATTTTGCAAAAGTTATTCCTTATGAATTGTTTGGTTCTCATTCAAAAAAAAAATTCCAACTTCGTGCCTAATTTTGTATTATTTTGCTTCAGGAGGGCTTCCCAAGTTGTAAAACCTTCAGGCTCCACAATGCTTAGATTCACCCCTATTCCAAGGTCATTCCAGTTTCTAGCCCTTGTACAGTTTCTTAGTGTTGGAGGAGTTTGGGGAGTTTTGTTTTTCCAGTTCTAAATGCATAGATGGCGGCTTAGTGGAAGTAGAGAACCAGAGATTTCCTTAACTAAAGAGAAGTAAAAATGGATGCTCGCATGGCAATGTTATCCAGCCTCTGTGAACTTTAGGGTCACTGCTGGGAATGAAAGAACAGAACCAAACACAGACCAAGGAAAGCATTCTGCCGAGAAAGGCGTGGGATGAATTCATGAGGTTTTAGGACAAAGCAGCTCCTTTTGGAGTTTGGGTCTGAGTTTTAGATCTTTGTCTCTCACAAGGACTCCACTGAGAAGGGATAAAGTCTTTTGTGCCTTTACCAGTGAATTATCTTTTTTTTGAGCCGTTATGTGACATGAGGTCTGTCCTCTTCTTTTATCAGCAAGGAAGAGTTGAGAGCCTCCTTTCACAATGATTTTTTTTATTTAAGTAATATCAGGACCACAAAGGGAACAAAGCATGATTTAACACAAGTCTGCCTGGCCTAAGAAGTCCTGACACGTTAAAATCCAGATGAAAAAAAAATCCCTACATGCAGGCCTGGTTATGCCTGTCACGTAAGGAGCCTGCATTATGGAAGATTTACAATAACAGTCCTTTTGACAGGAGGCCCTCCTGAGCAGCCTATAAAATCCAGTATGATCCTTAAACATGGGATTTGCACAGGGCTCACCCGGAGCGTCCACTGAGAAGTGATAAACCTAAATGAATTGTTTCATTCTTTGGCAGTTTCTGGGAGGTGTTATCTGACAGATGAGAGCCTTGTGATTTTGAGGGAAGCTGAATTTCTTATTAAGATAATTTATACCCAAAGGGATCATAAGTGAGAAAATTGAAAAACATATGAAGGCGTAAAGCATCGTCTGGAACGCAGTAAAGGCACCATTGGATTTCTCTGGCAGCCACGTCTTCCAGGACAGGACTCTTCTTCTGGATGGCCAAGGAAAGCTGGTTTTTCTCATTTTGGTTTTTCAGACTTCTCACTTGTTTGCATGTCATCCATGGTATATCGGTAGTATAAACATCTTGACCTTACTAGTTCTGGTTTTGCTAACTAGTTAGTCGGGTGACTTTGCGGAGGTCATTCACTTCTTCGGCTTTCATGTGTTACTCAAGGATAATAGTAATTCCAACTCTCCTTCAAAGGGCTATAGTGAAGATTTAATGAGATAATATATTGGACAATATTGTTTATCTGCAACCTGTCTGGTTTAGAATTAAACTGAAGGTAATATTTCAATGTTCTAATAGTCTATAATATACCTTGGGGTTTTTGTATCAACCAATCAAGTAGAATCCATTGAGTACTTCCTAAGTCCTGAGGATGCTGTTAAAGGCTATTGACTTAAAAAATAATTGTTGCGTCCATTTTGATTGGAAACTATAATGAATCACCTGCTACTTGGTCTGTGTGCTGTAGCCGCTGCGGCCAGCATTCTCCACATCACCGGAGCTTCTTTATGAGGACCCTGGACAGATCCTTCTGCCTGGTTTTAAGACCAGGCTCATCTTTACCCTATTGGCCCTGAGAATTGGCTCATCCAGCCCCACTCTTCACCCCTGGTCCTTCTTCTCCTACCAACATCCTCTCCTAGCCTCTCTCACTTTCTTCTCTAGAGCCCCTTGTTAATTTTTCTAAGAGTACAATTTGTGTTCTAAAATAATTCCTCCACATCCTCCCCCTACCAATCCTAGATTACTCTTGATGACATTTATCCCCTGGGCATCACTCAAGTGGAGGCACACCATTCCTTGACCTCCATCATGCTGTACCCTTAAGATTCTCACTAGACCCCTTGTCTTCACCCCATGCCAACTAAATCCTTACTTTTTCTGAAGTCCTATCATGCAGCAGTTCTCAAAGAGTAGTCTACAGACTCCTGGAATTTCCCATGAGGTCAAAACTATTTCCATAATAATACTAAGACATTATTTGCTTTTTCAACCATGTTGACATTTACACCCATGGTGCAAAAGCAATAGTGTTTAAAACTCCTGGTACTTTGGTATTAATCAGTGCAGTGGCACCTAACTGTACTTACTAGTATTTGTATTCTTCACAGCCACACACTCACAGTTAAAAAAAAAAAGTGCAATAAAGAAAAATACCTATTTAACTTCAGAATGTCCTTGATGAAGCAGTTAAAGCTATTAGTTTTATTAACTCTTTATTCTTGAGCACATGCCTTTTTAATAATCTGAAAAATGAAATGAGAAGTACACATAAAGCCATTCTGTGGCATACCAGAATACAATGTGTGACTTGAGAAAATGTTCTAAGATGTTCTAAGCTGCACTAGATACTTATTTTTCTCCTGGAACACAGAAAGAACAACTAACAGACAAACCATAGTTATGCAGACATAGATATTTGGCGGACATTTTATCAAAAACGAATGAATGAGTGTGTCACTTGAAGGAAAATAACTGACAGTGTCTGTTGCCAATAATAAAGAACATAGTTTCAAGCAAAAATTAGGATTTTGGAAAACTTGTATCCACCAACAGGGATATGACAGCTTTCCAATATGGAAAGACTTTTTGATAAGATAGGTGGTACTATTAATGAATGTGATTTTTGATATTGTGTAATGAAATGTGTCAACATTTGGAAAAACTGTATAACTCAAGGAACCAATATTTTCCAAATGACCAATGTACACTATGACAGAATCCTGCATGAGTAAAAAATCCACTAAAGGTGCAAAGTAGATAAACGGATTTTAATATAATCAAATAAAAATGTTATTTGATTATGGCTTCAGATTCAACATTGCAATAGACTTTTAGAAACTGCCACTAGTTGAGTTTTGATGAAGTGTCAAGGAAGAATAGTCACAATTATTTGAAAGGCTATTGCAATACTCTTCCCTTTTCCAACCACATATTTGGGTGAGGCCAGCTTTTCTTCAAACGCTTCAGACAAAACAGCATAATGTAAGAGAAGCAGATATGAGATTCCAGGTCTCTTCTATTAAGTCAGAAATGAAAGAGATTTGCAAAAATCTAAAACCAGGCCAGTCTTCTCATTAAATGTTTTCTTGTTGGGGAAAACAATTATTTTTCATAAAAAGATTATTTTGTCATGTGATGGATTTATGATTGTTACTAGGAGATGAATTTATAAATAAATACTTTTCAATTTCTCAGTTTTTATTTCTAGTACAATAAACATAAATAGATAAAATTCACATTAACAAAGTTCTTTAGGATGGACTTAGAGATTCTCATACTAAGCAAAGTAAGTCAGGCCGAGAAAGACAAATATATGATATCACTTATATGTGGAATCTAAAATATGACACAAATGAACTTATCTCCAAAACAGAAACAGACTCACAGACATAGAGAACAGACTTGTAGTTGCCAAGGGGGAGGGTGGGGGGAGGGGAGGGAAGGATTGGGAGTTTGGGGTTAGCAGATGCAAACTCTTATATCTAGAATGGATAAACAACAAGGTCCTACTGTATAGCACAAGGAGCTATATTCAATATCCTGTGATAAACCATAACAGAAAAGAATATGAAAAAGAATGTATATATATTTATAACTGAATCATTTTTCTACACAGCAGAAGTTAACACAACATTGTAAATCAAGTATATTTCAATAAAATAAATTTTCAAAAAAAGTTCTTTAGGATTTTCCATCATTTTTGTGTGTAGCAAGGTCCAGAGACCAGTGGCTAAAAGGAGATTACCTATAGAGGAAATTAACTTATTGGGTTTGTGGGGTACCAGACTGGAGGAAACTGGCAGCCAAAGGTCAGGAAAATATTACTGTGTGCCTGGTGGGAGACTGGGCGTCAAAACCATAGAAAATTTTCTGTAAAGACAGGTGGAAGACCCCTGGGGCTGGCTCTGATCAAGTCACTGCTTTGCCTAAGGGTACACCTGGCACGTTCACTGTGCTGGATCTGCCTCTCACCAGTTTGCTCTGGTATCCCGCTGCCTCAGCAAATGAAATGTTTGTCATGTCACGTCACTAGTGGAAAAAAAAATAGAGATAGCCAGCAAATTCCCAGTGCTTGGCCAGCTGTCACCCCCGCCACTACAAGTTCTCAGAAGACCTGTGCAGAGAGGACAAGCCAAGTAAAAATTGGTTGTTTATTATTATTATCATTATAGAGATGGGTCCCAGATGGGCCAGTGAAAACCCTGGTCTCTGAGCCCTGGGCTGCACCCCAGGTCTGGTGGAAGACCTCTTTTTGCTTTTGGTCTAAGCCCAAAACAAGTGATATCAAAGAGGCTTCTGTCACCGGCCATCTCCAGCTTGCTGCTTGTATTAGCTGCCTGGGGCCCTCTTTTGAAGAGTACAGTAGTGGAGAAAACAATTGCAGTCATCACTGACATCTGACATTCATATAACCCCTGCCCTAAACCTAAAGCCTGGCCTCCTGAATTCCTTTCTCCTAATCCAGGCTCTTGAGGCCAAACAGCTGAGATGGGAAGCATAAAGAAGACATAAAACAAAAAGCAAGGAATAAGACTCCAAGGAAAAGAACACCAACTCCCCCAAGGCTATGCTGAGGTCGTGGGGAGGGGACAGGAAGGAAACTCCCACACTAGTAATGGAAAAACATAGAGCCACAAAGAAACCCACGGATTTTGTCCTAAAAGATATGATATTCCACATAGAAATGAAATCTTTTAATTTCTTAATTCCTCCCATTCCTGAAAATTCTCAGATTAATCAAACCACCAGCTTTGATTTTACCAGCCGAGACTATTCCCATTGTGAGGAACCAGAAAGCATTTTATTCACCAGGATTCTTGTTCAGGAAAACACAGAAGTGTTGGGAAAGAATTCCTAAGAAATTCTTAGGAAGCCCCAGGCTGAAGCCCCAGGCCTGGGAGTTGGCTGATCCCAAGGTTTGAGAGTTGAGAATAAAAACTATCCAAGGAACAAACAAGGAAAGATTCCTGTTTTGTTCTTGCTAGGGAAAGAGGAATAAGAACAGAGTCTGAAAAGGAGAGAAAGAACCCCTCAAATCTCTCCATAAATGTCATGAAATTGAAACAAAAAGCTGTTTTGAAAAAGGTTATTATGGGATTATTATGAAATCGTGTGTGTGAAACTTTTGAAAATTATAAAAGTTCTATAGAAGGTAAAGAATCTTTCACTCAATTAAAAAAATGTGGAAAAAAATACATAAAGAAAAAAAAAAGAGGTTCCCTATTAATGACATTCAAATTCTTTAAAAAAAATTGCCATGGCCACCAAGGTTTCAATAAACATCCTTATACGTAAACAAAAATAAAAACAGAAAACAAACAAAAAACATACATACAGAAAAAAAAAAGAGACAAGTGTGTGTAGACATGAGTCAAAAATGGGAGAAACTATGGTGGGCCACACACTGGGGAATCTCAGAAATGGGCAGCAGCCTTTGGAAGAATCACAAACCTTGGACTTGAGGGTCTGAGACAAGTTCACTTGGATGTCCAAGAGGCAGGAAGACCTTCCCAGACATCTGAGTTCCTCTTCCCATGCAGCCTCGGAGGGCAGTGATTCTCTAACCTGACATCGCCTTGTTGATTCTCTTAGATGTGGTCACACAGGAGCCTTGGGGCAGCTTATTGCTCTCCATCTCTTGCTCTTATTAATGCAACGATCTCTCCCTCTCAGTCTAGCAGGGTAATTATTGATGTAATCGAAAACATCTCTGTATTCTGGTCCTGGCTCTGCCAATAACTGCCCATGTGACCGTGGGCAGGTCCTCATCTCTTCAGACCTCAGAGCCCTGATATGTAAAATGATGGAGGTGAGGAGGGAAAGGCTGAGTTAATTATCCCTTACGTCCCTTACAAATCCAAATGCAATGAATCTTGCAGTATTAATCTTTCATGCATCTTCATTCCCACTTGAACTCACTCTTATGACGAAATACCTTTTATTGTAGAAATAAAAGAATCAGCGTTTTTTTTGTTTTATTTTTTTAATAGATGTTATTTCCTTAGTGGCAATTTCTCCTTTAAGAACACAGAGTAACTTAACAGGCACTGGTTTTGTTACTCATAATAGGACCTTTTTTTTTTTTTAAGCTAAGAGGAACTAGATAGGTGGTGTTAATATATATATGTATTTTTTTTAATTCTCTAGTTTTCCTTTATGTCTTTCCCCATTCTTGCAGGTGTTCTTTTATTTGTGTCTGTGTCTGCCTCTCACCTTAGATTCTTAGATCATTGAGATGCAGAACAAAACGATCCTCATCTCTGTAGCCTTCTAAAACCTAAAGACCGTCCTTTGTACGAAGTGAGCATTGAATAGATATTTGTTCAGTTGAATTGAAATTTGTATCAAATCAAAATTTTTTAATTATTGCTTTGTATTGTGATAGGCTTGGTTGTGCTGCAGAAATAAAATAATCCACAGATCTCAGTGGTTTAATGCAATAGAGAGTTCTTTTCCTTTGCCAAGGCGAAGTCAGCTATAGGATGGGGTGGGAGTTGGGAAAAAGATATTTCTGCTCCACAAGGTCACTCAGAGACCCAGGCTGAGGAGAATCCTACTTCTGACTACGCTACCATCTGGAGCACATGGCATCTTCAGGGAAAGAGACTGAAAATTTTCTCGAGGGCTTTTTTCCTGCTTTCTGTACCCATTTCATTGACCAGAACTAATCACATGGTACTGCCTGACTAGAAGGATTTTGGGTCGTGTGGGCTCTCGTATATGTAGGCAAGAACAGTGCCCCCAAGCTTGATAATCACTAGCAATGTCCACCACATGCTTTACTCAGTAGCTATAATATTTTGGAGATAATGGACTCCTTTGAGAATCTTATGACCATTACGATCCCTCTCCCAGAAACAAACATATATATGTTGAAACACTCAACACTTTGCATAATTGTCAGGTTTTTCATGCATTTCAAACCCCATTCACTGGTCCCCCTACAGATCCCTGGACACAGGTTATGAGTCCTTTGACAGAATCCACAGGCATGTTTAGTACCTGGTAACAGACCAACAGGTGAAAAAAATACATTACAGTGTTCTGTTTTAATTTTATGTTAGGAAGAGCCTATTTATTTACCTAGTTATTTGTTTTTGTCAGATCTGGCATTGTACAAGATATATGGCCAATGGAATTTCCTCTGTGTTTGTTTTTAACAGGAAAAATTTGAGGGTCTGTTCCGGACTTATGATGACTGTGTGACGTTCCAGCTATTTAAGAGTTTCAGACGTGTCCGAATAAACTTCAGCAATCCCAAATCTGCAGCCCGAGCCAGGATAGAGCTTCATGAAACCCAGTTCAGAGGGAAAAAATTAAAACTCTACTTTGCACAGGTAAGATCATTCTTTACCAAAGTTAATCCTTTTGCCCTGCATTTTTTCTTTTTTACCTTTTCAAAATGTAAATGGAGCCCTTTCTGCTTTCAGGTTGGCTTGTAGTCTATAATTCGTTCACTGAGAAACAAACTTATATCATGATCACCAGGCAGGGACAGCATAGTGGTTTAGAAAGCAGGTTCTGAGGGCCAACAGACTTGGTTCTAATCTAGGCAGGTTACATAACCTCACTAGGCCTCAGTTTCCCCATCTGTAAAATGGGGATGATAACATACTCCATACACTGTCATTATGAGGATTAAATGAATTACTGTGTGCTAAAGTGCTTAGCATTCGGTAAATGCACAATGAATGCCAGCTAGTACTTGTAATAAGAATGCTCTGATCACAACTTAGCTAGCAGGGTTATAATTAAATTATATGACAGGTTTAATGGACTGTATACCTTTTCAGTGATTCATATCCATGAGAAAAAGTTACAAACATATGGAAATCAATTTTGTATTTTATTTTATCCAAAAATAAATTCTGGCTGTTATAAAAAGTCATGGGTAATTCTTGGCAATATTTATGAAGTCCACAGCAGTAGAAAATCAATGTCCATAATGTTTCATCAGTGTCTTCATTTCATTATTAGTTATCTTAATCCATCTGTTATTGGTCTGTAAGGATCATTTCCACCTTTGGACTCTGCAGAGATGACACAATGAAATGAACATAGACTTTACTTCTTTTTAAAGCTGAACAGTATTCCATTGTATGTATATAACATCTTTTCTTTATCCATTCATCTGTCCATGAACATTTAGGTTGTTTCCACGTCTTGACGATTTCAAATAGTGCTACAATGAATATAGGAGTGCTAATATTTGTTCAATGTCCTGATTTCAATTCTTTTGGATAAATACCCAGGAGTAGAATTGCTAGATCATATGGTAGTTCTATTTTAATTTTTTTTGAGGAATCCCTCCGTATTGTTTTCCAAGGCAGCTGCTCGATTTGCATTCCCATCAACAGTGTGCAAGGGTTTCAATTTCTCCACATTCACACCAACACTTGTTGTCTTTTGTTCTTTTGATCATAGCCATTCTGACAGGTGTGAGGTGATATCTCATTATGGTTTTAATTTGCAGTTCCCTGATGATTAGTGATGTTGATCCTTTTTTCTTTTACCTATTGGCCATTTGTATGTCTTCTTTATAGACATGTCTATTCAAGTCCTTAGCCCACTTTTTTTTTTTTTTTTTTTTCACTTATATCAGTTTATTCCTGTTCCACAAATACTGAAGACCATGTAAAGGAAGACATCCAAGGTGCCTTTATATTTTAGCTGCTTTAACAAAACCACTTTTTGGCACCTTTAACTGAAGTCCCCAGGCTCCTGATTCCCAAACCTGCTTAGCCCACTTTTTAATCAGGTTATTAGGGTTGGGTGAGCCAAAAGGTAGAAACAACCCAAATGTTCAAAAATGGGTGAACAGATATACAAATTGTAGTCTATCCATTCAGTAGAATATTATCCAACCATAAAAAGGAATGAAGTACTAATAACATGCTACATCATGGATGAATCTTGAAAACATTATGCTAAGTGAAAGAAGCTAGATGCAAAATATCATGTGTTCTATGAATTGATTATAAGAAATGTCCAGGATAGGCAAATCCATAGAAACAGAAAGCAAATGGGTGGTTGCCACGGTCTGACCAGAAGCAGAAATGGTAGTAACTGTTTAATGGGTACAGGGTTTCCTCTGGGGTCATAAAAATACTTTGAATCTTGATAGTAGTGGTGATTGCACAATATTAGGCATATACTAAATGCCACTGAAATTGTTCAGTTTAAAAGGGTTTAATTTCAAATTATGTGACTATCACCTCAATGAAAAGAGAGAGAGAGAGAGGAAGGGAGAAAGATAGGAAGGCAGGAAGGAGGGAAGGAAGGAAGGAAGAAAGGATGGTGAGGGGAGGGGGAGGTGAGGGACAAGGAGGGGAGAGAAAGAAAGGAAGGAAAGGAGGGGTCTTAGGACCAGCACCACCAGCATCACCTGGGAACTTGTTAGCAATGCAGATTCTCAGGCCCTGCTCCCGATCTCAGAAACTCCAGGAGCGGGGCTCAGCAATCTGACTCAGTAAGCTTCCCAGGTCATTCTTATGCAGCTAAATGTTGAGAGCCACTTATCTGAGGATCAGATAAGATAACTGAGCACATGGTGTGTGGTCAGTAGTCACTATTATTATAGCCTGGCTCGTTGGTTCACTTGTCACAGGCTGAAAGCCAGGCTCTGCATATCTTAGTGGAACAACATGGCACATCCGAGGCCACAATGAACATGTGTCTTCATTTCTACTGTGTTTGAAAGGTTCAGACTCCAGAGACAGACGGAGACAAACTGCATTTGGCTCCACCACAGCCCGCCAAACAGTTTCTCATCTCACCCCCTGCCTCTCCTCCTGTCGGCTGGCAGCCCATCAGTGATGCCACACCAGTCCTTAACTATGACCTCCTCTATGCCGTGGCCAAACTAGGACCAGGTAAGCTCTGTGGGCCTTCCTGAAAATAAATATTTGTCAGCAACTTAGAAAAACCAAACAAGATAACAATCCTGAAATCCTGGGTTCCCGGTAACATCTGCATTTCTAACGGATTTATCGCTGTATGTGGCCAGGGAGAGGAATGATGAATGAAAATGCGGCGTCAGACTTTGCACCTGTTCAAAAACAATTCAGAAACTGGCACGAAAATGTTAGTCCGTGCAACTTCTGGATCGCAAGGAAGATATTTTAAGTTTGCAAAACAGGCAAAATAAGCTCTACCAGCTAGCACGATGAGGCTTCTATGCTGTGCAGCCTTGTTTTACTGCTGCCACGGGTGTGCCCAGGAATCTTCTGCTACAAGACAAGCCACCTGCCAAAGTGAAGCCTCTAAGTCCCCAAGAAGCCAGTCACAATAGCCTCTAACTTTAGAAAAATCTATGGTCATTTTGTTCCAATGTTGGTACCTGTAGCTTGGATGCTCTCATTTTCACTGCAGTGTAGTATTCCACTGGGCGATTCCACCACCATTCTGTATTCATCCACTCTCCTGTTGATGGACATTTAGATGGTTTCCAGTTTCTTGCCATTAAGATCAAAGCTGCAGTTAACATTCTTGTACATATCTCCTACGCACTTATCCAAAAGCTTATGTTTTATACCCAGACGTGATACTGTCCTCAATTTCAGCTGATGGTGCCACCTTGTACTCCAAAGTAGTTTTCCTATATTATAGCAGGAGGGGAAGTGGTGGAGAGTGGGTGGTCCGAAACCAGGTGGCAGCTGAGGTTTTAGGCACCAAAGATCCAAAGGTAAATAATGGCCATTGTGTCTTCTCTCTCTTCCAGTTGTTCTCCCGCTGTGAGAGGGGGCTGACTGCACCCCGAGAGATTCTAATTTAATTGACTCGGGTCAACTCAGGCATTGGTATTTTTAAAAATCTCCCCAGGTGATTCTGATGTGCAGATGAGTTCAAGAACCACTGGTAGCCAAATGCCGGGGCTGTTAAATTTATAATAAGTTCATATCAGTATTTCTTAGTGTGGTCAGGAAAACATTTGGCATCAGAATCTCCCACCCCAGAAATCTGCAGTTTTAATGAGCACACGTGTTGATTCTTGCATACACTGAAATTTAAGAATCCTGGGTATGAGGGTGACCCGCTATCCTGGTTCACTCAGACTCAGGGGTCCTGGGAACCTGTGATGCTAAAACCGAGAAATTCCCAAGCAATTCAGGGAAAGCTGACCATCCTACTGGGTCTTCCGATGGGGATGAGGCTGATTTGATTAATAATTACTCCCTGCAAGAGAATTACTGGCTGTCCCATGTCTAGCATTAAAGTCAGATTACAGCACTTTCAAGGGCAGGATCTTTGGGGGTTTCTTTGTAATCACGGACCAGTCACTCAGCTTCCTGTAGCCTTTAAAATAGCCATTGTTTTCAACTACTGAGAAGCAGTAGATGTCTAACTACTAAGATGGGCTGAGGAAAAAAGCAATATAATAATAAGGGAGATGTTTATGGAATGTGATTTCCTTGAAAGTCTAGTCCACATACAGGAATCCTGGGCATATGCACTCCCATGTGCATGGTATGAGCAAATGTTGTAGCGTGTATAAGATAAATCAAGTGTGCTCAAGTCAAGGCTATGACCCGTTTCTCCCAGTAATTCAGGACACTTCAGAAGCAGGACCAATGAAAGCTGCTATCCTTGGAGCTGCTCGTTTGACTCCCAAGCAGATAGTAACAAGATATTAACAAGAACACAGTTGAACATCTGGTACAGCTGTTTTGAATGTCAGCAAACAGAGCTCTACATAGAATCAGTAAGGTCTTGGCTAGAGGGCCTAGGAGGCACTGGCCAACTTGCATTCTACAGGAGGGGAAACCGAGGCCTAGAGAGGGGGACAGAATGACTTGCCAGTGACAGGGCCAGGGCCCTGAGGCAGTACTCTTCCTGCTTCACTCTTTATAAAGGAAGTCCAGGCTAAATCAGACTTGCGGATCCCAGCTGGCCTCTGGTCTCCTCACTCTAATCCAGTAAATTCAAATCATTTTTTATCCAGAGCCTAAAAGAAAATTCATTTATAGTCAATGTTCTCAAAGCTTGATGCAAAGGCAAGATAAGGACAAGTCTCAGACACCTGCACTGGCTCACTGAGCTGAGTCCCAGGTCTGGAGGACACTGCCAGGCACCAGTGTGGCCTGGGACTGACAGAGGCAGAAGGGGTAGAAGCAATGGGAACCAGGTCTCAGAGGGCAGCTCACAGAACCTGGTTCGGAGGAGTGAGACAGTAGGAAGGAAACGGTCTTAAGGAGGCAGAAAAAAGGGGGTTCTTTCTAGAGTTGTGAATAATTGATCGACAGTGTTAAAAATTCGTGCCTTCTGCCTTAATTGTGCCGCTAACCTATGAGCCTCACCTTCCCTTACCAGGTAAATCTACCAGTTTTGAAGTGCCCTGCGGTGCAGTCAACACAGACGTAGGCACTATTAATATTCCCATTTTCCAGATCTGACCACCGAGCTGTAGAGAGGTGAACACACTTGCTTGGGGTGACACAGCTAGTTGGGGGCAGAGACAAATGTCAACCCTGGCTCTTCTGACCATCACTGGGCCAGATCCAGTGGTCTCTATTAAGGATCCTAGCTGCCTGGGTGGACTTCTGACATGGGCAGAACATTTATCTCAACCCTCCCTTGACAATCACCTCTAACACCATCATAACTTCCAGAAAGTCTAATCCAGGGTCTCATAAGTGTGCAAATGAAGATCTGTGCGCTATGTGGGCAAGAGCGAATGTGGAGACTCTGCTGGCTCTTTATAGATGACTGATATCAGTGTCCCATAGAACAGCTGCAGTTTGGGTGTCTTCTCTTTATTTATCTTTATCTTCCTCTCTATTCTTTGCCAGCAGTTTGAGGCTGTTTCTTTTTATTTAGTTATCCACGTGTCCTGTTCCAGTGTCCTTGAAGCTTCTACACCCCACACAGATGAATGATTTATACCCAACAATTGAGTCGAAAATATCACAGAGGTTCTAGTAGAGGCCTGGGCCTCTGGCAGCTGTTTCAGCTGCACTGATGAGAGGGCAGGGCCACAGCCTGCATCCCCCCACCCACACCTCTGCCCCCTCCCCAACCAGGTGCCAAGGCAAGGAATAATTACTCCTTCAGTCTCCTCCTGGAACTTTCCACAAATGCTCACTTCCCCTTGTGGTAATTTTCTATTGTTCATCTTTCTGTCTCCTCTGCTTTTTGAGGGGAGAATGCAGGTTTCATTCATTTTGGTATTCCCAGGGCCTGATAGCAGTTTGCACATAGTAGATGCTCAATAAATATCGAATGAATGAATGAATGAGCCCCCCCCCAGAGATAATTCTTCATTGGCAAATTGCTGCTGTTTTATGGCTTTAGCCAGACTGAGTCAGGCAGCACTGAATTAATGTTTTCTCCACCAAGAGGACTTCTAGCATTTCCATTTGAAAAAATAATAATAATTTAGTAAAATTCATTTTTTATTCCCTAGGCAGAATCATTTCAGTAACAAATTATAAGTCATTCCATGTTAAGGATGACTACCTCAATTCCAGGAGTAGAGAAATAAATTAGAATGAGAACAGAGAAAAGCAACTCAAATGATCAAAGGAATGGTGTTCTTCTTCCTTAGGAGGAGTGACTAATAGTGCTCAGCTGGTTGAGCTGAGTGACTGAGAAGGGATGCAGAAATCTAAGGATGCTGAAGAAAAGTAACTCTAATGAAAGAGCATCTCGGAGCAGGGATCCAGGGTGAGATGGTCCTCGGGCCCGGGATCACGTCGGCAAACCAGCTGACTTGTGGGAGCTTTGGCACGTCTAGCTGCCCATGGAAGGCAATCATGTGCTCTATTTAGACCCTTTCATGGAGGATAAATGGGAGAGTGAGGACACAGGTCTTAGCTCAGACAAGAAGGGGCAAAACAGTACCTCGTTCTTTAAGCAAGGAACACTGGTGACCCTCTTCCAGAGAGGGGCAACTTGTGCCCCCCGGAACTTCTAAAGAAGCTCTTGAAACGAGCATGGAGGGAACAGTGCAATTACAAAGGGACCATGATCAAACCCAAGCTTTTGGGTTTCCTTTGAGATCCTTTGAAATCCTTAATGGGATGTTACGACATGAGACCAGGGCCACCTAACCTGGAGAAGCATCTCTCTGTACTATTTATTATAGTGAGAACAAATTCATAGTCCGGAAAATATATGAGAGGCACAAGTTCAAACATTTTTAACCACTGTCTCCATGACTGTATGTTCTGTTTTTCATCCAGAAAGTAAGTAAAATAGATAAATAAGGGGAAAGCTGTAAATAGAAACAATGGTTAAAACTTATATATGGGGCTTACTGTGTGTCAGGCATTGTTCTAAACACCTTACTATATAGATTATCTCATTTAATGTTCACAGTGACTCTACGAAAAGGTGGTGTTATTCTCCTCATTTATACAGCTGGGGAATGTGAGGCACAGAGTAGTTAAATAATTTGCCCAAGGCTACACAGCTGGTAAGTTAAAATATGTCCCTCTGCCCCTGGTGAGAAACAGAAAGGATTAATGAAGCCAGCACCCTTACCTTGAAGAGTGCAAAGTTTGCGAAACCAGGGAGATCTCTTGAAGAGTAAAATTAATTTCTCCGAAAGAAATTCCAGACTGTTGCAAAAGGACATTTTAAAAATACAAAAGAACTTAGACATTTGTTCCTCCAAATTTCATTTCTCTGTTTATTGGCACCTCCTAAAATGTATCCACAGCATCGGTTCTTTAAGGCAAGTTTGATGCTTTCCTCTAATGTCAAGCAGGACATGTGGATCAGAATTCACCATCCTCTGCTCTTTTTAAAGGACAGGTCTATATAAACCAGAAGCTTTCTATGCAAATCAAAACTACAATGAGGTATCACCTCACACCGGTCAGAATGGCCATCATCAAAAAGTCTACAAATAATAAATGCTGAAGAGGGTGTGGAGAAAAAGGAACCCTCCTACACTGTTGGTAGGAATGTAAATTGGTGCAGCCACTATGGAGAACAGTATGGAGGTTCCTTCAAAAACTAAAAATAGAGTTACCATGTGATCCAACAATCCCACTCCTGGGCATATAGCTGGAAAAGACGAAAACTAATTCAAAAAGATAAATGCACCCCAATGTTCACAGCAGCACTATTTACAATAGCCAAGACATGGATGCAACCTAAGTGTCCATCGACAGATGAATGGATAAAGAAGATGAGGTATAGATATGCAATGGAATATTACTCAGCCATAAAAAAGAATGAAATAATGCCATTTGCAGCAGCATGGATGGACCTAGAGATTATCATGCTAAGTATAGTAAGTCAGGCAGAGAAAGACAAATACCATATGATGTCACTTATATGTGGGATCTAAAAAAAATGATACAAATGAACTTATTTATAAGAGAGAAACAGACTCACAGACACAGAAAACAAACTTATGGTTAGCAAAAGGGAAAAGTGGGGGGAGGGATAAATTAAGAGTTTGGGATTAACAGGTACACACTACTATATATAAAATAAACAACAAGGACCTACTTATACACAGGGAACTATATTCAATATCTTGTAATAAACTATAATGGGAAAGAACCTGAAAAACATTATATATATATATATATATACATGCTAGAAACTAACACAACATTGTAAATCAACTATACTTCAATTAAAAAAAAAAAAGCAGAAGCTTTCTACATTTATATTAATTCCCCTAGTGAATTTACAGACACCCATCATTTAACAATGACCTGGACAAAATAAGATGAGCTTTGTCCTGGTGGAGAATGAATCGGATATTTTCTTTTGTTTATTTTATAATGCCTATTATTCCTGACTCCAGAAAGGGTATAATCCTATGTTCTTTTTGGATGTAAAACAAAATAGGAAACACAAAACCCAGCCCAGCAAAACAGCTTATCTGTACTCATTAGCAAAATGGCAAGATAGAGATGTCCGTGGCACTAGATGGGTGGTCAGTCAGAGGTGGGATGTGAAATGTCAGCTTATTCTGCTCTCTAGGATGGCTCTGGAAGGTCAAGTTCATTGTCACTGGAAATGCCTGCAAGGAGAAATATGGAAAGTCATTGTCTGGTCCTTTTTTTCCTCCTGCTATTTTTAGCTCTTGTTAGAGAGATCAATTTTAGTTAACTGCAGAGGAGGGCTTAAAATGGTGCTCGAGTTTCAAGTTGCATACATCGGCTATATTTAGATTTTTTTCCAAATTCTTCTCCATCAAAACATGTCATAGTAAAGGAATTTTGCTGGTTTGCTTCTCAGTATACATTGTTTCTCCCCAAACGGAAAATAGATTTCATTAATACGTGTCACTTATAAGGAAGAAACATTTTCTATTCCAGGCTCATTGATTCCAAGGTAGGGAAAATTCCATTTTTAAAATATAGATGAACACCTATATTTGTGGTACCTGTAGCATGACCGCTAAGCCCCAGTTCTTGTTCGACAACTGCTATACTCTGATCACAGACACGAAAAGCAAATAAAATAGCCAGTCCCAGGGTTCCATGTAGCGCAGTCTCTGCACGTCACCCCCGACCCGAGGGACGCAGATTTGTGAGCCCAGGACACGCGCTCCTTATTTTACACCTACTTTCGAAGAATTTTCCCGAGGGGGGGTGATGTTAAAGGGGCTTTTCTTCTTAGCATATATTCCACAATTATCCTCAATCACTATTGAGTAGCAGATGAAATATTTCCTCTTCTTATTTCACAGGTAAAATATGCACGTTGTAGGAAAACGGAAAAGACACAGGACCAAAACGTGGGCGTGTGCACGCATGCGCCATGCGCATACCCATAGTCCCATAGCCAGGTCGCTAATTTTGGGAAAAGAGGAACAGGTTGATCATTCCCAGATTGGAGAACCTCCTGATTCTATGGCCAAACACAAAGAGAGAGTGCGTCCACACGCTCTTCCCTTACTCACGTCTGCATTTTCCTCTCATCCCGGGAACACAAGCCCCACCTCACAGGCTCCCAGTACCCTGTCTCCCTGGTTTCTCTTTATCTATCCACCTTCTCCCTCCCTCTGGTTCCCTTGGTCCTTTACCTCCACCTAGGGTTCCACTCCTTTGTCTCAACCACTAATGCAGGGTCCTCAATCCGTTGTCCCCATGAAGTCCCTTCAAGTCCTAAATGACTCAGGAGGGAATGAAGATAAATGGCCACCTAATCCAGTCTTAGAGGAAAAGCCACAGAAGATAAGCAAACTTTTTTTTTTTTTTTTTTTTTTTTACTGAAGGATAGTTGATTTACAATATTATATTAGTTTCAGGAGTACAGCGTAATGATTCAATGTTTTTATAGATTATGCTCCATTAAAAGTTATTACAAAATAATGGCTATAACTCCCTGTGCTCTTCAACATATCCTTGTTACTTATCTATTTTATACATGGTAGTTTGTATCTCTTAATCCTCTACCCCCTCTTGCCCCTCTGCCTTCCCTCTCCTCACTGAAAACCACTAGTTTGTTCTCTGTATCTGAGTTGGTTTCTGTTTTGCTGTATGTATTTATTTTATCTTTTAGATTCCACATATAAGTGATATCAAATAGTATTTGTCTTTCTCTGCCTGACTTATTTATTTCACTAAGCATAATATTCCCTAGGTCCATCCACATTGCTGCAAATGGCAGAATCATTCTTTTTTATGGCAGAGTAATATTCCATTGCGTGTGTGTGTGTGTGTGTGTGTGTGTGTGTGTGTGTGTGTGTGTGTGTGTATCACATCTTCTTTATCCATTCATCTGTTGATGGGCACTTGGGTTGCTTCCATACCTTGGCTACTGTAAATAACACTGCTATGAACATTGGGGTGCATGTATCTTTTCAAATTAGTGTTTTTATTTTTTCCGGATAAATACCCAAGAATGGAATTGCTGGAACATATGGTAGTCCTATTTTTAATTTTTTGAGGAACCGCTCGCTATACTGTTTTCCATAGTGGCTGCACCAATTTACATTCCCACCAATAGTGTACAAAGGTTCCCTTTTCTCCACATCCTCACCAATATTTGTTATTTGTAAGACTTTTTGATGATTGCCATTCTGACCAGTGTGAGGCAAACTTTCTTTTATTGAAATAGAGCACCTCTTAAAGCAAAACTATGGAAGTACTCTGCCTCTTCCCACCTCCCTCTTCCTCTCCCTCCCCTTATCCCTCCTCCATCTTACCAAAGACCGCTTCTGTTTTCCTACTTTGATGAGGATCAGGACTGAGGATAGGGGTGGGTGAGGAAGAAGACCCCCAATCGCTCACATGGATAATCTTTTCCTAACATGCACATATTCCAGACCTACTGAGGCAGGGAGGTCCATGTGTAGCCCTGATGTCTTTTCTGTGCCCTCCCAACCTCATTCCTGAACATCACAGGCAATATGGCGGTCATGCTTTCGCACTCGGTGGACCTCCATTGGAGTCCTGTCTCCACCACTTGTTTGTGGTGACCTGGAGCAATTTACTTCCCCCTCTGCACCTCTTTTTATTTAATGGTAATTATTTGACAACTTGCAAGCTCATTATGAAGATACAATAAGTAATATACATAAAGCACTTAGCCCAGTGCCTGGCACATAAGAACTATCAAATCCGTAGTGGGTTCTATGATCATTCTGCTCTGAGCAGTATTGTTTAGCAAGGCATCCTCAGAGAGATTTCTTGTTTCCTCTGCCAGTACATGAATTACAGAGTCTACCAGGCAGTAAGAACAAGGTGCGTGTCCTTTGAGGTGTTGGTTGCTATTTACATGGACTTGTTCTCGGAACTGCCAGTGAAATATTTGGGTTGGTCTAGGCTTTGCTTTATACCTTCTGCCACCCAAGCTTAGAGGGCGTTTTTTGACAGAAACAGCTGCTGCACAAAGGAAAGGGACAGAGTTGCTCTTCAGTGATTCATCCTGCCTTCAAGTCTACCTACTGCATTTTTCTCTGAGGTTTCCCAAAATTAAATATGAGCTCATGGAATCACTACGGAATCAGAGAGGAAAAATTTGCAGAAGACTTCCCTCTCTGCAAATACTTCTTCCTCCCTGGATTTTTTAAAAAAATCCTAAATCCCTCTTTCTCCTTCTGCTTAGAAAATCAGTTCTTTCTCCACTCTCAGACTGATCTGATGAATAGTGCCTAACAAATAGCTGGGATTTTATTTATTTATTTACTTATTTATTTATTTATTTATATTTTTGGCCACACTGCATGGCTGCAGGATCTCAGTTCCCCGATCCGGGATTGAACCCAGACCACGGCAGTGAAAGTGCCAAATCCTCACCACTAGACCACCAGGAAACTCCCAGCTGTGATTTTTAAAGTTTCAATAAGTCCCTCTGCCCTGGGTCATCTCCTCTTTTATTTTGTAGCTGTCAATCAAGCTCCAACTTGAAGAGAGGTATTTCTCTTGCTTTAGGATGATGATTAAAACTCAGGATGTGAGTTTGAATCCAGCCTCCACCTTTTATTAGCTGTGTGACTTTGAGCAGCTTTCCTAACCTCTCTGTGTCCCAGCATCCTCAACGGTAAAATCGGATTGTTGCAAACATCAAATGAGATGATAGTAAATGCTTAGTGTGTGTTACCTACTTATTGTCACCTGATTTTCAAACCATATCTTAGTCTCCTACTGAAATGTAAGTGTCCATGGTAAGCTCTTAGCTCAGTGTTTCTCAATGTGACATTTTGGAACTGACAGTGCAGTACATTTAGCATCTTTGGGCCTCACCTACTAAATGCCAGTATCCACACCCTACCCAGTCCCTATGACAACCAAAAAAAAAAAAAAAAAAAAAAAAATCCACATCATATTTCCAGACACCATTGGGAATGTAGCACCTTTGATTGAGAAGCACACTAATTACGCTATGGTGGTATTTATCAGGTGGTTCTCAAATATGGCAAAGAGTCATCAGAGACACAGAGGCCAGGAGTGCCTAGTAAGGTGTCAGGTACCGGTGTGGGAGCAGAAACAAGAGGGGCAAGAGGGGGAACAGTACAGAGACGTGTTCCCTGTCCCCTTCCCAGGCACAGACACACATTTTCTTTCCTTCCCTTTGGAAAACTAGAGGAAGACAAGATTGCCAGTAAATAACTTAAAAATATCGTAAAATAACATATCTGTGGGAGGGAGGGGTGCAGCTTTGGGAAACTTTATGATGTTTTTCACTATAACTCAGTTCCTTCTACTGAGGAATCCATTGGGCCCCAAACCAAACCAGCATCTGCAATGCCAGGATTGAGAGAGGGTTAAAAGACAGTAAGCTCAAATACTGGCTGGTGCCTGGGGCGGAGGAAAGGAGGTACAAGTCACCCCTCACCCCTTCCCGGCTCCCCACCTCTCCCCTGTCTGAGAGCTGGACCAGGGCCAGGTGCCTCCGTCTCCACAGTTGACCAGAGAATGGTAATCCAGGGCTTGTGGGCCCTCCCCTCCCTGCCACATGCTATCAAGTCCTAACCCTAACACTTGAAAAAAAAGGCAATCCAAATGTGAACCCTTTCAAACACATTTCAGATCATTCCGAGCCCTTCCCTCAGTCTCTGTGTTCAATCTCCCAACAGGCAGCATGTTCAGTAAAAATAACCCACATGGAAATTCCATTTTACTTATTCCATAAATCAGGACTGATGCCCGCTACTTCCTCTTGAAAAAAAAATCACATTTACAATTTTTAAAATTGGGGGTAGGGGTTTGCAGTGTCAACTCAACATGACCAAGCCTGAAATGATTTTACTACTGGCATTTTCAGTTTTCTTCTTAATCAAATGTAAAGGGCTGTTAATCCAAGCTGAAGTGTAGCACTTAGCACACAACACAGCATGGCCCTGCGTTCAAGGGTTGAGTTAGAGATGCTCTTGGCACTTGCCTTGATAAGCCATCATCCATTCTTAAAATTCAGTATAGATTAATAACTGACACCTGCTTTTTTCCTGTTTGGTTCAGAACTTGCTGAGGGTTAGATAAGAAATAAGGTAGATGAGATTAGTAATGCCAGCTTTGTTTCTGATGAAAGGCTAACGCTGAGAAGGTGGCCAAGATGAGTGACAGCCAGGGCTCCCTAATAGTCAAATCCAGGGAATTCCCTGGCGGTCCAGTGGTTAGGGCTCTGCACTTTCATTGCTGTGGGCCCGGGTTCAATCCCTGGTCAGAGAACTAAGATCCCACAAGCCTCGCGGTGCAGACAAAAAACAAAACAAAAACAAAAAAAAACTAGCCAAAGGGATTCTATTTAAAAAAAAAAAATAGTGAAACCCAGAGCCATGCAGTTTTACCCAGCCTGTCCCAGAGATGGAAACAGTCAGACTGCCCCACAGTGCAGGGTTTTTTTCTGCTGGGCTTAGCACGTGGCCGAGAGCACGGCAGAGCACAAGCCCTTTTCAGGCAGGGCTGGATCAAGAGAGAGGTGGCAAAAGGGTGAGCTGGCATTGCCAGTTCCTTTCCCCAAAGGTACCCGTTAGATGTCACTCCTCTTCCACTGGGGAGGAGTAAAAGAGGGGCCAGGGAGAGGGGTCCCAGTGATGGGCTAATGGAACTCCCTCCCCTTGGAAGGAATCACTGGAACTGGTGAAGTATCCATTCTAACATAGCAGGTGAGCAGGGAAGAAAAGAGGAAAAAACACCAAAGGCAATGAATTTCAACTCAATTGTAGGGGGTTAGCTTGCTTTTGAACAAAGAACTTACATGACCTGTGCCCCACTTATCGATTGCTACATAACAAACTATGCCAAAATGTAGGGCTTGAGCAGCAACAATCATTTATTTTGCTCATGAATTTGCTATTGGATCAGGGCCCAGGGGGGCCGCTCATCTCTGCTTCGTGCAGCGTTGCTGGAACCACTCACCTGTGGACGGGCAAATCACCTTTCAAGATGGTTCACTCACTTGGCTGGCGAGTTGGCATGGCTGTTGGCTGGCGGCCCAGATAGGCTGTGGTTTCTCTCTGTGGGACCACTTCGTGCGCTGCTTGGGCTTCCTTATAATATGGAGGCGGGGTTCCAAGCATGAGCACCCTGGCAGAGCCAGGTGGTAGTGCCTGGCATTTTTGTGACCTAACTCAGAAGTCACACTGGTTGCTTCTGCCATACTGTATTAGTCAAGGCATCCTAGAGGCCTGCCCAGATTTACGGGAAGGAGCAAAGAGGGAGCAGTCCTCAGTGCAGGAGTGGCAAGGTTCTAGAAGAGTAATGTTGGGCAGGAAATATTATGACCATCTTTGCAAAACACAGTCGATCTACTACAACACGTAACTTTCCTGTTGAGAATTCACCTTGAATATGAGAGGTAGTAAAGGTAAAGCAACAAGAAGTCATGGAGGATCTATTTCCAGAGAGTCCAAAGTTACCATAATAGATGCAAATTATCTCAGTCTATAATTTATAGTCCTTTTATTTTTTATAATTTACTAAGTGTTGTCTTCTAAAAAGGTTCATTGTCAAGGAGATCTTACCTAGAATGACTAGCAATGGGCCAAAGCAAAAAGGGGCAAGATGCAGAAAGAATAAATGCCCAACTTTAGCTACAGGCTGTTCACAAAAACATGAGTTGCCATGAAAGAATATTAAAAGTTAAAACCAGGACTTTCAGCAGACTCTCTTGTAGAATCTGAAAGCAGTAGACTCGTGAGAGGCAGGGCTGGAGAGGGATTATGAGCGTATTCTTTGAGGTCAGGTGGACCTGACTTTGAATCGTGGCTCTGCCATTCACTACCTGTGTGATCTCAATGTCCTCCTGTATCATCGAGACATTATGAAACCCACATTACAGAGCTGTTGCCGTAATTAAATATCCAATTTATGTGAAGTACTTAGAGCTGTGTCTGGCGTTTACTAAGGGCTCAATAAATAGCTGCTGTTGTTGTTTCAGATAGATGACAAATGTCTGTGACACCTCTTATGTCCTGGCACTGAGAGCTCACAGAAAATAGGACAAATACCTGCCCTTCAATGGTTTTTAGCCTAGTGGAAAAGCTAAAACTTACACACGTCTTTTGAACTGTGCCCAAGCCCATGACAGTTCCAAAGGCCTGGATGAGAATTTAACGTGTGACCCACGTGCCAGAGGAGTTTACACTTGCTTGGCTGGGAATTTGTTTCATGGAAGGAGGTAGAAAACCCTAACCAATGCCTTTTCTGAGGGCTTCTGGTCCTGGCCTCTTTTCTGAGGCCCGGGGAGAGGACCGTTTGAATACGGACTCGAGGCGTTGCGAGTGTGAAGGGTGAACCTTGGCTTGTCCTTGAAAAGACACACTGGTCTGCTTAGCCATCCCATGGGCTCCTCGTCGCCTCCTGAGCCCACTGGGTCCCCAGGGGGTGACGGCACTGACGTCAGCCTTCATGGTAGAGGAATTAGCTGAAGCCCAAAGGGAAAGTGAGGCCAAAAACAGAAAAGTTCAATCCAGCAAGACCAAAACTATGTCTTTTGATTCTGTGGGCTCTCAGCAGCTGTTGGGCTTTGCCGGATTTTGATAGTAAGAAAGTTTCCAAAAATAGAACAGTGAAATGTCAACATTAATGGGGTCGCAGCAGTAAAACAGCTCTACTACCAAGTACTCTGACTTTGTTAACTCAATGTGAAAGTTGCCCTGCAGAGGGTGGTCCACATCCCAAGCGTGCCCTTGCCCCCAGCACACCTAGTCCAAGAGGAAAGCATCTCCTTTCGAATCGATAAACACACTGCAACTAGAGGTGTCTTTAAGAGAATGTTCTTTATCCAAGCCAGGGCAGAGAAAGGGTTTCATCAAACAGCTAGCTTCATTATGCATATTTCACTACTATTTTTTTTTAAAAGCTAGCTTCTTTCCAACAGATGAAGGAAGGGCAACATCTGGTCAGTCCCCTGGCTGGGGTCCCTGCTGTCACCACCTCACCCCCCAGGTCCCTGGGTCTCCATCTGCCATGGCAGATTCTTTTCTGTCATCCCCCCATCGGAAGATGAGAGACTGCTACTCGCCTCATCCCTGCATCACACCCAACAGGGCAACGGAGGGGACCACGGCGGCCACTAGTGTCTCTGCAAAAGGCACTGCTTCTCCAAACAGGAGGACGTCGAAGAAATCCTGTGCAGAAAAAGAAGAACCCCCTCATCTGATTACTCAGAAATTATTTCTTTCTCTGTTTCTTGTCTGAAGGTGTCTCTCATTCAGACTTGCAAAGCGTTCCGGGAGGAAAGAGAAAATTCTAGAAACCCTGGGTACGATGAACTCCATCATTGTCCACAGGATATGCTGTTCTCCCGGAAACAAAGATGAGAAGGCCAAAGACGAAGAGTGCTGGCGGCTGGGAGGGGCTGCAGAGCTGATCTGGGATGCCTTGCTTCTTCTCCCTTATGCATCTTCAACATCCCTCCCTCTGCTACCCTCTCCCCGCACTATTATCATTTTCCAACGAAAAATTATGATGCGGACTGGAGGAAGGGAGGGGGCAAGTTATTTGCACACCAGCATCCTCACAGGACCACTGCCCCTGGCCTGTCACACCAAACCATGTAACAGTGCCCGCCCAGACACTGAAACACGGAGAAGCCCCTAGGGGTGCTGGGCACCAAAGGAGATGCCACTACATCTGAAGTTGCAGAGTTGCATCCTCATGCTGGTAAACTCTCTTTGCAACAAGCACCCCCAGTAAGCTGTCAGGTGTTTGAAAACCGCTGCTCAAAGAAGCCACCACCCAAGGTCTGCCCACCTGTTGCCCAGAGCCTCTCATGGAACTCTCAGGTGAAGCCGGCTGCACACAGCTTCTTCTCCTTAGCAACGTCTGCAGTGGTTCTTCTCCCTTGGGCTTTTGATAAAAATGACAAATTGCTCTAAGGAGAACAGAACAAACACAATTAAATGAGCTGTGAGTAGCGTCAATGTGTACATCCCAACTACAAGGGCACGTAGGATAATAAGTTCAGTGTTGATTACAGGGAAGTTAGGTTCGGGCAGACTATATACATCCCTGCTAGCCGGCAGGGAAGCAAAGCCTGGCATGAGTTCTGCTCCGTGTGCCCTGTTTTTGTCACTCTCCTCTCCTGAATCCACACCAGCCCCGTCAGCTCTCTGTATCAAAAAAGTCAACCTTATTCTCATAACTCTCTCTACCTACAATTTCACCCAATCTCGACTTTAAGTTATAGAGTCTTTATGGCTGTATTTCTGTGGCTCTAGCTAGTTCTCGCCCTCTTTGTTGCTGCCAAGATCCAGGGAAGTGCTGGAGGTGTAATGCTCCATTTTTGTGAAATATCCGGTGCCCTCATCCAGGATGTTAGTTCGGGGCGGGGTGGAGGTCCAATAAAGACTTCTCTGACTCGTAACCAAGAGAGAACTCTCTTAGCAAGATATGGCTGTATCCGTTTGCTGGGGCTGCCGTAACAGAGGACCACAAACTGAGTGGCTTACGCAACAGCAGTGTATTGCTTCACGTTCTGGAGGTTCGAAGTCCAAGATCAAGGTGTTGGATCAACACAGGGCCACGCTCCTTCTGAAGGTGCTGGGGAAGGATCTGGTCCAGGCTTCTCTTGTAGCTTCTGGTCGTTCCTTGGATTGTGGCAACATAAGTTCAGTCTCTTCACATGGAGTTCTCCCTGGATGAGGGCCCATGTCCCAATTTCCCCTTTTTATAAGGAAACCAGTCATTTTGAAATAGGGCCCACCCTAATGACCTCATTTTAACTTAGTCATCTGTGAAGAGCCTATTCCCAAGTAAGATCATGGTCATAGGTACCGGGGGTTAGGACTTCACCATCGTTGGTGGGGACAGGGGCGGGGGTGGGGAACACGATTCAACCCATAGCAACAGATGACTCTGAATATTTACATCCTCCTCAGCATAACTTAGAAGAGATTCGATGCTTATTGCATTGTCAGTGCTTCTCAGTCCCTAATGTCAGCACAAAATTTAAAACTGTGCCTTGCCAGCATTTGCTGTTTTCACCATGGACACTTACCAAGGTGCACACAGGAGCACATAAATGCTACCCCAGGTCCTGGCCCCGGCCCTCCGGAAGGGGCACTGTCCACTGCAGACTGAGAATACAGGCAAGATGCCTGGACTGAGTGGTATCTGGCTTTGATCCTGGAGGGAGGGCAGGACTTCGGGAACTAGGTGAGACTGTAGCAAATAAAAGTAGCTGGTTTGGTGAGTATACAAATGTGGCTGTCAGGATTGGTGAGAGATTGTGCAGAGTCTTTTGTCCTAGTCTAAGACATGAGGACCTGATCTAGTGAGACCTGGAGAGCCACTGACCAGGAGGGTGTCTGGGAGACATTGCTTTTAGGTGTTTCCCATTCCTGAAGGATGGGAAAGGAAAGATAGGATGTCGGAAGAAGATTCAGTGTGTCAGCAGTTAACCTGAGAAGTTACAAGCATGCAGATTGAGAATGCCCCTTGCACCCTCCCACTTCCTGGACGCCTTCTACTTGTCTTTTAGACCCAGGTCAGCTGTCACCTCCACTGGGAAGCCTTTCAGAGTTACTTGCTCCTTGCAATTTGGTACCACTGTCCTTGACATATATTGCCACCCCAGCGCTTACCATAGTATTTTGTGGTACCTTCTGTTTCCATGTGCCGTCACTGGGCTGTGCTCTTGTGGAAGACACAAAGATTTTTGAATGTGCCTTGTATCCTTTATGATTAGCAATGGGCCAGAGCATGGGAGATGCTCAGTAGATACACCCTGAAGTGAAACAGAGACAGACGGGAAGCCTGCTGGCTAATAGTGAATTGACTACAAGAAGAGACAGTCAAGAATAGACTACGAGACTCTTGGAACTGGAGGGAACTTGACCACCATCAAATCCTGTTACCATGTAAACACTGCAAATCCCAGACGAGCGGCGATTCCACCTTATTCCATCCTGGGGCAGCTCTTGCCATAAGAAATGTACAGCAGGAGGAGAACTTGGAGAACTTCTCCAAAAGATGAAGGAGTGAGGTGATGGGCTCAAGATTACACTCAGCCGTTAACAGCAATGCTGGGAAATAGAAGAGAAACTGGTAACTTACTGCCAGGCCCACTGAGTCATCACCCCAATCCTTTGGACTGTAGTTATTACCATTTTGAAGTTTACAGCTGCAGATGCTGAGGCTAAGAGAGGTGAAGGGGCCTGTTCAGGGCTGTACAGGTGACAGGCGGTAGAGCTGAGACGCAAAGACGGATCAATCTCATTTCACTTTCCAACACCACCCCTGGAGAAGACTCAGCATCTCCTGAGACACGTAAAATGCGCCCTCACTTCCTAAACACACTTCACCGAATCATTTGTGTAGAAATCCCTCCCGCTTTCTTACCCCCATTTCTCTTGCTTTTCAGGAGAGAAGTATGAGCTCCACGCAGGGACTGAGTCCACCCCAAGTGTCGTCGTGCACGTGTGTGACAGTGACATCGAGGAAGAAGAGGATCCAAAGACGTCCCCAAAGCCAAAAATCATCCAGACCCGGCGTCCTGGCCCACCGCCCTCCGTGTCCAACTAAGCTCACTGCTCCACCTCGAAGAGAATATCTGTCTCCTCTTTATCATGCTTTTTCCCCTCTTGTTGTTTGTTTGTCAAAAAAAAAAATAATTGCCTTTAAATCCCTGGGTGTTTGGTTGTTTGAGATTCCTTCCTTGTAATCAAGCCTCTCGGACAAAAGGGCTAGGAAAAGGTGATATGTTTCCTGATCATATCATACCCATCAAGTATAATACATTATTTAGAAGATTCTAGAAAAAAAAAGTAGTATTTTCTTATTAAACAAGCAGCACAGCCTAACCTTCATGCTCTCATGTTGATCCAAGCCGGAGACATCAGTGACAAATAGCACCTGTGTTGTTTGTGAGCCGTTTCAGTCCCAGTCCTGACGTGTGTGCGTTGTTCTTTCCTGGCCACTTAAGTAGGACCATAAGTAAACTTGACTTTGACTGCATGAGATATCCCTATCTGGTCTCCTCAGTCCTCTGCATCCCGACATTCCCAGGACATGCATGATCACCAGCATTTATTTTCATGATTTGACGATATACTATAAGTCACAGATTGTCAGCATCCAGTCATGTCCTATCTAGATTAGCAAAATTATCAGCATCCTCCAGCTTAACAAGTCTGGGTGTAGTCACTCTTTTGAGTCAAAGACTTCATAGCTCTGTTAAAATTCCTGGAGGAAAAAACTGAGCTTGGCCCCAAAGACATCCCTCAGTAGATTCTGAACACGATTTCATTGTAGAAGTTTCCCAGCCTCATTGGGGAGGCTTGTCCAGGATGATAGAGACCGATTTCAGACAAATCTATTTATCACAAAAGTTTCATGGTGTCTGAATGATTGTTTTTTTCTCTTTGTATATTTGTACAAATGTTTCAGCTGTGCTTTTAAAAATCTGGATGTTTTTTATTTAGGGATTGTTCAGCCATTAGCTGCTTTAAAACATGTGCATTGCTTATGAATGCATTCATATACTAATACAGGTAATCTGATAATATTACACTCTATTATGGATAATGCTGAATTTTGAAAGGGCACAAAACTTCTCATGCCAATATATAAATGATTAGCCAGCATCTTTGCTATGAAGACCAGTTGTTTTTAAATAAAGCGAAGAAGCAAGTGTCGGTTGCAGACAATTGGAATGCAGCTAAATCAATGTAGCAGCCACTGAGCATATTCAAAGGGAAAGACTGATAGATAAATGTATGCAAGTCCTACTTGTGCAATGCCATATTGCTCAAAAACGTATTTGTTTTTGTTACATGTGATTTTTCTATTTCTCTAGCCCAAAGTGCATTATAGAAGATACACCTATAGAACCATTACCTTCTGCTGTATGTGCCAGGCCTCATCTACTCCTGTACATTCATGAATTACTTTAGATGCAAATGCCAATTACGATGGAGTGGGGAAATACTTTCATTACCCAAGCCTCAGAAAAACACACAAGAACAATAACACAGCCACCTGATGGAAGGATTGTTGTGGTTTTTGATTAAGGTGTAAGTTTCATCAGAAACTTAAAACATTAGACTGATTACTCAGAAACAAAAGTCCGTTCTACTGTGAATATAGCAATATAGTACTGGCTACAGTACAGGTGAAACTGAGGACAGACAGCATTGCTTGTAAAATCCTGAGTTTCCATAAGAAAAATGAAGGCTCCTTTGAAAAATAAAATCTGAGGAGTATATAACAAGCAAATGCTTTGACTTTCCTTTGCTGTGAAGGTTTTTGGTTTTTCATGGACAAATGAAAAGGTTAGATTTAATAGTGGAGAATTCTGCCCTCTAGTGGAAGAAGGTGAGAACTACAGTCCATTTTGTGCTGATTCTCTTCTCAAGTGTCAGAATTTTCAGAAGGCGGGCTCTAGAGAAATCTGGGTGAGAGAAACTATTTGGAAATGACTTTTCAATGTTTTAAAACAGATCCATCAGACATTTCCAACAAAATTTAGTAAAAGTTGAAATGACCATCGTGTGTCATCAAAAAAAACCTCAGTGGTGTGTATGACCCAAGTGGTTAGTCTTGGTGACATTTATTGCAAAGTGTCAATGTTAATCTGTCTCAGATCAAGTAGTTCTCTCATGAGGTTGGGTTTGGGGAGGTGGGGAGAAGCACGTGTCCCAGGAGAGGGAGAAGAAATGGGGGACTCCTTGAAGGGTTTCGGTGGCACCCTCCAAGCACCATGAAAGTCACAGTTGCCTCAGCATCTCCGTGAGCCACAGGATGCAAACCTCTTCAGCACTATTTTAAGTTTGAAAAGTTTAAATATGGAGGAGGAGGGGGAGGTTGCCACCAACTGAATCATTTGTGCACGTGTATAGCTCAAAGAGCTTAGATTTCAAATATACCTGGTGAATGACTCTGTCCATGTAGTGTAATTTCTGTGTTTTCCGCCTGAGTTGGATATTTCTGAGTGGTGATTGTGGAGGAGGGCGATTCGACCTATAGTCTTTCTAGATGTTACCAAGAGATGAAATGAACTCATCTGAGCTCTTCCTGAAATGGGGTTGAGGGGAGCTGGTCGGCAGCATCTCATGAAGGAAGAGGAATTCAAGGCTTGGAGGGGTGGGAGGGGCTCTGATAAGGGGTCTGGGAGATCCCCCTGTTTATTGTCACACTTCAGCCAGCTTGGTCCTAAAAGCCATTCCAAGTGTACACGGACACTTTTAATATAACCCCCACTCTATTCTTTAGTTTAAAACACTGTAATAGACCTGAAGCAGGCAAAATTTTACTACATGGAACACAGAAAGCACTATCATAAAATAAAAGATGGGTACATTGTCCTTCATTAAAATTAAGAGTATCTGTTCATCAAATTACACCCTTAGGAGAGTCAAAAGGAAAGCCTCAGAGTGGGAGAAGATAAATATCTTAATTACATAGAGTTGTTAAATAACTCACATCCAAAATGTAAAAAGAACTTCTGCAAATTAATACGAAAAAGACAGACAATTCGTTTTGTAAGAACGGTCAAAATACTGAAGCAGGTACTTCAAATATACAGGCAATTCACACTTACACATGCACACTTGAAATACCCCTATGGCCCATAAATGTTAAAATGTGTTCAACATCAATTCTCATCAGAGAAAGGCAAATCAAAGCCTCAAATAGGTACACTATACACAATTCAAAATGGCCAAAATAAAGTATGGAGAAATAAAAAGTGTTAATGGTATCAGTCATGGCAGAGTATAAACTGGTACTACCATGTTGGAATACTGTTTGGTAATATCTACCAAGGCTAAACAGAGACTGATCTGGGAGGGATTCCACTCCAGGACAGACACCCAGCAGATCTGAGTTCTCACATCCACCAAAGTACTTGTGCAATAGTGTTCCCAGTAGCAGGGCTTATAATAGCCATTAACTGGATACAACCCAAATGCCCTTCAATTGTTGAGTGGATAAATAAACTGTGGTATATTATAAAGTGATTAAAAAACACAAATTACAGAGATATACCACAACATGGTTGGGTCTCAAAATCTTACTTTCGAGCAAAAAAAGACGTGAAAATGTCCATGATGTAAGACTCCATTTATGATGTTAAGAAACAGTCAGAACTGACCTATATGGATAGAAATTATAATAGTGTCTACCTTTTGGAGGATATTGACTGAGAAGGGGCACACAGGAGCCTTCTGGGGGCTATAAACATTCTACATCTCTCTACATCTCCATCTAGACCTCTGCACACGTGTGCATATGCAAAATTCACTCAAAATGCATGCAATATATATGTAAGTTACACCTCAGCTGAAACAAAACCACCGTGAAAACGGGAAGGAACCATTAGTTGTAAAAAAGGTTTGGAATGTTCTCACCCTAACAGCACACCTCATGGATCTTAGGTTGGTGAGATATTTCCATATGCACAAAGCCTTCTTTTACAATCTGTAAATAAGTATTTTATAAACTAGAAAGCATAGGACTTAAGCCCTGGGTGAGGCACTGTTCATTCAGGTGGCAAATATGTACCAAGGACCTACTATGTGCCTGACCCTGGGTTCCAGTGGTGGAAAAGGTGGATATTGTCCCTGCCGGTTCAGGGAGTAGAGTCTAGTGTGGAAAAGAGACAATAAACAAAGAAGTAAGCAAACCAATAATTAGAAATTCCGGTAGGTGGGCACAGTGAGGAAAAGCCAGAACACAGTAGGAGTGTTAGCGGAAGTCCGTGTGCCGGACGCACAGTGAGTCCAAATAAACTGAGCGTTGGAGTTAGGCGCGGGGAAAGGTTTCTTGCGGGGCCCTGCAAGGAGACGGGTGGCTCGTGCCCTAAAAAGCCCCTAGCTCCCCAAAGGGTTTCGGCAAAGCAGTTTTAAAAGTCAGGTGAGGGAGGGGGAGTCCCAGGGTATGTGATCAGCTGGTGCACAATTCTCTGATTGGCTGATGGTGAGGTAACAGGGCGGGGTCACAGGGGCCAACATTATCAGTCCTTAGGCTCCAGGAGGCCTCGGGGCTGTGTGCTCGCGGTCATCAAGTAATTAACATCTTCCACGTGGTGGGGCTTTTCACATCTGTAAAACAACTCAGGAAATGTGCACCAATACTGTTATCTAGGTACTTCAGAGAGGAGCTAAAGCAGAGGATACGGGGGAAGGCCTGTTCCGGGAAGGCCCCATCGGGTCCTGCTCGGTTACATGAGGACAGAGAATAAAAGTAGAGGATCAGGGTCAGGGAAGGCCTCTCTGAAAAGGAAACACTGATGTGGAACAGAGAAGAAACTAGCCATTGATCGAGGTGCTGGAAGAGAGTTCCAGGCAGCAGGGGGAAGGCGGGGGACGTGGAGATGCCTTTTCATTTTGGAGGGAACTTGAGAGTGTCATCAGTATGGCAGAGGTACAGAGGATGAGGGCAAGTGTGGTCCCAGATGAGTTTGGGAAAGGGGGCAGGGCTTAGGCTCCATAGAGCTTGGGAGGCCAACCTAGGGGGCTTGGAATCCATTTTAAGCACAATGAGAAGGGTTTTCAGCAGAGGAAATGCATGACCCACTTCATCTTGTGACAGATCCTGCTTTAATAGACACTTCCTAACACAAAGCCACAGCCCTAAGTGTCCAGATACTCCAGTGTGAGGGACCTGACCCTCTACTGCCCACTTTATCCTTGAAAAAGATAGCTTTGAATAGCTGTATTCATCACTGTAGTCTTATCTACCGAACTCAGCACCAACGTCAGTACGCAGTGTCTTTTCATGATTCTAGAAAAGTTTGTTTTTGTTCTTATCCCTTCTCAAGTCGTTGACAAGGCCCTGGTGCAGGAAAGGGGAGACAGAGCAGGTGATGAAGAATAAGTCAGTGATGCAGGGAAACCTTTATTTATCAGCTGGTACAGAGCGTCCCTTCCAGAAGCCACCAGGCAGAGCGTCATGGAACACTTGGCAGGCTCTCCCCTTAAATCTGCAATCTGAGAAACCGAAAATCTCAGGCAAAAAGTTTTCCGTCAAACTCATTCATCTGCTCCTTTCCAAGAGAGTCTGGGGAAGTGTTATTGGAGTTGATTCAGGAGCTTTTTATGTCTCTAAAAGGAAACTGTATCCAAGGTTAATTGTGTGTGTGTGTGTGAGTGAACCCAAGTGCGTTTGGTAGAAGTTGGAACTAGGAAGCCCAGAATAAGCTGAAATGATTGAAATATTTTGCACAAAAAAGTATCCCTCCTTGACTCTCTTGCCTTATTTTCCATTCTCACCCAATAATTGGGTTTGAAAACTTTAGGGCTGGGCAGGATTGTGGGGCATCTTTGACTAGTTGTAATCATTAGTGAAATTATTGTTTCCCAAACGGACTTTGGATTTGCCTATGGGGTCATTTTATTCTTAAAGCAAGATTTATAGCTGTTTCTCTAATACGGCCAACCTCAGCCGCTGATAGCCTGTTTCCCAAGCCCCAACCCCCTTTTGGGTGGAGACACTCCCCGTCCCCAGATGCCGTGGTGTTGGTGGCCCTCCACTGAGTGGCCAGGCACTGCACTCAGCTGGAAAGATACCCCCACCCAAGGTCACACCCGCACCCCAGGGACAGCCTGCATGCAGTGACTAGCTATGTGGCGGAGGGAAAACCCCATCCTGCAGCTCTGAAAGGCCACCGCAGTTCCAGAGCTCCCTGCGGGGTCGGCTAAGGTCTCTGCATCTCAGTTCAACTCTTTTTCTCCGCCTAATTGTATTGCCTTCACTCCCCCATATGTGTGGACCTTAAAGGTTCCCTGGTAAACTTTCTATATGCACATCTCCCTCTGAGTCTGTGTCCCAGAGAAACTAACCTCACACATCCTGGACCGCCTGTTCTCCATCCTTGGAGCTCTGGGAACTGTACAAGTCTTCTCCATGTGTCCCGCTGCCTTTGCATTCCTGTGTGGATCAGTTATATACCAGGGGTTAGTAGCTTCTCTAAAAGCAGCCCAGCGAAACTCCATTCCTTGCTTCCTTTGTGCCGTCTGTCCGGCTGAGTTCAGGGTTGGGGGAGTAGATGTGCTGGAAACTCAGCCCAACCTCCCGTGGTGGAGAAAGGAGAGCTTCTCCCAATCACCCCTGCGGGGGCAGAAGGACAGTGAACATCTGTTTTCGTCTGTTGTGTCGACTTAAAAAAAATGCACAACATGAGAGTTGCGAGTTAAGTTTTATTTGGGGCAAAATGAGGAGTGCATCTCGGGAGGTAGCATTTCAGATAGCTCTGAGAAACTGCTCCAAAGATGTAGTGGGGGGAAGGTCAATATATATGTGATCTTGGTGAAGGGGGAGTACATACAATCAAGCACATATTTTTGCAGAGGTTCTCACGAGGGTTACTGCTAGTCATGAGGAGCAGACATCACCATGAAGGAACTTAGTGCTTTTCTAGATACGAGGATATGCAAGAACTGGGCTCATAAAGTCAGCTCCTGAAAGCATCTAACTAGCTGAAGACCTGTTCTGCCAGTTTTTCTGAGAGCACCAAGTGCCTCATTCCTGATCTCCACATTCCTGATCTCCACCCTGAATTCCTTTCAGGGGGTGTTGAAGGTCAGCAGCTGCAGCGGCACCTGATTTAATCCTTGTAGAGTAGATGGCAAGTGCCAATTTGTAGCTGACAGTTGTCAGGGGTCCTTATGAAAAACACAGAGGGGCCTGTGGTAAAGAGGGCAGGACCCACCCTAATTCTGGGCTGTATGCCACCCTTGTATTTGAGAAAGGGATAGAGATCGTGTCTATGACTTTAGACAAGTTACTTGAGTCTTTGAAACTCAGTTTTCTCTCCTGTAAAATGGGTATAAAAACCCACTTTGTCATGAGGACTTAATAAGATAATACTAATAACGGTAGCAATTACTAGTGGTGACTGAATTCACAGATTTTGGTGCCAGGTGACCCGGGTTTAAACAACCCCTACCCCTTGCTCTGCTGCTTAGCACACGTGTGCTCTTTGCACAGTTTCTTAACCTAAGTCCTGGCTTGCACATCTGCCAAGAGGACAGGACGTTAGCACCCATCTCCTGGAGTTAGGAGGGACTCAAGGAGAAAGTAACTCAAGAGCTGGGCACATAGGATGTCCACGGCCAGTGCTTTCTATGCATCGGGCCCCACGGGGAGCACTTGATTGACATTTATACTCTCATTTCATCTTCATGGCGGAGCTTTCGTTTCTCTCGTTTCTCATAAATAATAGGCGTCTTGTGTTGAGTGCTCACTGTATGGCAGCTGGTCTCCTAAGTTCTTTACATTTTTATTGAACTCTCTCAGTGATCCTATGAGGAAGGTACTGATGTCCCCGTTTTACATGTGAGGCAACCAAAGCCCGGAAGAGTTACACCCATGATACGCGAAGGGTGTTCCGCAGGCTGCCCACGTCAGCATCAGCACCCTTCCAGGAGCTGGGCAGAGATACAGAGTCTCAGTCCCTCCCCTGAACGGCTGAGTCAGATCTGCCTTTCAGCAAGATCCTCGTGCCCAGGATTCCTATGCCGTTCACAGTGTAAAAAACACTCAAGGTCAAGGGCCAAATCATAGCCCTAGCAGAGCTGTAACTGCAGAGTAGATGCTTTCAACTGCCTCTAGGGATATAGTGCCCACCAAAGAACGTGTTCACAGGACTTAATTTCCCTTCCCCCAGTAACGATCAGTTAGACCAAATGCCTTCTCTGTTCCCACCCACAGTTCATCCTTTCCGTTCTGTTGCCCTTGCTGTTCTGATTGAAATCCCAGCTCTGGCTGCCATGCTCCCCTCAAATCAAGCTCTGCCAGTGGCCATTCCAATGATCTCCAGTAAAAGTGCTCCTGCATAAGCTACAGTGTGATTTCCAGAAAGGCACTCACCCCGGGAACACAGCAGAGTTCTGAGAACCAGCCAAGCCCGGAACTCCTGGGAATAAGGTCTCAGGCAGGCCTGCCGGAGTACACTGGGCTAAGCACACAAATAAGGTCATCTCCACTTGGGGCAGAAGAAAACCACCAGGAAAACCACTGCCTTCATTCTTTTTTTTTTTTTTTAATATTTATTTATTTATTTGGTTGTGCCGGGTCTTAGTTGCAGCATGTGGGCTCCTTAGTTGCAGCATGTGGGCTCCTTAGTTGCAGCATGCATGTGGGATCTAGTTTCCTGACCAGGGATGGAACCCGGGCCCCCTGCACTGGGAGTGCAGAGTCTTATCCACTGCGCCACCAGGGAAGTCCCCCACTGCCTTCATTCTTATTCTCAGACATCATGCTAGAAATGTGGGAAGCCATGTTAGGATACTGTTCCTATGCCGATGAGCCTGGCTGTAGGGTGTTGGTTTGCAACCTTCAAGTTCCCGGGACGAAATCTGAAATTGGTCCCTGTACACAGAGGACAAGAAGAGACAGAGGAAAGAAGCAGAGCATCCAGAGTGGCAGGTGACAGGTTTAATAAGCCAGAGAGCTCATGGAGGAGGCTAGTTCCTGGGCAGCTGCGAGATGATTTGATCTCCACATCCACCTGCCAGAATCATAAAAGTCTATGTAGAGGCCCTACCTGGGTTCAGTCGTGTTTCAGTCCAGATGGTCTCAACACTTTGCTCTCTCAAGCCTGCCTCCTTGAAAATGGCTCCCACTGTGGGAAAGGTGGGCAGAACGTATATTCCATCCAAGGACGGGGAGGGGGTGGGGAACCTCAGATTGCCTGGGTCCCGGTTCCGCCCTCTCCATGACCTTTTCCAACACAGGGAAACATAATGCTTCCAAAACCCAGAACCTGACTGAACCCGTGATGACTGTCCTTTGGGCGGTGGCAGCAGAAGCCCACTTCCAGAAGGTTCAGAAGGCTTAAAACAAAGGGCAGATGAGGCACTACAAATAATAACCAGTTCTTCCCTTTACCTTCAACAAATGGATCTTATTTAAATACGCTTCACCCCATTTCAATGACTTGTTGCCATAACTCAGCAGAGGGGTGGTCCCTATTGTTAGGATTAACTAAATCTTGCATTCGCTTTACAAAATTGAAGAGGAGAACCTTCAAATGAGGATAACACACAAATAAATGTTAATCTTACCACTGTTTATAAGTTAGAAGAGCGTCTTGGTTTCAACATACAATTGTGCTGGTTTAAGCACAGGACCTGGCCGCCCCCAGCTCACCCCACTTGGAGGACACTCCACCTCTCAGAGCCAACAAACACATCACCTACACTGCCAGCATATGAGAGAGCATAGATGCTGGACATTTTCTGAAATTAGAACTTGATGCTGAACTTTCTCGGCGATGAATAACCTCCGTTGCTTCTGGATAAAGCATTTCTACTTCTGGGCAAACCAAACCCTCTCCCATCCTGGTTTCTCCCGTGCTAGGAAGGCCGAGCTTTCTTTTCAAGATCATCCTGAACCCCTACGCTCTTTTGAGCAAGTCTCCTGTGTCTATATTTTATATAGGCCTTAAATCTGGCTTTGTCAAACTATGATACAAGAGCCTGGCAAGTTATTCGAACTTTCTGAACTTCAGCTTCCTTATCTGTAAGTTGGGAGTAAGGTTGTGTTTATGTAAAGTGTTAACACGTACCATGCCTGGTACACCATTTGCACCCACTTTGTGTCTTCCCTACTTAGGTTGTTATTGAACCCATTTCCTCCTCTGATTAGTGGCATCTGGACTTCCTATGGGGAGCCACACCCCCTCCTACTCTAAGTCCTGGCAGTTCCATTGACATCATATAGCACCAGGTTTCAGTACATTCCCAGGTCTGGCCAGTACCCCAGCCATAATGAATGGTTCTGGAATGGTCACATGATCCAAGCTAGGTAAATCAGAACCAATACCAGGATTTTTGCTGATGGAAAGGTGAATATTTTTCTACTTAAGTTACTAAACTGGACAATGTAAACTTGAAGGGCCAAAAGCTACCACGTGGATAGTTCTTCCCTGAGAATGAAGATAATCCAAAGGAAAGGAGAGCCGAAAGACTGCAAGAAAAGTGTGGGGGGGATTGGGAAGAGATTTTAATGTCATTATTTGAGCAGCTGGATCGAACTATACCTGACGCTAAAATCCTCCACACTTTTCAGATACAAACAACTTCCCTTTTATTTAATCCAGTATAAGCGAGATCTCTTCACTTTCAGCTGACCAGCTAAATACCAAAGAAAATGTAATAGGTATAAATGTAAAGTGCTATATTTAATTGTGTAAAAGAATACACAAGTATAGGGAGAAAAAGATCAACATTAAGAAGGAAAATATAATAAACATTGGAGGGCCTTAGTTGAGCAGAGGCTCAATATGTGTCAATGTGGGAGGAGGGGCAAAATCTCCTGTTTATGAGTCTTTTTGTTTAAAATGGTAGATGGAACACGTATGTTTACTGCCCAACTGATCCTCTGAAATTGCTTGGAAATTACAGCAAAAGTTAGCAGAAGAAAATATACATAATAGCTCTGAAACCCAATAAAGGGTATCATCAGTTGTCCAGAAAATGAGTCACTTGTGGAATGCAGAAAGCGGATCCACAGAGAAACCAGACCTGATGAAGCCACAATAGAAAACCTACAGGTGAAGGCGACCGTGGAGGTGAGAGCCATTCTTTCCAGTTGAGCCTAAGAGAAATCCGGAGTTCAGAGCCAGCAAATAGAGAGGAGTGGGCGGGGAGAGGAAGGAGGTCATTGGGAACAGCTGAGGCCAGTGGAGCCCCTCCGCACCACCGGCACTGGCCACAGCTGCAGAATGGCCTCACAGCCAAGTCCCCAAGACTTGTTTCCTGACCAAGTGAAAGAGATTCCTGGTGGGTCCATCAGAGCCTCAGAACCACGTTTGACCTCCAGTGAACTCATGGATGAGGAGAAAGGTGTCTAGTTTTGACATAGGATATCTTTCTGTAGCTTCCCTAACAAAGGAAGCATGAAAAGTACATTGTACAAGACCTCACAGGTCTGAAAATGGCGTTATTATACCTTCACACTTGATGATAGTTTGGTTTGTTGGAATTTCTTCTGAATGGTGAAGACATCACTGCATTGCTTTTCTAGCTTCTAGAAGCTCCATGTCATTCTCATTTCTGAATCTTTTATGTAACCTGTATTTCCTCCTTGGATGCTTTTAGGACTGCTTTGTCCCAACTGTTCAGAAAATTCAGGTACTGGATTCCTCATGGGTCCTTTCAATATAGAAACTCATATTCTTCAATTATGGACATTTTTCTTGAACTAATTACTTGAAACTTCCCTCCTCTATATCTTTTATGCACTCTCTTTTGGAAGAGCCATTACTTGGATCTTACATCATCTGAAATTATCCTCTAATTTTTTTCTTTTCTCTCTACAATTTTCTGTCTCTTTGCCTTTTTTATTCTATTTTCTAGGGAATTTCTCTTTAACCTTCTATTTAATTTTTTCTTTCTGCTAACATGTATTCTATTTATTTTTCATTCTCAGAATTTTTCTTTCTTATTGCCTCCTGTTCTTGTTTTATGAATACATTATCTTCTCACTCTGGAGATATTATTTTTTTTGCTTATTTTTACTATTTCCTGCACCACATTCTCTTTTCTTCCTATTTCCTTTTTTCCTGTTTATTTATTTACTTATTTGGATAATTCTCTCTCCCTCTCTCTTTCTCTCTCTCTCTCTCTCTCTCATACTTGAGCAGAAGTTCTCTACAGAGAAACATTTTGCTCCCAGGGGACACTTTTGTTGTCACAGCTGGGGACTTGTGCTATAATAGCTGATAGGTAGAGACCAGGGATGCCGCCGCGGATTTTACAATGCACAGTAAGCCCCCACAAGAAAAAATTATCTGGCCCCGAATATCAAGAGTGCCTGGGTTGAGAAACTCTGTGTTAGAAGTTCTCTCCAAGGTCTTGTGATCCTTGGTGCTTTGCTCACATTTTGGGTGAAACAACGAATATGTGATTGGATTCCTTGTGTGGTTATAAGTGGATCTCATTAACTATGAACTTCACTGCAGGTTAATCTGGATGTCAGTTTCACTGTAGGGCTTCGAACTCTCTGTATCCCTCCCTTCTTTTTATAGACAATATAACTTTATTTTTTTTAATTTTTATTTTACATGGGACTATAGTTGGTTTACGATGTTGTGTTAGTTTCAGGTGTATAGCAAAGTGATTCAGTTATACATATACATGTATCTATTCTTTTTCAAATTCTTTTCCCATTTAGGTTATTACAGAATATTGAGCAGAATTCCCTGTGTTATACAGTAGGTCCTTCTCAGTTACCTATTTTAAATACAGTAGTGTGCATATGTGTTTCGCCCTTTTTTTGGAGTTTAGGAACAATTTAATTACACAATTATGGAGTTCGATACAACACTTAATAGCCATTTTTCCTATTATACTTTTTTTTTTTAATTTTAAATGAATGGGAACTTTGCCAAGTTTTGAATTAACATTGCATGTTGAAATGTAGCTGTCTTTGTTTTTCTTGATTTTAATTTTATTTATTTATTTATTTATGGCTGTGTTGGGTCTTCGTTTCTGTGTGAGGGCTTTCTCCAGTTGTGGCAAGTGGGGGCCACTCTTCATCACAGTGCGCGGGCCTCTCACTATCGCGGCCTCTCTTGTTGCGGAGCACAGGCTCCAGACGCGCAGGCTCAGTAATTGTGGCTCACAGGCCCAGCTGCTCCGCGGCATGTGGGATCCTCCCAGACCAGGGCTCGAACCCGTGTCCCCTGCATTGGCAGGCAGATTCTCAACCACTGCGCCACCAGGGAAGCCCCTAGACTTTATTTTTAAGAACAGTTTAGATTTACAGAAAAGTTGTGAAATGAATACAGATGGTTTCTATAAACGCTGTTCCCAGCTTCCCCTACCACGAATCATTTACATTAGTTAAGGTGCATTTGTTACAATTAATGAACCAATACTAATGCATTATCATTAACTAAAATTCACAACGAGGAGCGGATCTCCTGCCTAGAGGGTTGAAGTCTGGCGGCCTGCATTCTAGGAGCCCACAGAAAAGGCAGCCATTCAGTCTGCAAGCTGCCTTCGTGCAGAGGCTCACTCCCACCGCCACGTGCCCCAGTGGTACCCGGTACCCCTGATGCCTGAGGCTTTCTAGTTCCGACTATCCAGGGAGGAGGCCTAGATGAACAAAAGTTAAATGAAATGCCCAAAGTGTGGAGCTTCGAGCTCGGGCAGTCTGCGTCTAGAGCCTACAGGACACTGCACCCCACTCCTGTTGGGGTAGTAGTAGTAATGATGGCACAGTGGCGGCAGCTAGAGCTAACCCATACCTCACAGCTGGACCTGAGGGTTGATAAAGTGCTGGCACACATGCTATATTATTTGACCTCGTTTAATGCCCACGGGACACTAGCTGATGCCACAGGTGAAATACCCAACACCGAATAGACGGCAGGGACAATAACACAAAGTGTGAAACTCTCCAGGGAGGCAGGACTCCTTCTGCATTACTATTCATTCCTGTCCTAGGACTTTCTCAGCCCCACTCTGGGTCTGTCACCAGCTCAGTGATTTCCTGCAAAGTGCACAGTCTTGGTTTGTGTCTAACGTTGTTTCTGGTCCCAGAAGGGTAGGCAGACCTTTCCAGGAGTGATGGGCTCAGGTAGTGACAGTTCCGATCTTTGGTCTCTTGTCGTTCTTTCTTTCTGGAATCGGACAGCGGAAGTTGGCCCTGAGTCCCTGGATTCATAGATCCCTGAGCAGAGAGAAGCATGAGCAAGAGAGGTTCAGTCTCCTACACTCAGACAGGTCTGTAGCTGATCTATGCAAGGCCCCACAGGGAGCTAACCAATTCATAAATGCTGGAAAATACTGGGGAAAATCATAACAAAATAAGTGGGATCCAAACATGCAAATGTGTAAAACATGGGTCGAGTTACTTGGGGATTAAGGAGTGACTGGGCAAGCCCAAGCTGCTGGCCAGCTTCAGATTCAGCAGGTCTGGCTGTAATTTGATGCCACCTCGTGGTGGTTATCCTTTTCAGCTTAAATACCGCTGGGGACAACTCTGGGTCCTGTGACTGCCTGGGATTCCCAGGAAAGGCAGCAAAGATTTGAAGAATTTCCTTATAGATGTTGGCACAGTCTGGGAAGATCAGTCAGGAGGGTCCTAAAAACATAGGGACCCGTCCGCCCCTTGCCTGCTTCCAGAGCCGGGTTGCCTGTCATGCACCTGCAGTCCTTCCCTCCCTTCCTCAGCCTCCTTTCTCCCCTCCCTGCACCTTTGAAGAGAAATACTGGAGCCTGCTCCTATTTGTGTATGGGAGCGTGGCAGAAGGTGAGAGGCAATCACAAAACACTCATTTCTTATTCTCTCAGGTGCCTTGTAATGGAGTTTTATGCGAATAAGTTTTAAAGTGCTTCCAAAGCTTACCTGAACTACTTCTACCAGTTCTTATGCAGTCCTGCCATCAAGAAAGCTCCACCTTCTAGCAGGTATCCTTTCTGTTTTACTTAGGACTAGATTCTCTTACTAATCTTCAGGGAAGCAAAGTGGTTCTTTCAATGGTTCTTTTGTATATATTATAGTTCTGTGGTTACATAACTGCTCCCCGAGCTCTCCACATCCCTCAGTAAGCACGTGGCAAATGTTTTAAGAGTAAGGAAGGTGTCTTATCCTTCTTAGCTTGACCCACAGCACTCTGATCCTGTGCTGAGCATCTATTAGGTGCTCAATAAATCTTAGATGAATGAAATGGGTGAATAAATCTGATGATTCGATATCCTAATGATATACACAAATCATATAATAAAACTGAAAAGGACTTTATACAAGACAATGTGAAAACTGTCCACCTTTAATGAAAAAATAAATACCTGGCTACTTGGCTTATTCTCACAGACTCCTCGATTGCGATCCTAATCAGATGGGAAAAAAAGACGCCATCATTCATTCACTCAACAAACATTTTTTGAGGACCTACTATGCTCCAGGCACTGGAATAGGCCTTGGAAAAATGAGACATCTTGGTGAAAAAGACAATCCAAGTTCCTTCCCTAACTGAGCTTACTTTTTATAGGTATTTAGGGGTTGGAAAGTGTTACAGATTGAGTTGTGTCCCCCCACTCAAAATCCATATGTTGAAGCCCTAACACCCAATGTGGTTGTATTTAGCAGCAGGGGCTTTACAGAGATGATCAGTATTCAATAAGGTCAAGAGAATGGGGCCCTAATCTGATAGGACTAGTGTCCTTATAAGAAGAGGAAGAGGGACTTCCCTGGTGGCGCAGTGGATAAGACTCCGTGCTCCTAATGCAGGGGGCCTGGGGTTCAATCCCTGGTCAGGGAACCAGATCCCACATGCATGCTGCAACTAAGGAGCTGGCGAGCCACAACTAGGGAGCCCACCTGCCGCGACTAACACCTGGCGCAACCAAATAAATAAATAAATATTAAAAAAAAAAAAGAAGAAGAAGAGGAAGACACACCAGAGATCTCTGTCTCTCCCCACACACAGGGGAAAGGCCATGTGAGCACACGGCAAGAAGGTGGCCATTTATAAGGCAGAAGGAGAACCCCCACCAGAATTGAACCCTGCTGGTACCTTGACCTTGGACTTCCAGCCTCCGTAACTATGACAAAATAAATTTCTGTTGTTTAAGCCACCCAGCTTATGGAGTTTCATTATGGCAGCCCAGGCTGACTAATACACAAAGCATCAGTGGTTACTGTGAAAGATAGGAGAGGAGAAAGGAAAGAAAGAAAATTGCTCACAGGACAGGAATACTGAGTGATTTTGATCATCAGTTCGAATTCTTGTTATTTATCTAACAAGTTAAGATCACTCCTATTCTTTCCGTGATTCCAGTAAAGGAATATCTGCTTCTCTTGAAACTCCTCTTGCTGATTACCTGGCTTTCTCAGCCCTGTCTAAAGCCTTTCGCTGCAAGGTTATGTTCATTGTTTATCTACCTCCTGAGACTCAGCCTCCTCCCATATGGCAAGTCTCAGTCTAGTTCATATGCCAGCTGCTGTTGTTCAGAGTCTGGCCTAAATATAGCTGCATCCCTCTCAGGGTTTTCTCATTTCTCCTGTGAACCAAATGCTTTGATTCCCAGTTCTGGTTTTAATTGGACACCTGGGTAGTTTATTGCCATAGATGAGCAATCTCTCTGCAGTCTTTTTGAATCACCAAGACAGTCTGCCCTCCCTTGCGTCTTGGAATTAGGTGAGCATATACCCCAGTCAACTGCTACATGGGCCTGGTCCCTGTTCACATGGCTAAACTTGGGGTGTTTGCATTTGTTATCTATTGCCATTTAATAAATTACCACAGAGTTAGTTGTTTAAGCAACCCAGATATATTATCTTCATTTCTGTGGACCAGGAATCCAAGCTTAGCTGGCTCTTCTACCTCAGGGCCTCTCACATGGTTGCATCAGTTTGTCTCATCTGAAAGCTTGACTGGGGAAGGATAAACGTTCAGGCTCACTCGGGTTATTGTCAGAATGCTGTTCCTTAAGGGCTGCTGGACTGAGGGCCTCTGTGCCCTGCTGGTTGTTGACCAGAGGTCACCCTTGGTTCCTTGCCACATGGGCCTCTCCAACATGTGCATTTACTTCAGCCAACCATGAAAGCCAAGTGGGCAAATAGAGAGAGTCTGCTCTCAAGACAGAGGTGACAATCTCTTGTAACCTAATCATTGGAATGACATCCCATCGTCTTTGCCATTGTTCTATTGATCAGGAACAAGTCACCAGGTCCAGACTACTCAAGGGTGGTGTGAGCTGATTACAAGAGGATGTGGCTATGTGGAGGTGGCCATCTTAGAAGCTACCTACCGCAGCGCTGGTGAGCAGAAAAGGAGCCACTCTGAGCCAACGGTCATCTCTATGTTTCTTCCACACCCCTGGAAGAACTACTTACTTTCTTATTTCTTAAGGAAAGGAAATCTAGGAAGGTGATACTGATTTGATTGTGATCGACTTTATAGAAGCCATGTCAATTCTGTCTATGAAATATCTCCATATTCCTTATACCTATTACCCTCAGCCACTTGAACGACTGACAGTTACCACCTGTTAAATGCATCCAAGATGGAACTTACATTATGTCTGCCAAACACCGCTCTTCCTGTCTCGGGAAATGGACCATCCCATTCCAAGTTCTCAAGCCAGAGACTAAGAAGTGAGCCCTGACTCCTTCCCCTCTTTACTCTGCCTTCACTGAATAAAATATTAATAAGTAGTTCAATAAGTTATGGTAAGTTATGTAGAAGGGGACCTACATGTCTATAGGGGTAGTTATTTGGAGATGATGAAGGTAGGGCAACAAAAAAATTCCCATGTGATTTGGGTAAATTAATTTACCTCCCTAAGATCTAGTTTTCTTTACTAAAAAATGATGGGATAATACCGGGAGACATATGTCAAAGAGTTGCTATGAGGATCAAATTAAATGATATCTGTAAAATGCTTAGGTTATTATTTTACGTCTTGGGAGCCCTCCATATGTTAGCTGCCATACCAGCTATGAGAGAACCACATGGTGGGTGCCGTTGTTTGTTCACTAAATCAGCAGTCTCCTCTCTCTTCCACTCTAGAGGCTAAAAAGCTAAACACACATTTTCCCAACCTCTCTTGTAGCTGGGGATGCCCAGGGGACATAGTTCTTGGAAAGAAAAAGTCTTCTGATAAGAACCTCTTCCTTCCTTGAATAAGGATTCAGTGTCTGCCATTTGCACCCATCAGGTAGCAACATGTGGTTGAATTCCAACACACTAATGATGGTGGAAAGAGTGTGCTCCTAGCGACATTGTCAAACAACAGAACCAATGCCTGCACCCAGCTACCTTCAGGCTTCTTGTCATCTAAAAGAAAGAAATCTCTACGTGTATTCTGTTATTTGCAGTTGAAAGCACACCTAACAGATACCTGTTTCAATAGCCTAGAACTCAAATATCAGAAAATTTAGGACAGAAATATTTTCGCCTAGGTCACAACTTCTATATCAATCCAAGATTTGAAATTCTGTCTTTTTCCACATTGAATAACATCTTATAGATCGTATAAATGCAGCAAAATTGTGTGGACTTTACAGTATGTTCCATTTGTTCTTCTTATTATTAATTTAGTATATTTACTTTAAAATTATATTCCTGACAATGAAAAGAGCTCCACACATTCAAGGCCTTAATATAATGTCAAAGAAGCAGTAAAGGAAAAAAGGGAAGGTGGGAGCAGAAAAAAGGCAGAGCCTCTGAAAAAGACAACAAACAGAAAAGGAGATAAGTATATTGATACAACTGTATGTAATTTCAGCCTTGAATTGCTGAAGTTTTTACAGTATTGACCTTAGACTTTGCCTACAGGAGTAAATTTATTATGAGACTTTTTTTTTCCCTCATTCTGTCTCTTCCTAAGAATTCTCAAGAGTGGTATTTTAGGATCATAAGAGACATATATGTAGACAACAGATGCGCAACATGCAAAGTAAGTTAAGGGCCCAGGAAGAACTTACTGATACAAAATATTTGGTCTACACTCCTGCCTAGAAATGCCAAGACCTGGCTAAATGTACTATCATGAGATTTACTAAAGTACAGATAATACAGCCACGAGACTGACTGTAGAAGCGCAATGGCCACTCACCACCCATGACTATAGAGCACTTGACATGTGGCCGGTGCCATATGTTGAAATGGAAATATTTTGTATATATTGGGATAAAAGAAAATATATCCTAAAAGTAATTTCATTTTTTCTTTTCATTTATAACATGGTCACTAGAATTTTTTAAATTATACATGTGGGGCTTCCCTGGTGGCGCAGTGGTTGAGAATCCACCTGCCAATGCAGGGGACACAAGTTTGAGCCCTGGTCAGGGAAGATCCCACATGCCACGGAGCAACTAAGCCCGTGCACCACAACTACCGAGTCTGAGCTCTAGAACCCGCGAGCCACAGCTACTGAGCCCGTGTGCCACAACGACTGAAGCCCGCATGCCTAGAGCCTGTGCTCCGCAACAAGAGAAGCCACCACAATGAGAAGCCCACGCACCACAACGAAGAGTAGCCCCTGCTCACCGCAACTAGAGAGAGCCCGCGCGCAGCAACAAAGACCCAACACAGCCAAAAATAAATAAATTAAATTTAAAATACATATATACACGTGGTTCTCACTATATTTTTATCAGAGAGTATCCCTCTGGAACATGATGGCTCTCGTTAGCCATGAGTGTGACCCAACTTCACTTACCGGATTGAAAGAAATGAGTCTAAACAGACTAATGACAGGATGTGGACATTTCCACGTGGAGGACAGAAAGTTTGAAAAGGATGGGTCTAAGCAGAAAGTGGGCGTGATTCTGACAAATGAAGCATGCTTATGGAGGTTCATGAGAGGCTGTGGGGATGGAAGAAAAGGAAAATCCTTCAGGAAGACAGTGGCTCCAAAATCGTGTTTAGGCCATGGTGCAATCCCACCTGGGGCCCATTCCATCTGTCTCCGCTTCTTGTAATGTTTGTCCACCGCAGTCACCTTCTCAGGGACACTTGGTCTCCATGAGCTATTTTTCTTGGAGTCCCTTCCGGGTCTCCCAGTGTGATGAAGGATTTTAATGCCCTGGGGCCACTACTATAGAATTCTAGTTGCAAGGTGGGTTAATGGAACCAAAATGACAAATGTTTTTCTGCACCGCAGAGACCTAATCAGTTAGCTCAAACATGGAACTCCTGAGCTAGCCTTGAAATGAGCTGCTAAGAGACTCTCATCCATCTTCTGTTTGAAGCCTTCCAAGTCTCCATCCCCTGTGATATATTGTCAGTTTCCACTAAAAGCCTGGAGTCCCATAGCACTTACTCTCTGAAGGACGTTGGCTGTTCTGGAGAAACCTATTAAATGAACAAGTCAGCAGAGCTTCAATAAACAATCAGACTAACAGCCCAGTGGGAGAGTGAAAAATCCCACAAGTAATAGATTTAAAACCCCACTAAGTCCCAAGTTGTGGGTCAGCGGAAGAATTTGCCTCCAAATGTTTTTTGGGCAAAGAGCCATTACATTACCTGGTGGTCTCTGTGTGGGTTCCTTTTACATTTAGTCCTATTTGAGAGTATCAAAAGAGGCATTTTCCAGATGACAGGACTTTGTGTTTTATAATGCCCTGTGAGCCAAACCCAAAACCTTCCACATTTTTAAAATTAATGTAGCAAAAAGAAAAATATATGTACTTGGGGTTGGAGCTACTAGTCAGATTTGAAGGATGTTTAACTCCAGTGGATGCCTTAAGTATAGAGGTCTCCTGGCAAGGGCTTCTCCCTTTCCTCGGAGGAGAAGCCAAGCTATTCCAAGACCTTCAAGTCTTCAGCCAGCTCAGCTAACATGAAGGGGAGACAAATAGTCACACAAACACTAAACCCTGACTGCAAGAAGAAAGATTCCTTCCACCTCAATGAAAAGTCAGTTGGTGACCAGCCAACGTAGATGACTACTGTGTATGAATTAGAAATCTGGAATTGCAGGGAAGCCATCCATAGAGGTGCAGAAAGCTAAGAGCACACCTCCTTTGCCTGTGGACAGCCTCCAGGAAGATAGAACCAAGAGTCAGAACACGGAATGCTGTAGCTGAGTGTTGCTAAGGAAACTCACCTACCTCAAGAAGGATTTCCCTGGCTGGGAGCTACTTGGGAAGGTCGGCCAAGCCACGGCGGGGTAAGAACTCACCCTGGGAAAAGTGGCCAGACACTGCCAAGGAAGAACGTGGGGATCCATTGACTCCCTTGGTAAGAAAGACAGTCATACCCCGATGCTGGTGAAACCAGTCATTTGAAGAGTGCAGTCAACTCTTGAATTCAGATACCAGTGCTGGGCTCTGGGATTTGGCCAGTACAGTTGCATTCCTGTCCTGCTGTCTATGACGTGGTCACTGCATCATGTGGCAGGTGCTATTGCTTGCTCTTCCCCAAACTGTTACACAGTAGCTTTTCCTCGCTGGCAGAGGTTTATAAAGGCTAACAATGCCAGATGCTTCTTCTCCAGCATCCTTGAAGCCAGAATTTATTTCACAGGACTTAGGGGGAGTGTACAGTGGGTTTTCAGAGGAAGGTTTCTTCTCCCTGTGAAAGAAGAAATGCCCCTTTCATTCCCTGTATTAGTTTCCAATGGCTGCGATAACAAATGACCACAAACTTGGGGGCTTAAAACAAGAGAAATTTATTCTCTCATAGCTTTAGGGGATAGGAGTTCAAAATCACATCACTGGGTCAAAAGCAAGGTGTTGACATAGCCACCTCCCTCCAGAGTTGCTAGGGGACCATCTGTTTCTTGCCTCTTTCAGCTTTGGAGGCTGTTGGCATTCCTTGGTTTGTGGCCACATTACTCCAATTTCTGCCTCTGTGTTTACTTTCCTTATTCTCCCTTGGAAATTTTTAAAACTTACAAATTCAAGAAAATTCAACAACCTAATCCCAATTCCAAGCATTTTTTTCCCTTTCACATGTTCCCCCACCCAGTTTTTAAACACAATAGCGGTACCGATAGTATATCATTGGCTCTGATTCCTTCCCAAAACACTAGACAGGATGGAAATTAACCATTAAAAATTCATAAATTATTTATGTCTAGAAATCCTGTTTCAGCAGCTTCTCAATAACCAAGATAAGTAAACCCTTTCATTCATGAGTCAGTGTGACTTAACTATTTATTCCAGAAAATTATTTCCCAGGAAAATGAGACTCTTTAATAATAATTTGACTGTGTAAGGAAATTCCTGCAAATACATCTGTCCAGTTTGCTGAAATGGAGAAGCAGTTCCTCTATCGAGACCATAGAGGGCGCACCTGGGCAACCCCTTCACTGATCACACAGCAGTTCACTTTCTAGATTCACTTCAAGACGCATGCTTGTTGCACCTACCAACCCAAAATATATGATGTCATAAACTTTGTCCAGTTCACAATCAGTCCTCTGCCTTGAAAGACCTGCCTTAAACCCCTTGGTACCCGCCCCCCCCAGCAACAAAATCCTGCAAATGACCTCTGGGGGCCTCCCCTCTGGGACATAAGACTCTGCCAAAATGGAGTTCCCCTTCTCTGCAGTGGGTCCAATAAACTTGGCTTTGCTTGATCGGTGGATTTTTCCAGTGGTCGTTTGGGGAGTTGATGGCAAACCTCTACCAGTTTGCAAGTTAAATTTGTTTCCTTAAATAGGATCAAGTTCCAAATTCTGGTCTGGACCACGAGGAGGACAACTGTAGATGAGGGTTTGTGAACGGCTGCTCTTACATGACATTTTCCCTTTCAGTTTCCCGGAGGCCACTCTGGGGGTTCCCGCTCCCACTATGCAGAAAGCAGTTATTGGGAAGGTAGAGAATTGGGAGCCTTGTTTATTTTGTACTCCCGGTGCCTGGCATAGTGTTTATTTTCCATTTGTCTCCCCAAATGCAGCTAAAGCCCCAATTCTGAGAATAACTCTTGAGAATGTAGCAGCCCTACATTCTAAAGCAAGGTACTAGGCACAGTATTTACGTAGTTACAAAATAGCAAAACTAGGCTTGTAGCCTCTACCCCGGCACCCACCCCCAGCCTGTAAAAGAGAAGACTGCATGTTTGAGAGTGGGCTTGGGGAGCCCCGCTGGGTAGAGGGTTGCTGACCTTGTAATGACAGCTATTACATTTTCTGCCCTGTTACACCTGATTTTTTAAAATCTGTTTATATTGGGACCCACAATTGAAAATACTTTTTACATTGAGTCTCAGTACACGAATACGTGTGTGTGTGTATAAACTGAAAGTTTTCATAAAATAATGACTACCCTTGTTACATGTAGTGTAGTCTGATATTTCTATTCCAATTCATTGTATTCTTTTTTTGGCTGCCTGGCATGCGGGGTCTTCGTTCCCTGACCAGGGATCTAACCCATGCCCCCTGCAGTGGAAGTGCAGAGTCTTAACCACTGGACCAGGGAAGTCCCCTTCATTATTTTTAAAATGTAGTTACCAACCCCTAAATGAATTTGACAACCAATGGACCACAAACCCCAGGTTAGGAAACTCTCTCAGAGATACACCTACAGAAATCGGAGAATCTAATGAAACAGCGGCCAGCTTCTTAGTCCAGGCTAGGTGATGGGGATCTCAGCTTTAACTCAACAATTTCAGTCCAGAGGAGTCATGGGGCCAAAGTGAGTCAGGCTGAATTGATTTCAGGGCTCGCTAATGAGTCACAATCCACAGAATGAAAAGCAGTAACAAACCCAGCTTCATTCCTAGACTTCATTGGGGTTGCCGATTGCCAGATAGGGTTGGGAGAAATAAGAGCCAGTAAAGCTCTCCCTGACGTGGCCACTCAATCCTTGTGACACAGTTTTTCACAATGTTCCCCTCTTTTCTTTCTCCCGTAGATGGTGATTCTGAAATCCAGGGTGTACAAATAAAAAGAAAATGTGTTCCAATGCTCCTGGTAACTGGAGGAGAAACGGTTCTCTGGATTCCCAGTTGAGGACAGCAACAGTGAATGTTCTACTGGGAAGAAAGAGTCTTTTTTTTTTTTTAAATTGAAGTATAGTTGATTTACAACGTTGTGTTCCTTTCTGGTGTACAGCAAAGTGATTCAGTTATATAACCAAAATATATATATATATATATATATATATATATATATATATATATATATATATATAAAACATATATACACATATATGTATATATTTTTTCAGATTCTTTTCCCTTATAGGTTATTACAAGATATTGAATATAGTTCCCTGTGCTAAATAGTAGGTCCTTGTTGTTTATTATATATATATTAGTGTGTATCTGTTAATCCCAAACTCCTAATTTATCCCTCCCCCCTTACCCTTTGGTAACCATAAATTTGCTTTCTGTGTCTGCGGGTCTATTTCTGTTTTGTAAATAAATTATTCGTAACATTTTTTGGATTCCCCATATAAGTGTTATCATATTTGTCTTTGTCTGACTTACTTCACTTAGTATGATAATCTCTAGGTTCGTCCATGTTGCTGCAAATGGCAGTATTTCCTTCTTTTTTATGACTGAGTAATATTCCATTATATCTATGTACCACAACATCTTTATCCATTGAAAGGGTCTCTGTTTGGGGAGAAGTGTCTCCATCCCAAAGCATGGCTAGATACTGTGTGACAGGCTTTGCCTGGGATATGCCTGTGTGTCGATGCAAACACCTTTTACCTTTATCTTCCAGAGAAGAAAGACCTTTCTCCTTATTTCCCATATTTCCTGAGAAACCACAGTGGAGGAAGTTTTTTCACAATTCTAAAAATCCTAACCATGAGAGAGGAGCAATATTGTAAATATGTCCTTCACCTTCCATTGAGAAAAACAGCAATATATGTAAAATCAGGAAAAATAATTTTCATAATTCCAGCTGCATACAAAACTCTTTTCCTATCTCTTCAGAAACAAAGACCCCACTGGCCCATTTCCTAACCTGCTCTAACTTCTCCCATTCAAATAGAATGTCACATTTAGAGTCAGACATTCACAGGGGTTGTTGCATCTCATTTTTAAAAACTCAAATAGATTCTGAGTCCATGATGAATGACGTAAGCCAGAAAGTAGGGACAGGATAAGAGAAATGTTCCTACGTATAGCAAAAATGACTTTGCCCAAGCAAGAACATTTAGTTCTGGAATCAAGTTAATGATGAAGTTACCCAGACATCATGGGCTGAAAAGAAAAAAAAAAAAAAAACCCTGAAGGCACATGTGCACACCATTGGTTCAGAAACCACCTTGTGGTCCAAACCTTCCAGGCAAGGCCACTGGACCACCCCTCCCTGCTTCCCCACTGACCCTTTGTCACACACTTCAGGGTTGTTTCCTTTATTTCCTCAAGGCCACCAACCACATTTCCCTTAGCTTGGGGACTGCTGAGTGCTGGGGACAGGAGAGAACCCAGTGTGACTTTCCCTGGATTAACACCCCCAAGAGTGGTTCTGTGCCTTCCCCAGCAGTGCTGATAGCGTCCGGGAGGGGGAGTGATGAATGCAAAGATAGAACGGCCCAAAAAAGGGACATAGAGCCTCACAGAGGCCCTCAGACAGCTGCCTGTAAAACACTACTCAGTAGCCGCTTCAAGAACCCCAACAGAGTGAAACTCTCCTGAGGCAGGGAAATCACTTTTGAGAACATAACTAATAGGTTCCTTTATTACTTAATCTTACGACAGCACTAGGAGAAAAAGATCATGGAACATTCTCATCATACAGATAAAGAAACTAATCAGAGAAGTGGAGATTTACTTAACGTTCCTCATCTAGTAAGTGGCAGAACCAAGACTCAAGCCAGTTATAACGCCAAGGTTAATATTCTTTCCTTGGGCTTGTCAGGGGCAGAAGGGGCATGTAGAGCCTTGGAGAAGAGCAATGACATAAAGTGTGTAACAAAGCACTGGGTGATAGGCCTGCCTTCAAGTCCTGGTTACCATCTCAGCATCCCATCCAGGGCTGAGATGCTGATATGAGAGAAAATATTTCACTTCTGGGAGAGGGGAAATTATATTAACCCTCTGTTGCATTTTATTAAACAACATTTACCTATAAAACTTCATTTGGAATGAAGTCATGTATTCAACAATTTGGGGATGAAGTGATTTAATCCTAAAGGCCTGTCATGCTTATTTTGAAAAAGAATGTGCCGTCTATTTGGGTCCTCTCTCTCAGGTCATTTGACTTAATTTTAAAGAGATGCCTGAAAACAGAGAAACATTCAGACGTACAACCTGTATCATTTCTGAAGTTTTTCTAATGAAGAATGTTCTGAGTTCTGAGTCCAGTGAGGTCCTGGATACTCTGTTTTGTGCAGTTGGCCTGGCAGCCTCTCTTGGGTCGGGAACTTGTGTGTGGTTTACACAATGTCCCCCTCTGGAGCTGGGAAGATTCTAATCTACTGTTTCTCCCTTACTCACTTTAGAAACATTGAGCTGAGCTCTGTGTGGTGACTGAGTGTCGGGGACACACTGGTCTCTGCTCTCAAACAACCAGGCACGTGGAGGAGGACCAAGCCCTAAACAGGGCCTGGCGATGTAAGGCAGTGGGTGGTTCAGAGCACATGTGCTGGAAAGCGACAGACCCTGGGTGGATCCCAGCTTCAGGGCTCCTGGGACTTTGGGCAGGATCTTAACTGGGCTGAGTTCACTTTCTTGTTTAGAGAAGCAAGTAGTAATAAGACCTACCACACAGTTTCCTTGTGAGGAGGAAACAAGCAAGTACATGTGAAAAGCTAGGCATCACCTAGCACATAGTAATAGCTCAATAAATATCAGCCTTGACAGAGGAGAATCAGGAAAGGTTTCCCAGTTCCCTGAGGGTCTAATGTTAGGATTCTGGGCTTTCACTGTCATGGCCCGGGTTCAATCCGTGATCTGGTTATTGGGGAATTGAGATCCTGCAAGCCATGCAGTGCAGCAAAAAAAAAAAGGAAAGGCTTCCCAGAAAATGGGACACCAGAGCAAGGAGAGGCAGCATAAACAGCAGAGCTTCTCAACCGGGGGGACATTTAGCAACGTCTGGAGACATCTTTGGTTGTCACAACTGCGGCAGTGGGGGGGTGGGGGGAGCAGTGAATGCTACTGGCCTCTAGTGGGTAGAGGCCAGGGTTGCTGCTAACCTGCTACAATGCACAGCATGGCCCCCAGGAAAGAACTGTCCAGTCCAAATGTCAATTGTGCTGGGGTTGAGAAACCCTGATTTAGAGCGTGGATTCTGTAGCCAGAACGCCTGGGGTTTGTAGGGGAGGGAAGTCTTGTTTCTCTTCTCTCTTAGTTTTAATAACAGGAGGCTGCCAATTAAGCTGACAAAAGATCAACAGGAGGAAGAGGGGGATTCATATTGCACACAGGGGTCTAGAAAAGAAGTAGCTGCTGCGTTAACTGTAACTGCTGGTTACAGTTAAAGGCTTATATGTACACCTAACTTAGCAGAGGAAAGGGAGGGGGAGAAAGGCTTCTAGGGAAAGAACAAATAGGCATCTTCAGGAAGACAAATGGGTTTTTAGAAAAATAGGAGATAAAGTTTGTGAGAATGTTTGTCTGCACAGGTATCAGTGGTCTTTTGTCTTCTTCAAGACCACAGATCTACCCCAAAGAGGGATCTATGGTAGGTTTACTTTTGGGAGTAGAAGTTGCCCCTTAGAGGGAATTTATGGCAGCCCTAATTTCTCAGAAGTCTCTGCTTTTGTTCAGATAAGGGAAGCTCTGAGAAGACTTGTTTCTGCATCTATTGAATTTCAAATATCTTCAGCTTAAAATAATCTTTATCCCAACTCTGAGGTTCCAGGTGGGACATGACAGTTTAAATTCTGGCTCTGTCACTTACTAGCTGTGTGACTTAGGGCAAGTTACTGAACCTTTCTGTGCTTCACTTAACTCATTTGTAAATGGAGAAATTGAGAAAACTTATTGGGTTATTTTTTTAAATT